>NC_092745.1:48165749-48532624 GCF_047496795.1 Chiloscyllium punctatum | reverse complement strand
TCTTCTACATAGTCATGGGAATGGGATCAGAAGATAGCATCTTCTGCACCTTGGTGAATTTATGCAGTGCATCTTGTATATGATACACTTGACACACAGAGTAGCAGTGGGGTGGAGGGAGTGGATGTGGTGTAAATCAAGTGGACTGCTTTTTCCTAGATGGTGCCAAACCATGAGTGCTGTTGGATCTCCATTTATCTGGACAACTGGAGAGTATTCTACCACATTCCTGATATAAGCCTTGTAGATGGTGGACAGGCTTTACCAGGTTAGAAAGTGGGATACTTGCTGGAGGCTTCCTAACCTCTGACCTGCTCTTGTAGCCACAGTCTTTCTATGGTTCATCCAAATCCACTTAGGGATGGGGATTCAGCAATGTTAATTTCATTGAATATCAAGAATTGATGGTTAGATGTTTTTTCCTGTTGCTGACGCTATTTGCCTGGCACTGGCGTGGCATGAATATTACTTGGCACTTGTCGGTCCAAGCCTTGTTCAGGCTTTGCTACATTCAGACGTTTGCTGAATTTGAGTCGAGAGTGTGGTGCTAAAAAAGCAGAGCAGGTCAGGCAGCATCCGAGGAGCAGAAGAATTGGTGTTTCAGGCATAAGTCCTTTATCAGGAATGAATCCATAGCCAATTGACTGAATCTGTAGCTTAGGAGTTGCGGATGGTACTGAGCATTGATGTTTGCAAAATGAATGTCTCACTTCTGACCATATGATGGATAGAAGATTATTAGTGAAGCAACTGAAGATTGTTAGGTCTCAAACAGTCCTCTTGAGGAGGATGGACCCTTCTGAAAGAGAGGTAGTGTCCGTACTTCTAAGCCAGGAGGTCCAGATTCAAGTCCTGCTTGTTCCAGAGATGTGATAACATCCCTGAACAGAATGATTGCAAAATATGAGCCCTGAGGAACTAAAAAGGTTCTTGTGGCACAGTGGTAGTGTTCTTACTTCTGAACCGGGAGGCCTGGGTTAAAGACCCATCTGTTTCAGAGGTATGCTATAATACATATAAGCAGATTTATTTAAAATATATACTAGAGGAGGTTCGACAGAGGAAACTGCGATTGAGACAAACAAACAACTGACATAACAATCACAACTCCAACCAGAAGACAGTTTTCCAACGGATTCCCATTAACTCCAGTCACCTTCACTTCCCCTCATGTTCAGTACTTTGTCCACATTTAGACCAAAGCTGTAAGTAAGTCAGGAGACAAGTGGATTAAGGGCTAATGGAACCTAAACTGAGCTGTAGTAAGCAGATTATTGCTCAGAAAGTGCCCCGTAATAGCATCATTGATGACATTATCAATTTGTTCATGATTGAGAGTAAACTGATTGAACAGTAATTGGCCTGATTTGTTTTGTTATGTATTTGTGGGTTGCAGCTGGATAATTTTCTATTTACTGGCTGGGAGGATACTAGTATTGTAAATTTACTGGAATAACTTGGCTGGGAGTTCTGGAGCTCAAGTCTTCAATGCTATTGCCAATATGTTGTCAGGGCCCATGGCCTTTAATGTCTGCCTTCAGCCATTTCTCGATATCTCATGGAATAAATCAAACTGGCATCTGTGATTTCGGGAAACTGTGAAAGAGGCCGGGATGGATCACAGACATGGTCCTTCTGGATGAAGAGTGTTGCACCAAACATTGGTATAGATGAGGATGAAGTTTTGTGGAGTCTCCTGTTCCAGTGAATGTTTTCATGGTAATTTGTGTCTGGATGTGACAAGACTACAAAGCTCAGAACTGAGCGTCTGGTTGTGGGATCACGCAGCTCTGTCTATCACATGTCACTTGCATTGTTTGGCCCTCAAATAGCCAGCTCCTGTAGCTCCACCAGGCTGATGCCTCATTTCTTTTGTGAATAGAGTCCAACTCATTGCCATGCCATTCTGGTTGATCCCTTGGAGTGATGATAATTGTACAATGAGTATTATGTTAGCCCAGGAGGTTGCAGACTGTGGTTTCATCTAACCCATTCAGCATAGTGCTGATACAACGCGTAACTATGGAGGGTATTCACCATTCCTTTGTGAGAAAGTAAAATCTCTTCAAAATAAAACACCTCCATACTTGGGGTCAACTCAGTGAACCTTCCCTGGACTCACTCCTATGCTAATATATATTTCCTTATGTAAAGGCAGCAAACTGTTCACAGTATTCCAGCTTTGGCTTCTCTAGTTTCTTGTATGGTTTTGGCAAAATCTCCCTATTTTTAGACTTCATTTCCTTTGAAATGAAGGCCATTTATGTGACATTCGAGTCCATATAAAATGAAAGAAGGAACATGGTCAGGCACTGGTTAAAGACACTGTAGCACTTGGGCCTTACACTAAATGAAAAATGACAATTCCATTGGGGATGCGTTCTCTAAGAGCAAAGCATCATGCTGGAATTAAGGAAGACAAGAGCCATCAATAGACTTCTGGTACCAAAAGGCATAAATAATGTCCAACCACAGTATGTGGGAAAGTGGAAACATTTATCCCCAACGTATCCAATCAAATTCAACCCAGACAAGAGCTTTTGAAGAAAAGCCAGAGGAATATCATAAAGAGATTACAGACTTTGAAAAGATTAAAGAGAATGCACTTTCCACAGATGGTCTAATGTGTTACAATCCAGTCGTACTTATTCATAGTAATAGTCACACATGCAACATCCACAGAACCAGAAACAGTTCTTATTCAAGTGTGTTGCAGACCATGCCAGACCCCCTCAAAACATTTCAAGAAAGTGGCCAAGAATTAACTTTGCCAGTTGCTTGGAGTAGATGTAATGTAGATTAGATTACTTACAATATGGAAACAGGCCCTTCAGCCCAACAAGTCCACACCGACCCTCCGAAGAGCAACCCACCCAGACCCATTCCCTTACATTTACCCCTTCACCTAACACTACGTGCAATTTAACATGGCCCATTCACCTAACCTGCACATCTTTGGACTGTGGGAGGAAACCAGAGCACCCGGAGGAAACCCACGCAGACACGGGGAGAATGTGCAAACTCCACACAGACAGGGAATTGAACTCAGGTCTCTGGTGCTGTGAGGCAGCAGTGCTAACCACTGTGCCACCGTGCTGCCCTATATTCCAGGAGAAATGCCGCAGGTCAAACCACTGACTTTTAAACAAGACAGAATTTATTCACCAGATCACCAAATGAAACACAAACAAAAAAAACAGAATGCTGAATAACGTAACCTCCCTGAACACCTAACAGATCATTCCAACTTAACGATGCTGTTCCAAATACTTGCAACAATCCCCATAAACACCCCTTGGCACAAAAGGTAAAATCAAACACAGGTTCTTACAAGATAGAGATGGCACCAGCCTGGACCTGCTTCTTTGGGTCCAGCAGCTTTTTCCCTTTTTCCTACTGCTAACAAAACAAACCAAACCAGAGAAAAGCTGAGCTGGGAGAACTGGCCACTCCCCTTTCATTGTACAAGTGTTTACTTTTAAAACCCGAAAGCCTTCTGCCAGAGGCAGTATCTGTTAGCTATTATCAAACTGGCCCTAAAGCCTAACAACCTGCAGACTTTTCAGAGTCTGTGTTGTTTATGGCCTCTCTGAAAAATAAAGCCAAGGACAGAGTAACCTTGTTAAGGGAGCAGCTTCATCACAAGGGCAAACTGAAGAATTATGAAAATCAGTCTAATTTACCAAGAGTTTTCGCACAGAAACTGAATAGAAGTACCATAACCACAGAGAAAGAGCATTAGCAGTTACATTGCAATGCAAGACTAATTAATGCAAATGAATTTTCTGGTCAAGACAAATCACAAGGCACTAGTAACATTACTGGGATTGAAAAAAGATCTCAAAATTTTCTGTGTACAAAGATTCAGGCTTAAGCTATAGAGATATAAGGCAAAAGTGAGGACTGCAGATGCTGAAGATCACAGTCAATGTTAGAGTGGTGCTGGAAAAGCGCAGCAGGTCAGACAGCATCCAAGGAGCAGGAAAATCGATGTTTCGGGCAGAAGTCCTTCATCAGGAATCCTTGGGCTTTTGCCATGAGGTATAGCCATGTTATAGACAATGCCCAGGTAAGGAACAAATAGCAGATAACTTTCAATGGCAGGAATGATTTGAACCAAGAAAAACAAAATCTAATTCTTGTAGAAGAAGGTGTCCTATTCTATGGCATTAACCAACACTTTACCAGTAACTGAGGATAAACTCAGACAAGTTTGTGCATACCATAACCTGACAAGGAGCACACAAAGATCAAACAGATCAGTCTGCAAAACTATGGAAGTATTGTCCAGCAGACCATGTGTGAAAACATACCATGAGCAGAAACAACACTTGACAGCAGTGGAAAGTTTATTGATCCAGAACTATAAAAGGCTAACCCCAAAGCTGATGTAATGAGAAAGCCTACAGACACTCCATGGGAGATATATATAATATATATATATATATATATATATATAAAAAAAATATATATCATGAAGAGCAGAGCAAGAGTACAGCAATCAATGGGGTGGCTGGACACAAGAATTTCATTTGTCATAGAATCTCTACAGTGTGGAAACAGGCTATTTGGCCCAAAATGTCCATGTTGGCTCTCTGATGAGTAACCCACCCAGACCCATTCCTCTACCCTATTACTTTGCATTTACCCTTGACGAATGAACCTATTTTCCACATTCCTGAACATTATGGGCAATTTAGCATGGTCAATTCACCTAACCTGTACATTTTTGGATTGTGGGAGGAAACCCACACAGACACAAATGAGAACATACAAACTCCACACAGACAGTTACCCAAGGCTAGACTCGAACCTAGGCCTCTGGGGCTGTGAGACAGCAGTGCTAACCACTGAGCCACTGTACTACCCATTTGAGCAGTTAGTGGATGGTAATAATAATGATACTAATTATCTGAATAATGACAATAATCATTATAAATAAAAATCTAATAAAAATACTAAGTCATAAAAATGAACTATAGAATAATGCAAACAAAGAAAAGAGAAAGTTGGGGGTGATGTGTTATAATGGGAATCATATACATCAAAGAATGCAACTGATCACATGACTCTGACCTAGCTAAGAGAGGAAACCAGTCTTGGTTGAATTGTGAATCTAGGTCTTGGGTACAACACTAGACCAGCTCTGTAAACAGCTGCATTTGATAGTTCACTTTATTTAGATGTAACTATAGAGTCTTACAGTAAATAAAGCCTTCCTTCGAAATGTAGATCAACCAACTTCAGGAACAGTGTATGTGCAGACAACATGAGTTACACTGAATTGGTGTCTCAACGCACAGAATGCCAGCGGAATCTGTTTGGGTGACATGGCTAACTAAAGCTGTTGTGGTATTGCATCCAGGTCTTTGGGAGGGCTAAACTGTGAAATCTTATGTCTGAAAGGTGTCCTGCCCCATTGTAAATCCAGACCTCTCTCTTCCCCTCTGCATCTTTCTCCAAGACCTCCAAAGTGGTGTCCAAAAACTGCAGCACTCAATATCTCACTACTTACTTTTGGGATAAGGTTTGGCAGGTGGAGTTTAATTTGGATAAATGTGAGGTGCTGCATTTTGGAAAGATGAATCAGGGCAGAACTTATACTTAAATGGTAAGGTCCTGGGGAGTGTTGCTAAACAAAGAAACCTTGGAGTGCTGATTCATAGCTCCTTGAAAATGGAGTCTTAGGTCGACAGGATAGTAAAGAAGGCATTTGGTATGCTTTCCTTTATTGGTCAAAGCCTTGGGTATAGGAGTTGGGAGATCATATTCCAACTGTACAGAACATTGTACAGGTCACTTTTCAAATATTGTGTGCAATTCGGGTCTTCCTGCTATAGGGAGGATGTTGTCAAACTTGAAAGGGTTCAGAAAAGATTTACAAGGACGTTGCCAGGGCTGGAGGATTTGAGCCATAGGGAGAGATTGAATAGGCTGGGACTGTTTTCCCTGGAGTGTTGGAGCTTCAGGGGTGACATTGTAGAGGTTTATTAAATAATGAAGGGCATGAATAGGGTAAATAGTCAAGGTAGTTTCCCTGGATGGGGAAGCCTGGAACTAGAGGGTATAGATTTAAGGTGAGATGGGAAAGATATAAAAGGGACCTAAGGGGCAACTTTTTCATGTAGAGGGTAGTGTGTGTATGGAATGAGCTGCCAGAGGAAGTGGTGGAAGCTGGTACAATTACAATATTTAAAAGGCATCCGGATGGGTATATGAATAGGAAAGGTTAAGGAGAGATATGAACCAAGTGCTGACAAATGGGACTAGCTTAGTTGAGGATATCTGGTTGGCATGGACAAGTTGGACCGAAGGGTCTGTTTCTGTGCTGTACATCTCTGTGACTCTAAGTGTCAAACACTGTTGATTGTTATGCAACAAACTATTCTCAATTATCAAAGCACTTTCAACAACCACAATGCATATTCCATTTAAGAGGTGCAGGTTAGCTTTAATTCACCTTTAAATAGAGCTAGAACATCATCATATTAAGCCACCTGTGGATGCATGTGGTCAGTGCACGTTATGGTTTGCACTTCTCATCAAGAGAAGGTGGTAGGAATTTATCATGCTGTGTACAGTACACTGAATGACCATAGAGTAATTGCATAGCGTGATATTTTCAGGGTCTGTTTAACCCCAATCTTTTAAATCATTGACTTCACATGAGAACACAATGACCTTATGACAATAGATCACTGGGCTGAAACATTAATTTTGCTTCTCTGCAGATACTGTCCGATGTATTGAGTGCTCCCAGTATTTTGTGTTTTATTTCAGCTTCCCAGCATCCATAATATCAAGCTTTTAATTCTTGAATAATAGATGGGAGAAAGCCATTTTGAGTTGGCTGCTTGCCTCCATTGAAGTTCAGTTGGACAATTCATGTTTCGTGTGCTTTGCAGAGCCACTCATTGAGTTTCCAGGACAGTGGGAAATCTGATTTATATTGACCCTATTGAAATGAATGCTTCTGCTGGCAGCTAAGAAGCTTCCATTGTGGAAGTGAATTTACTTGTTGTAATTAGTATCTATCATTCCCTTCCTTAAGTGGACTGTATCCTCATTGTCTAATGATTGAATTGGTGTCAGGAGAGGTATACCGGACTGTGTTGACATTTTTTAATTAACCAGCTCAGAGATGTTATTGCATATCTCAAGACTAGCTGGGGCATAATCCAGGTCTCCTGGCTGAAAGGTAGGGACACTACTATTGCATCACTAGCACTCATATCACAGCTTGGTATGGCTACTGCTCTGGCCTGGACCGTAAGAAACTACGGAGAGTTGTGAACACAGCCCAGTCAATCGCACAAGCCAACCTTCAATCCATTGACTCCATCCATACTCCTCACTGCCTCCAAACAGTAGCCAATATCAGAGGACCCCTCCCCCATCCCGGTTATAATCTCTTCCAACCTCTTCCATCAGGCAGAAGATACAAAAGCTTAAACACATGTACCAACAGATTCAAAAACAGTTTCATCCCTGTTGTTTAGATTACTTATAGTGTGGAAACAGGCCCTTCAGCCCAATAAGTCCACACCCACCCTCTGAAGAGCAACCCACCCCCCCTACATTTTTACCCCTTCACCTAACACTATGGCAATTCACCTCACCTGCATATTTTTGGATTGTGGGATGAAACCAGAGTAAACCCACACAGACACAGGGAGAATGTGCAAACTCCACATAGACAGTCACCTGAGGTGGGAATTGAACCCAGGTCTCTGGCACTGTGGCAGCAGTGCTAACCACTGTGCCACCAGGCCACCCACTTCTGAATTAAACTTCTGAATGAACCTTTCAAATTTTAAATTTAATGTTCACCTCACTCTTTGTGTACCTTCTTTGTAGCCATAACATTGTATTCATTGCTCTATTATATTTATCTTGTGAACATTATATGGTATGGTCTGCTTTTACTGCATACAAAACAAAACTTTTCTCTGCACCCATGTACATGCGACAATAATAAATCAAATCACATCAAATCTCCCCTGACTGTGTTGCTATGTTGAGATTAATGCTGAGCAACTGATATGGGAATTTCATCAGTGTATCTAAGTTTGAATCGCGAGTCTCCAGGATTGTCCAGTGGACACTACTTTGTGAAACCAAGAAGCATGCAAGCACTGGAAAAAAAAAGCCTTCTCCCTCAATTTTCTCTTTATACTTCTGGTGATTCATCTTAAAGTTATTGAAGTTGGCTGAGGGGAAGGGCTTATTTGACTGTCGGTCAAGATACAAGTAGTTGGTGTGTTGAAGAGTTAGAAACTGATGAATGGTAGGACAGGGCAGCTGGATACAGGAAAGCATCTATTGCAAATTTCAGGACTATGTCTAGGATTGATGATCACATTCTAATGTTGCTTTTGTTTGAACAATAGGTTGCACATTAATCAAATTAAAGTCACAGCGAAGTGCAGATATTTGCCAATGTTGATGACTGTTGAGATTAATTTAGGTCATTTCATGAAATATTGTGAGATCCAGCACAACAATATGTTTTGTTCACAGCTCCCCTGATCCTTTGCCCATTTCAAACATAGCTGGACTATGAAAACAACTGCATGTATCTTTCAAAATTGTCTCAATGGTTGGACTGTTCATGTACAGGAAAACAATAAGAAATGTAATTCATTCAAATTTTTCTTGAGGTTTCTGAACAGCTTATGCTCTTTAATACTATACTTGCATTGCAGCATTGACACTGGAGATAATAGGATCTTACTGAGGAGTCAAACCTAATACTGGTCTCTCTTCTGACCACAAAGTGTATGAAATGCTACATAGTCCTATTTTGATTAGATTCCCTACAGTGTGGAAACCGACCCTCTGAACAGTAAACCTCCCAGATCCACTTCCCTCTGACTAATACACCTATCACAATGTGAAATTTAGCACGGCCAATTCACCTGACCTGCACATCTTTGCACTGTGGGAGGAAACCAGTTTTGTGTTATGAATGAACAGTTAATTATAACTCACATAATTTTCCAGTGAAATGCAATTTAGAGTTTTTCTTTGGTGAGAGGAAAATGGGGCTAATAATTTTGGTCAAAAAAGGCCCTGAACTGAAAATGATGTTAGTGTCTGCCTGATTTGTTGAATGCTTGTGTTACTTTGTATTTTAATTTCACCTCCTTAGCAGAGTGTGGGTGGCACAGTAGTTAGCACTGCTGCATCAGAGACCTGGGTTCACTTCCAGCCTCAGGCAACTGTCTGTGTGGAGTTTGCACGTTCTCCCCATGTCTGCATGGGTTTCCTCCGGGTGCTCTGGTTTCCAAAAATGTGCAGGTTAGGTGAATTGGCCATGCTAAATTGCCTGCAGTGTTAGGTGAAGGGGTAAACGTAGGGGAACGAGCCTGGTTGGGAAGGTCGGTGTGGACTTGTTGGGCCAAAGAGCCTGTTTCTGCACTGTATGTAATCTAAGATGCTGTATTTTGGCTTAATAAGAATTAAGTGAGAGTGTTGGATTGGTTTTGGCTATTCAGAAGCTCGTTAACTATCTCAGCTGATAGCTTTAATAGTTAAGGGTAGAAACAAATGCATTTGGGTCCACTTCCCTTTATTGCTCAGTGCATTGAGTATTGGAGTTGGGAGGTTATGCTGTAGCTGTGCAGGATATTGGTTGGGCCACTTTTGGAAGACTGCATTCAATTCTGGTCTCCCTGCTCGAGAAAAGATTTGTTTAAACTTGAGTGGATGCTGAAAAGATTTACAAGGATGTTGCCGGGGTTGGAGGTTTGAGCTATAGGGACAGTCTGAATAGGCTGGAGCTATTTTCCCTGGAGCGCTGGAGCTTCAGGGATGACCTTATAGACGTTGATAAAATCATGAAGGGCATGGATAATGTGAATTGCCTAAGTCAGTCTCCCAAGGTGGGGGAGTCCAAAAATAGAGAGCATAGGTTTAGGGTGAGAGGGAAAAGATTTAAAAGGGACCTTAGGGGCAACTTTTCATGCAAAGGGTGGTGTATATACAGAACGAGCCGCCAGAGGAAGTGATGGTACAATGACAACATTTAAAAACCATATAGGTCGGTAGATCAAGAGGAAAGGTTTAGAGGGATATGGGCCAAATGCTGGCAAATGGGACTAGATTAATTTAGGATATATGATCGGCATGGAAGGGTTGGACTGAAGATTCTGTTTCCCTGCTGTACGACTCTATGACTCTGTCAGACGATGTATTTAATTTTAGATCCATGTGACAATATGATGCTGATTAATGTTTTGGAGTGAAGTCTGTTAACGTTTTTTTGATTTTTCATTAAGAAAAATCATCAACCGAAAACACAAAATCATACTTGGAATACTTTATCTGCATGGTTCCTTTTTTTTAACTTTGAAATGAAAGTACAATGCAGCCTGACAAGAAGACCATTTATTGCATTAATTCCATGGTGAACCTAACAGAACAATTAATTTTGCTGTCTAATTCTATCCTCTTTTCTTCAGAAGAAATCTGCAGACAAGTATTCTGCAACCATTCTTCACCTTAATACTTAGACTTGAGATGACACCCTAAATTATGCAAGTCAGCAAACCTTTGGTCATTGTGGTCAATACCATTCCTGACTGAGATGCACAACACAGGGACCTGAGGTCATGATGAAGTGTTAGAAAGCTAGATGATTCTCCCATCTTCCATCAGGGATATCGAGGCTAATTTCACTTTATTACTGATCACAGAGAGAATCCGGGATGCATGGTATCTGTATGTCACAGCGGCTTATTGATCCATGTCACCAAGCCATCAGAGGACTATTTTTGATCAGTCCAATACCCACAACAGTTCATTTTATCTGATTGGAATGATTGTGCCAGATAATATCATCCATCGATGCAATATTGTTCATTTAAATTTCTGTCTCCGACTGACAAGTTCTAATCATAAAGAAGCTATGCAGGACAAATAGGAAATGGAGCAAGGGTTTGCAATTGATGAGATTACCTTGGAGATTATTATCATGGGTCAATGCCCATTAAATCTGTGTGAATTTGTGCTTGAAATGTATGCAAAGCTGCATTAATCATGTCTGACTTTCTCCAGATTTTGAAGATTAAATATCATGAATATTTGTTGGCAATATGAGAATCACTGCTTTATGTTCAGGGAGTATTCCACTGCCATGTCATGCAGTGACTTTACCTATTTGAAAGGCTTTCTCCTGATCTAGCCAGCATTTTGTTCTGGACCCTATTGATTTTGGCTTGGTACAGACACAAGCAAGTCAGTCTCCAATAAATAATACCTGTACCAACCTTTCAAGTTATCAGTTTTTACATTCACTTTTTGTAGAAAAGTGCAGTTAATTTCTTGACAGGATGGATGGAGATGACTCAACTCAGTCATGACATTATTGAACAGTGGAGCAGGCCTGAGTGTCAAATTGCCTACTTTTGTTCCTGATTTGTATATTTGTGTGTTGATATGTTTTGATTCTGCTCAAAGTGTGAGAGTGAGAGTGTGTGAGAGAGAGAGAGACTTGCACATCAAAAGAGAGAGAGTGCAAAGAATTTCCCCAACCCTGCAAAGGGACGTTTTGAAGGTGGGACGACAGGTTTAGCCTTAAGGCTCTCTTGCCAATTCGGCAGAGGCATACTAACAACTGTTGCTCATTTTCTCGTGGCGGGTGGCCAATTTGTGACAATTAAATAGGCACTTGTTTGCAATTTGGGCTCACTGCCAAGGACCTTACTAGCAATGGACAGGCTCTTCGCTGAGACTGAATCCAAGCTGTTGGCTAACAGGAGCCTCACTGCAGCAGGCTGAGGGGTTAAGAAAATCTTCATTAAATCCTTCCCACACTTCTGTTGACCTGTCTGTATTAGACCCTGAGGGTAGAACCACATGGATCACTTTCTTGCCCTTTTCACTCCTCCTCTTTCTTTATCGGCATATAATTCCCTCTTTCTCTGTTGATGAGGAGCTTTATTTCTCACTGTGCAGTTGTCTCTCTCTCTCTCTCTCTCTCTCTCTCTCTCTCTCTCTCTCTCTCTCTGATGGTGTGCTGCTTTCTATCAATGTGCAACTCCTAATTTCTCATTTATCTCTTTCTTGATTTGTGTACAGCGCTCTTTCTCAAATGCTGATATTCTCTCTCAAAGTTAAAAAAAAATCACACAACACCATGTTCTAGTCCAACAGGTTTATTTGGAGGCACTAGCTTTCAAATCACTGCTTCTTCTTCACCTGATGAAGGAGCAGCACTTTGAAAGCTAGTGCCTCCAAATAAACCTTGAAGATTAGATTACTTACAGGCCCTTCGGCACAACAAGTCCACACCGACCCGCTGAAGCACAACCCACCCATACCCCTACATGTACCCCTTTTTACCTAACACTATGGGCAATTTAGCATGGTCAATTCACCTGACCTGCACATCTTTGAACTGTGGGAGGAAACCGGAGCACCCGGAGGAAACCCACGCAGACACGGGGAGAATGTGCAAACTCCACACAGACAGTCACCTGAGTCGGGAATTGAACCCGAGTCTCTGGCACTGTGAGGCAGCATTGCTAACCACTGTGCCACCATGCCGCCCACTAACCTGTTGGACAAGAACCTGAAGTTGTGTGATTTTTAACTTTGTCCACCCCAGTTCAACACCCCCATGTCATTTCTCTCCCCAGCTCTCTTTGCCAATGTACATCTCTGTGCTTAGATCTCTCTCTGTAGTTCTCCCTCTCTCTTTATTTCTATCTCTATCGATGAGTCATGTAGCTCTCTCTCTGTCTCTGTCTCTTTCTCTCTCTCTCTGTGAGATGAGAATGTAAAAAGAAAACTAACAGGAACAGAAGTATTCTAGTCATCAAGCTTGCTGCACAATTCAGTTCAGTCATGGCTGATCCTCAACCTCAATTGTACTTTCCTGCGCACTTCCCATTTCCCTGATTCATCTCAAAGTTCAAGATCCGTTTGACTCAGGCTTGAATGGAGTCAACAATGGAGAACGTACAAACCTCTCAGATGGACAACTCCAATGATTCATCTCCTCTGTAATGTATCATCTTAGTCCAAAATAATTATCCTTATCCTGAACTGGGCACCACTCTATGCGAGATTACCCAGACATCATTGCGAAGGATAATCCTGTAACATAAATGCTTTCATACGTTGTCTGCTCTCCATTTGTCACAACTCATTTCTCATCTCTCACTTGGTCACATCCATTATTGGCAATTCCAAAGCTATCCTGCTGATCCGCCTTTCCCCACCCTCCTTCCATTTTAGGAATTCTGTATTACTGGTTAGCCCGCCTCTTAACCCACTAAGTAGTGTAAATTCTTCCAAATGAGCATCTAAACAGGCTGCTGGAAAGACTTCATTGTTTCTGTGGAGAAAGCACGATGGTGTTATCATAACACCCCAGAATACATTTCACACATTAACATAAGTGAAGGTGTTGTTTGGGTTTGGCTACAAATTCTAGAATACATTGCACAAAATATTGCAACATATTCCCTAGGTATTACATTGCATGAGGTAGACATTTTTCAACTCTGAGAATGTGAGACATCAGCATAAATAGAATCAAAGTTCATGTATTTTGGAGAACTGTCTGCTCAAGTCTGAATCTAGCATTGTGGCCGTGAAAGAGTTAAACGGTTTTATGCCCTCTGCTGAAAATTCATTTAGATGCTGATTGCTTCACTGGGCTTTGTTGGTCTTCACTTTGTTGCTAGGACACCCACAGCACCTGGAAGTGATGGTTAGCAGTGTGACATGCACTGAACATTATAAGCTGTTAATGATTACAACTCCTATTCTGCAGGTTGTGTAGGTCTTTAGATTATCTTTAGCAAGTGTGATGTTCTCTCAGCAACAAACACATGTTCACTGGAAATGTGTCATGCCTCTGGATCTAAGTTCATTTGTAGGCGTCAAAGCATGCCTGAACCGCCTGGAAATTGAGGTTCAAAAAAACTCCAGCAGCATTCTGTACTGAAGGCATCAAATTAAAAACCGGAAAAGTGCATAAACAGTAATAATGATCAAATAAAAGTGATTTAAATGGTACTAGCACTCCCTAGTTCCAGCTGTTTTATCACTAACACACAAGAGGTCTCCCTTTAGCAACAAGGGAACTCTGGCCTTGATGAATGTAAATCTGACTACGGCGTCAGGATTTTGTGCCAATATGTATTCCAAAGAAGATAACAGATGTGGTATGGCATTACTAATGCTAGAGGAGATGCCCAAGAAATAAACTGCTCTGTTCTTCTCAATGAGGTGGAAAGTGTTAGCACTGGTGTGTGGGCTCAGGAAAGAGGAAAAATAAATTACCACGTGTTGATCTTTGAATAAGAATGGATTTGTTTTTATTTGTGCAATTGCATGCTATGAAGGTTGCCCACGGGCTGAATGCTGGCTTGTTGCTTTGGAGGTCCACTGACATAATTACAAAGCTTAAAAATGCAAAATGACTATTTGGTCCATCAAATTCATTGCTCTCATGAACTGTGTACAAAAAGACTAATCATTAGTCATGCTCAGTGTTTAAACTTCTTGTGCCAAATCTCTCGATTCTACTTGGAAAAACAGGTAGCACTCCAGCTTATTAGGCATTACATTTTATTGACATGTGTATTCAAGTACATGAATACAGGACTACAGTGAAAAGTGAACAAAGTCACTATTCAATGAGACATTGTGACGTTGGACAACATACTGCCAGATATTGCATGATCTGATCGAGTAGCTGGCTGGACTTTAGAACCACACATTTGGATGGTTATGGCTTTCGAGAGAGAATGGGTGATTGTGTTCCATCTTGTACCAGAATTTTACCTCTGTACAATCTACTTAAGTAGTAATATTTTCTTTATATTTTTCACCTTGTGAGCCATTGGTCATGTGTGGAATCTATTTATAATATATGGTATTGAGGAGGCGATGGCCTACTGGTATTATGACTAGTACAGTGCCCCAGATAATGTTCTGGTTTTTGAATCCCACCATGGCAGAATTGAAAACCTGGAATTAACAATTGAATGACAACAATGAAACCATTGCTATTTGAGGGAAAGTCACATTTAGTTCACAAAGGAAGGCTTTGTCCTTACCTGGTCTGGCTTATATGTGACTCATAACTTCCCATCTGGACAATTAAGGGTGGACAATAAATGCTGGCTGAGCCAGCAATGCCCGCATTCAATGAAGGAATTTTAAAGAGTTTGCATTCACCTGCATTATTCTACAACTTCTGAAACACAAAGATGTCGCATATTTAATGCCAAGAGGTGCATTCATTTCCACTGATGTTCATTATCAATAATCTGTGTCTTTGTGTGGGCCAGTGAGTACTGGTGTGTAACATACTGAGCTAGTTTTGGAAAAGTGGACAGAGAGCTGAGTCTCATACTTTGTCAGCTTGAGATTCCTTAGTCAAGGATAAGGCATGCTGGGATGGTTATTAGAAGCAATAATAAGTAGGACAAAACCCAGCTCCTCTTTTTTTTAAACTAACATCGTACTAGATTTATGGGATATGAGCTTCTACTATATTCTGCTGTGTGAATTAATCAAATATTCCTTAAATGTTCTTAGATTTTTGTAGTGTGAAGGATTAATACTGTGAAATAGGACACATTTTCACCTGCTTAGGTCAACATTAAATCATCTTTGGCATAGTTTTGCATGTGGAATGCAGTTTCCTTATCATTTGAATAGTCTACAAACAGCATTCTTTCAGGCCAGTGTAATCATGAGATAGTTGGAAGCCAAACTGTTTTTAAATTCACGCCCAGCATTATAATTCAATTCTAACACCGTCCACTTCAGTTGTGTATCCTTCTGCATGCCACTTCGTAAATGAAGTGAAACTGAAAATGTTCTTGCCAATTATGCTGAATTGGAGGCTCTGATCTGGCACTCACCAGAGACTGGTTTGAGTCTGTCTTGTCATTTCAATTAAGATTGTTGAAACTGACAACCAGAGGAAACTTAAATCCTATCAATTATACTGATTCTGTTCACATCAAAAGGGCAGAGTTCAAATTGCTACAACACCTAGTGTTCTGGCTTAGCCTTTCACAACAACATGCACATGAAATACTTGTATCTGGTCAGAAGTACATGTATTGGGTTATGTGTATGTACTTAGGGGTCTCCAGAACTGCAAGGTTTCAGAAGAAGGGATGCAGAATCTTCAAACAAGAATGATTGCAGCAAAAGGTAGAAAACACCAAATCTTTCTCCTTCTGTCACACCATTAATTAATGGAACACGTAATAATGTTCTGAGTGGTATCTAGCCATATATCGGAAAGCCAAGAGAGGCCAAATGCTTATATGCCTAGTTAAGCAGGCTCACTTCCTAATTGGTTTTGTGATTAGCTAAACTGAGAGAATCCCAGGTTCAAACCTAGCTCAAACAGCTGATCTTAGCTGGGCGAAGACAGATTAGGTTCCGTTCTTCAATCAGAATTGAATTGAATTGAATTTATTGTCACATGTACCGAGGCACAGTGAAAAGCTTTGTCTTGCGAGCAATACAGGCAGGTCACATAGTTAAGAGCATAGATAAGTAAATAATAGGTAAACAGTGGCAAAAACAAAATCACAGGTACAGGCGAAGGTTAAGAGTTTGTGAGTCCATTCAGTATTCTAACAACAGTAGGGTAGAAACTGTTTCAAAACCAGCTGCATGTGTTCAGGCTTCTGTACCTTCTCCCCGATGATAGAGGTTGTAGAAAAGCATTGCCAGGGTGGGATGGATCTTTGAGAATGCTGGCGGCCTTTTCTTGACAGCGGACCTGGTAGATGGATTCTATAGATGGGAAGTTGGCCTTTGTGATTGTCCGAATTCACCACTCTCTTCTCCAATCTTGAATGGTACAGTTGCCATGTCATGTAGTGATACATCCAGACAGAATGCTCTCAATGGCACATCTATAAAAGTTGGCAAGGGTATTCGCTGTCATGCCAAATTTCCTCAGCTGCCTGAGGAAGAAGAGATGTTGTTGGGCCTTTGTAACCAGTGTGTCCACATGAAGAGTCCAAGAAAGCTTGTCATGGATGACCACTCCCAGGAGCTTGACACTGTCCACTCATTCCACCTCTGTGCTATTATTGTGTAGGGGGACATGAGTAACATCCCACTGAAAGTTCCCTGGTTTTGTCAGTTGATCTGCACATGCTCTGAGTGCACAGCCTAGTGCTCCAACTGGTCCAATTGCTTTCCATGGATTTACACAATGGAAAACTGATCTGACCTCTGCTGCAATCTCTGATGCAGTCTCATAAAGCCTCTATTTTGTTAAGTAAAACTCATGTGGAAGTGCCTTGGGACAGTTTGTTGTTAATAGTGCAATAAAAATATGTTAAAATAATAAGACATCGCAGATGCTGGAGATCTGAAACAAACAAAAACAAACAAGAAGTTCAACAGATCTGGCAACATCTAAATTAATGACAGTCTACATACACATAGTCCGTATCCCTCCATTCCCTGTCTGTCGACATGTCTGTTTAAATACTGCTGTTATATCTGCTTCTGCCACCTCCCCTGGCAGTTCCAGACACCATTGCCAGCCTGTGTAAAACAAATCTTGCCTTTCAAATCTACTTTATTCTTTCCTCTGTTATTTTCTACCTAAGCCCCCTAGTATTTGACATTTCCACCCCAGGAAAAAGTCTCCAACTATTCACTTTATCCATGCCTTTCAATTTTAAATACTTCTATCAGGTCGCCTGAAGCAAAAACAATCCAAGTTTGTCCAACCTCTCCTTAGAGCTGGTATACTCCAATCCAGCAACATCCCAGTAAACCTCTTTTGCACCCTTCCCAAAGCCACCACAGAGTGAGATACAACAACTGCACACGATACTCCAAATATGGCCCAACTAAAGTTTTATATAGCTGAAACATGATTTGCCAATTTTTATACTCAACACCCTGACCGATGAAGACAAGCTTGCCATTTGCCTTCTTTGCCACCTCATCCACTTGTGCTGTCACTTTCGGGGAGTTATGGACTTGCATCCCAAGATCCCTTTCTGCATCAATGCTCTTAAGGGTCTTGCCCCTTACTGTAAACTTTCCTCCTGCATTTGACCTCCCAAAGTGCATCACCTCACACTTGTCTAGATTAAACCCCACCTCCATTTCTCCGCCAAACATTCTAACTAATATATATCCTGCTGTATTCTTTGACAACCTTCCTCACTTTCCACAACTTCTTCAGTTTTTGTGTCACGTGCAGTCTTACTAGTTGAACCATGCACATTTTCATACTAATCATTTCCACAAAAGAGACCCAGCACTGATCCTTGTGGAACACCGCTGGTCACAGACCTCCAGTGAGAAGAACACACTTCCACAACTATCTTGTATCACCAAGCCAATTTTATATCCACTTATCAACTCACCGTAAATCCCATCATGACTGACTCTTCTGGACCAGCCTACCATGTAAGAGTCACATCTTCAGTAAGAGCCACATCGACAACATTGACTAGCCTATCCTCAATCACCTTTGTCACCTCCTCAAAAAAGTCAATCAAATTTGAGACACAAGACTTACCCTGCACAAAACCATGCTGACTATTCCTAATAAGTCCATTCTGTTCCAAATAAAGTAAATTCTGTCCCTAAGAATTTACTGAATAATTTCCCTGTCATTGATGCAAGGCTCACTGGTCTAATATCCCTATTGCCCTTCTTAAACAAAGGAAAAATATTGGCTATTCTCCAGTCTTCTGGGACATCATCTGCGGCTAAAGAAGATACAAAGATCTCAATCACACCCCATCATTCTTTTCCTTTGCCTCCCTCAATATCCTGGGATTGATCCAATCATTACTTGGTGACTTATCAATCTTAATGTTTTTCAACACCACCTCCTCCTCAATATTGAAATACCCCTCCCTAATCTTCCATTAATTCATTTCTTTCTTGACAGTGAATGCCAATGAGAAATACTCATTAAGAGCTCCAAAGATTACAACCATAGGGGTCCTGCTTTTCAAATTTCTACCTGCCTTCCTAAATTTCCTCATCTCTCTCCCTGTCTATGTTGTTAGCACCAATATGGACCACAGCCTCTCGCTGCTTACTCTCTCTTTTCAGAATATCCTGTGCCTGCTCAGAGATATCATTGACCCTGGAACCAGGGATGTAACACACCATTCTGGAGCCTTGCTCACACCCATATAAACAGCGATCTGTGACCCTGGCTGTAGGGTCCCCTATCACTACTGTTCACCAATATTTCACCACTCCCTGCTATACAACAGAGCCAGTCGTGATGCCACTGATCTTGCTGCTGCTGCTGCTTTCCTCTGAAAGGCCACCTCCCCAAAAATAGTATCCAATACGGTATACCTGTTTGATTGGGGAATAGCCACAGGGGACTTTTGCAATGCCTGCCTGCCTGCTCCTATTGATGGTCACCCATCTATCTGACTGAACCTTTGGTGTGATCAGATCCCTGAAACTCCTATCGATAAAACTTTCTGCTTCCTGTACGCTCCTCAGTTGAGTCCAGCCACCTCTCCAACTGATTCGAGAGTGTGGTGCTGGAAAAGCACAGCAGGTCAGGCAGCATCTGAGAGTAGGAGAATCAACATTTCAGGCATAAGCCCTTCATCAATGGCTGATGAAAGGCTTATGCCCGAAATGTCGGTTCTCCTGCTCCTCAGATGCTGCCCAACCTGCTGTGCGTTTCCAGCACCACACTCTCGACTCCGATCTCCAGCATCTACAGTCCTCACTTTGACTACCACTCCAACTGATCTGTGCAGTCTGAGAGTAATTTCAGGTGGACACTCTTCCTATGGACATCATCGTCAGGGACATTTGAGTCCTCCCTGATCTCCCACATCTTACAGGAGGAGCAAACCACTTCACTAAGTGCCATTATTGTCCCTCCTCGAACTATTGATTAAAAAAGGAGACCTTACCTTGCCATACTTGAATGCTGCACACCCTTGACATCAAAGTCCAATGCTCACTAAAGCCTGTACTTTGACCTCTCAACCCTTTTCCAATAATGCCACACTTGCAAGAGCTTGCGTCCCTTTTATGTTCTTAAGGCCCCTCACCAACTTTTGCAGATGCACAATATAAAGCATTGTATCAGGGTGTATCATGGTCTGGTACAGCAACCACTCTGCCCAGGACTGTAAGAAACTGCAGAAAGTTGTGAACACAGCCCAGGCCATCCCGTAAGCCAACCTCCCATCTATGGACACCATCTACACTTCTCATTGCTGAGAAGACATCAAAGATCCCTCCCACCTCAGTTATCCTTTCTTCCAACATCTTCCATCAGGCAAAAGATACAGAAGTTTGAACACACGCATTAACAGGTTCAAGAACAGCTCCGACCCTGCTGTTATTAGACTGATGAATGGACTTCTCTAATTTCAAGTCTAATGTTGGTCTTACTTTTTCACATTTCCTGTGCAGCCATAACCTTGTATGCCTCGTTCTGTCTAAGCACCCTATGATTTGTCTGTCCTTGTATGTTATGATCTGCCTGTACTGCATGCAAAACATAACCCTTCACTGTACTTAGGTACATGTGACAGCAACAAATCAAATCAGGTGCTGCCGGTGTGAAAGAAAAACCTCTCCCAGCTTCTTCCTCCATCCCTTCTCACTACTGCCCTCTATTGGGTGTTCTTCCAGCTGTTGAGCAGGTGCTGCTGCCACACCCCATTGAGTTTCTCCATCAACTTTTTGTTTGTTTGTTTTGATGTGGAAGTACCGATGCTGGACTGAGGTGGACAAAGTTAAAAATCACACAACACCAGGTTATAGTCCAACAGGTTTATTTGGTATCACTAGCTTTCGGCGCGCTGCTCCTTTATCAGGTCCTGCTCCATAACCACCTGATGAAGAGGCAGCACATCAAAAGCTAGAACTTCCAAATAAACCTACTGAACTATAACCTGGTGTTGCATAATTTTTAACTTTTTTTGTTTGTTTAATGTAAATACTTGCTGTTGCTGTATTATGGAGGTGAAAGTAATCCCAAGATTTCCACTCCTGAGTGCTATCCCCAGCCCTACTTGAAGTGGTAATGTGTTCTTGTTGGACTCTTATAATGTAAGAGCCTGGAGAGTTGTATTGCAATGGGAGTCAGTTCGTCAAGGAGAGTCAAGTGGAAGGAAAACTGCCAAAGGGCACTAACAAATGGAATGTGCAAACATTTCTGTAAAGTCCAAAATACGGCACTTAGAAATACTTATAAACCAAAGCAAAACCATTGACCAGGTGCACTGCAGTAACTCACCAAAGCTCCTTCTATAACTCCTCCCAAATCCCGCCACCTCTATCAATGAGAAGGATGAGGGTGCAAACTGCAGATACCAGAGGCTCCAATGTAGCACCTTTGTGAAAGCTCTGTAAGATTCAGGAATACAAATCAGGAAGCAGTATGACTATACATTAATGTGCTGTGTACTATACAAGAGTTATATCACAATACTTTAAATGCCCAAGTGCCTTGGCTATTATTTTACACAGTTATAGCATTCAATTAACTTGCGTAATGCTAAGTTTTATCTGCTGCTGTGACTTCCACGACATTAGCACCAACACAGAAGTGGAATCTAACTACAAGAACCTCCCACAGTGACCTATCTCATAAATACAACTCATGGCCCCAAGGAAGACCTTATGTAACACATAGGTCTGAGACCAGTAGGTCAACTACAATCAGAGTGTTTTGAGACATATTAATTTGAAGGATTTGTCTGCACTCCAGGGAAGAATCAAAGTGAAAGTACAAAAAGCACAAACCTCATCCAAAAGGTGCCAATTGTTAATGATTAAGGAATGAAAAAACTGTCAGAAAAGATGCACCTGTTGGCATTTCTGAAACACTTTCAACACAGCAAAACAATGCAATAAGATAATCAGACCAAAACTGACATCGGCCCAAATAAGGAGACATTAGGACAGGTAACCTAAAGTTTGGTCAGAAGGTAGAATAGTGGAGAGGGTTAGGAACAGAATGCTAAAAATATGATCCAAACCAATAGGGCAAAGAAATTGACAATGCACAAGATGCCAGAATTGATGGAATGGGCCAACCTTCAGAACTTTCATCACAAGACATAGCTTCACTCAATAACTCATGATATGGATACAGGATTTTGAGATTTTTTTTTGTTAAAAGAGCCATAATGTCAAACTGCAGTAATGAGCAACATCTTAAGAGGTGGATCGGAGTGGTCATGGGAGAGGTTGTGTTGTTTGTGAGGAGGAGGAAGGAGTCAATGGCTGTAGTTGGCAGATGTTGTAAGCAGTAGCTATGTCATCCAGGTGGAAGATTCTGGCGCCGTCGTTTGTGGTTCCAGTTTGCATCAAAATAACAATAACCAGCAGCAACAACCCCTGCCCACACTCTCCCTGGAAGTGCCATGTGTTCCCATTGCACACAAAAGGACAAACCATCTGTTCTCGCATCAGCTGCCAGCACCATCATTACCTCACCCAAGAGAAAAGTGACAATGAATTTTGGTAGAGAGGGGCGAGGGAGGGGGATGCTGTTTCTATTCACAAGAGGTTTATTGACAACATGTCCCACAATTCTGCTTCACACTCACACAGTTAGATACATGCTGTTGGATGTATACATTTCAGTCACATTCAACCTCTGTTTACTTCTAATCATAATCCAGTTTATTAATGCATAAGTCTACTACTGACTTCTTAACCGAAATGAAAATTCCTTCGTGAGATATTTCAGTAATTCCTGTGTCAATGAATTTAGTACCATATTTTAAATGGAGAGAGTACTCATGATTGTTAATCCATAAAAGAGATCCTTCAAGCAAGTTTGTATCAGAACATTGGTTCACCGGCTGTATTCTGGAGACCCGTGGGAGCCCTTAAGACTCAGAAAGTTCAGCAAAGAACTATGAGTTGGTTGTTTGGACAGTTAATCTGGAGACCTAAGTAATATTGTAGGGACCCAAGTTCAAATCCTGTCACAGTAGGTGGTGGAATTTGAATTCAAGGAACTAACTGGAATTAAGAGTCTAATAATGACCATGAAATCATTGCCAATTGTCAGGAAAACCCCACCTGGTTGAGTAATGTCCTTTTGGGAAGGAAACTGCCATCCTTATTTGGTCTGATATACATGCAGACCCACAGCAATGTGATTGACCGTGAACTGCTCCCGAGGAAATGCTGGCCTAGGCAGTGACGTCTCATTCCATGAATGAATTTTTAAAAAGCTTCCAAACCCCAGTTCTGTTATGGGCAGGAGTAGCGAATTGACAATTTACCTCTACCCTGAGAAGTGATGGTTCCTTTCGTATTTACAAGAAGTCAAAAATGTAATCTCTAGAACTGTTTGGACCAACTACTTCTCTTTGCATCAGCATTTAAGTTTCTTGCGATATGTTCACACCTCACTCAGAAAAGTGGGAACTCCTGGCATATAGAGAACTCACCTTAAAATGATATTTACCTTGGCAAGGTTTGGTAGATAGTCTACTGCTTAAAAGTCATGCCAGAATTTTCTAGAAATGATGGAAACCCTATATGTTCTGAATGCAGTGTAAGTCTGACCATGATATGCTAATGAGGCAGGTACCACTTCCTATGATGATGTAATGTCACATGATCTTTCCCTCCTTTCAGGCTGAGGTCAAGATGAAATTGCACTAAGTGATTTCTTAAAGAAAGTTAATGTTTTCCTAATTTCAGCAGGCTCTGTGAATATTATTTAATTCCACAATGAGACCAAAACTATGATATTTCAGAATACTTTGCCATAATTCTTGATTGGAGAAGCTGCTGTAGATTTCTAGGACTGAATGTTGTGTTATTTACATTGTGTAACTATTGACCCTGAGTGAGACTTGCTGCAACTGAGGCTCCCTCCTGATGGGGTCAAACATCAGAGGAATGCAGTGGACTAGTTCAAACATACATCAGCTCTTGCTTTGAGGACCATAATTTGTTCATTTTAGACTGAGATATTACAGAGTGACAAACTGCAGCTTGGTTTGTTATCATAAAATTATAGAATGATATAACACTGAAGAGGGAAAGTTTGTTCTTCTTGTCTATTTCAGTTCTATCCAATTGATCCCAATCTACTTCTCTTACCTTATACTCCTGAAACCCAGGAGTTTATCCAATTTCCGTTTACAAAAAAAATTACAGGACCTTCTTACACAAGAATTTTTGCATTAATTTTTGCTATATTGCTGTAAGGGTTGAGCTGCTCTTTCAAATTTACCACTATCATTTCATTCAATCATGAGATTTGGGCATCGCTGGCTGGGCCAGCAATAATTTCCCATCCAAAGTTGCCCTTAAGAAGGTGGTGGTGAGCTGTCACCTTGAACTACTGTCATTAGACCCAAATGTCATTACTGAGGGGTCATCGTTATCCTACCTGGATTTTGACTCAACAATACCAACCACAGCATTAAACTGGCAGTGAGGCTTCACCCGTATGAAGTAATACTTAAATTGCAAACTAAATTAAAAATAGCAGAATACAGAATCAACGCAAGTGCATATTGCAAGTATCGGCATTAGAGATGTAGGTTTATTAAGTTTTGTTTTTGCAAACATGAGCTTGCTCTGTCGTACAGGACTCTTACTGTTTTTGTCATTTTATACGGGTAGAGACATATTTTGCAAGTTGACTGTGAGGTAGTCACAAAATATCTCACTACTTGAAGGCTTTTATGTGGGAGGTAGAACTGAAGACTGACAATTACTGTTACAAACTGTGCTATCTTCACAGCATTGCTGCAGTGGAAAAGGTCATTAATTGTTCATTATGTCCAGCCACAGTGAAATCTGCTTTCTAAAGCTGTGAGACACATATTAATGATCATGTAAAGTAATGTGTACTATTCAAGCCATAAATCAGGCCTATTCTTTACTGTGTCCAGTTTGGCCTACTGTGAAGACTGCATCACTGTAGAGAAATTATACATTTTTCTCTCCAAACAGCAGGGATCAGTTTAACTCCTGTCATTTTTTAAAACTTTATTTTCCTTTAATGTCTTTTACTAAGACAGTCTCTTATACTCGGGTATTGTTCACCTGGTGGTAGCTGTGGATTTGGTATCTCAGTTAAGTGTCCAGCCTTTATGTATCATCCCAGAGAGTTGGTCATTCATTTAACCCAAATGCGGCTAGTTGCAAACCTCTGTCTGGAATATGACCTAAACTCTGGCAAGTCTTAAGTTGAATTTCTTTTCAGCACTTCCACAAAGGGAATTGGTATGTGTACACCTGGTATCTTTCTGCCAGAGCTGCCTGGAATGAGTTGTCATGTAGCAGACACTTTTTAATTTATTATTGTCACAAGTACCAAAGTTCAGTGAAAGGTTTTGTTCTGTGCACATTACAGGCAGACCATACCATACAAAAGTCATAAAGTGGTAGAATAGAGCCAGGAATACAACGTTACAGCTGGACAGAAGGTGCATTAAAATCGAGGTCAACATTAGATTTGAAATTTGAGAGGTTCATTCAGCAGTCTAATAACAGTGGGGAGGAAGCTGTTCTTGAACCTGTTGGTATGTGTGTTTAAGCTTCTGTATTTTATGCCTGTTGGAAGAGGTTGGAAGGGATTATAACCAGACTGGGAGGGGTCTTTGCTAATGTTGGCTGCCTTTCTGAGGCAGCGAAAAGTGTAGATGGACTTTTTGCAGACTATTTTGAAGACTTCACCTTTGGTAGTACTCAAATATCATCCCAATGCCATTGATACCTATTGATTTATTTCAATGTGATGACCAACCATAATAATTTGGCATGGTCAACTGAACCTCCTGAGTTTACTGATGGGCAATTCCTGTCTTTTCTACTGACATTGACACCATAGGAATTTTCATTCCCAGGATCTTTTACCCTAAACAGTCATTAATCTTCATTATATCTCCTTGAATAACAATTGTCAATTATTAGCTTTTTTCTGTTGAAGAAACAGTCATACCTTCCTTACCATTCTGTGGTAACATGAAGCCAATTATACAATATAAAGGAATCGGGTGAATTATAGTCATTAAACCTGAAACTTAAGAATTTCATTCTTATTTGCATGAAATAGGTTTAGGAAATTCAGTAAAAGACTTGGGTTCACCTTTTAACCTGCCACAGAGAAGCAAAAAGATTTGATGGGATAATTATATGGGTTTGTCAGTTTGAATATTCAAATTACTTTCAATTAAGCATTATTTAATATAGTTCTATCAATTTAAGAGCTACTAAGCTTTGATCAGGCTATTCACTTGAATTTCGTTCCATAAAGATTAGAATAATTCATTTTTTCTTATTTTAGTGATTATTTTCTTCAATATAAAACATTGCAACATGACCTATTTCCAACATGACAGAATCTGATATCTTCCCTTGACATTTACTGGCATGTGTATTTCTGAATCCAGCACCATCACCAGTCAAGATTACCATTGACCAGAAACTGAACTGAACTGAACTGAACTGAACTGAACTGATTACATAGCTTCTATGGTTAAGAGAGGTCTTGTGGCATGGTGAGTAACATTTCTGCCTTGAAGTCGGAATTTTTAGCTTTGAGTTCCATCCTAGGACTTGATGCTGTTGGAAGATGGACGATTCATGACATGACCAAACAGGTTGAAAATTTGAAAATTATTCCAATGTATGCCAATAGCAGGTAGCAAAAGTCAACTAGGTAACAGAAAGGAAGGTGGAACCTCTACCAACACCATCCATAACTCAAGGCTACAATTTACATGATGCCACAATAACTCTGACTGCAGGAGTGATCCAAAGCAACACAGACAAAGATGGAAAGAAGAGAGAAAATTAACGTGATTGTGGACAGAAATTAATAAAGTTGAAAGACTAAGTAAGCAAATGATAAACCTAATGGTGCTGGTCAGAGGCAGAGAATTTTGCAATGAATTACTTAACTCTTGGTTCCCCCAATCATATCCACCTGGTACAAGGCACAACTCAAGAGTGTGATCGAATTACTTGCCTGGATGAATACATCTGCAGCTATACAAAAGAAGTTCAGCATTCAATTCACTCCCCCAATCAAGTGAGAGGTCCAAACATGCTGCGCTATATCTCCAAGATATACTGCAGCAATTCGGCAAGTCTCCTTTAGCATTATGTTCCAGAGCCATGACCTCTACCACCTTTAAAGGCAAAGACAGTAAACATATGAGATCCACATCACCTGCATCGTGTCCACCAAGTTGCACACAATTCTTACTTAGAGCTTTATCGCTGTTTCTCCATTGGTGCTCACTGAAAATCCTGGAACTCCCTCCCCAACAATGTGGTGGGTGTACCACCCTCCATAGACTGCAGTGGGTCAAGAAGGTATGTGACCATCACTTTCTCAAAGGCAATAAATGACAAGCAATAAATGCAGGCATTGCCAGCAACACTTCCATCCCATAAAGGAACAGAATCAGATCATTATAAAGTGCTTCATAAAAGTGAAAGGCAGACAAGACAGAGAAATTGGATCAAAACTTTCAAAAACACTACCTTCAGAATATAGGGTCAAGATCATTAAATCATATAGCAGAAAAGATTGGGTTCACTATCTCTCTTTAACTCTGTTAAAGAGCTATTATGTTGGTCTGCTACTGTTGCTCTTTATTCATAGACCTACACATTTCTTATTTTAAAGTTTATATCCCACTTTCTTCTGAAAGTTAATGCTGATTCTGCTTTTGCTACGATCTCAGTGCATTCCAAAACATTATTTGTAAAACATATTTTCATCAGAAGAAAGGGTCGCGATTGGTTATTTAGTCTGACAGCAGTAGGGAAAAGGCTAGAATCGATGATTTAGAATGTAATAACAGGACGTACAGAAAGTCTCGATCTGCTTAGACACAGGTCAGCATGGTTTTGTGAAAGAGGAATCCTGTTTAAAAAATCTAGTAAGAAATGGAGTCGCAGGTAGATAGGATAGTGAAGAAGGCATTTGGTATGCTTTCCTTTATTGGTCAGAGTATTGAGTACAAGAGTTGGGAGGTCATGTTGCGGCCTTACGGGACATTGGTTAGGCCACTGTTGGAATATTGCATGCAATTCTGGTCTCCTTCCTATCGGAAAGATGTTGTGAAACTTGAAGGTGTTCAGAAAAGATTTACAAGGATGTTGCCAGGGTTGGAGGATCTGAGCTACAGGGAGAGGCTAAACAGGCTGGGTATGTTTTCCCTGGAGCATCGGAGGCTGAGGGGTGACCTTATAGAGGTTTACAAAATTATGAGGGGCATGGATAGGGTAAATAAACAAAGTCTTTTCCCTGGGGTTGGGGAGTCCAGAACTAGAGGACATAGGTTTAGGGTGAGAGGGGAAAGATATAAAAGAGACCTCGGGGCAACTTTTTCACGCAGAGGAATGGAATGGAATCAGCTGCCAGAGGATTTGGTGGAGGCTGGTACAATTGCAACATTTAAGAGGCATTTGGATGGGTATATGAATAGGAAGGGTTTGGAGGAATATGGGCTGGGTGCTGGCAGGAGGGACTAGATTGGGTTGGGATATCTGGTCGGCATGGATGGGTTGGACTGAAGGGTCTGTTTCCATGCTGTACATCTCTACGACTCTATGTTTTAGGATGTAACCATCACAGTAGACAAGACAGAACCAATGGATATACTATATTTTAACTTTCAAAAAGAACCATGTTTTAAGTTTGTTTCACAAGGTTAGGGCTCATGAAGTTGGAGTTAAAATAACTGCATGGACTGGGGGAGTCTCTCCTTTATAATCCAAATCAGTGACTTAGATAAAAGCTCAGTCAGTAAGTACAATCATGTCTTCAGACATTACAAGCTAGGTAAGAAAGTAAGCTGTGAGGAGGGTGCAAAGAGGTTGTGGATTTGTTTAATGATTGGGGATGGGAGTTACACTTGAGACACAATGTGGGAAAGTACAAAACTGTCCACTCTGGAAAAATGGAAAAAAGCATTTTCTTTAAAAGGTGAAAGACTAGTAAATGTTGGTTTTTAGGGGGATTGCTCTACATTTATGTCAAACATTAACATGTAGGTACAGTAAAACAAAAATAGCCTTTATTGCAATCGGGTTTGAAGTGTGAGAGTAAAGAGAACTTATTATAGATATATGCCACTTTGGTTGCGAATATAGCTTTAATTCTGTGTATGGTTTTAGTCATCTTGTTGAAGAAAAGATTGGTATCTCTTAAAGGGGCAAGGTTTTGGAGTGGGAAGGGAGCTACAAATTCTTTCATAGGTCAATTACAAGGGGAAGAAAACTGTCTTAGAAGAAATTGTGTAATTTTTTAGAGTGTCCACCCTGGGCTTCCCAGACCATACCACACTGGTGAGAGTGACCCACTCCAGGCTTCCCATCCCACACCACGAGGGGCCCATTCGCTACGGAAGTGAAAGTCCCGATCCAGGCTTCACAGGCGGACTGGCCGATTCTGCAGCCATGCTGTCTTTAAAAACGCTGCTGCCATTCTGGACCCTATCGAAGCTGCCTCCTGCCAGAGAGCTCTCTCTATCAGGTACATTTGAGAAGAAAAAGAAGGGGTAGAAGTAAAAAGAGAAAAAGAAAAATGCAGACATGTAGGATAAGCCCAGGCATAGGAACAGAAATGCCGCCCACTCCACCGCTGCCATCTAATCACCCCTGAGGATTATCGATTCTCGATCCGCAAGGATTTATGACCAAGATTGATGCATCTTTGGGCTCCAAGAAATTAAGGGATATGTTGGTAATGTAGGAAAATGAAATTGATGTAGAAGTTTACCAATAAAATACAAGAGCAGAATTAGGCCATTCAGCCCATCAATTCTGCCATTCAATTATGGCAGATATCTTAACCCAATTTCCTGCCTTCTCCATGTAACGTTTAATCCCCTTAATAATCAAGAATCTGTCTATCTCTGTCATAAATATAGTGCAGCAATGAGTTCCACAGATTCACCACCAACTGGCTGAAGAAATTGCTCCTGATCTCTGTTCTGAAGAGTTGTCCCTTCACTCTGAGATTGTGCCCTCTGGTGCAAGCCTTTTCTGTTAGTGAAAACTTCTCCATGTCCACTTTATCCAGGCCTCTCCATATTCTGTAAGTTTGAATGAGAGCCTCCATTCCCACATCCTTCCAAATTACATTGAGTACAGATCCAGAGTCCTCAACCACTCCTCACATGACAAACCCTTCATCCTAGGGGTCATTTTGGTAAACCTCCTCTGGACACCCTCCAATCTAAACCCATCCTTCCTTTGAAGGAAGGGGCCCAAAACCACTCTCAATTTCCAAACGGGCCAATGGGGTGAGAAGTGGCAGATGGAGTTTAATTTAGATAAATGTGAGGTGCTGCATTTTGGGAAAGCAAATCTTAGCAGGACTTATACACTTAATGTTAAGGTCCAAAGGAGAGTTGCTGAACAAAGAGACCTTGGAGTGCAGGGTCAGAGTTCCTTGAAAGTAGGGTCATAGATAGATGGGAGAGTGAAGAAGGCATTTGGTATGCTTTCCTTTATTGGTCAGTATATTGAGAATAGGAGTTAGGAGGTCATGTTGCAGCTGTAAAGGACGTTGGTTGGGCCACTTTTGGAATATTGTGTGCAATTCTGGTCTCCTTCCTATTGGAAAGATGTTGTGAAACTTGAAAGGGTTCAGAAAAGATTTACAAGGATGTTGCTAGGGTTGGAGGATTTGAGCTATAGGGAGAGGCTGAATAGGCTGGGGCTGTTTTAACTGGAGCATCGGAGGCTGAGGAGTGATGTTATAGAGGTTTATAAAATCATGAGGGGCATGGATAGAGTAGATTGGCAAAGTATCTTCCCTGGGATAAGGGAGTCCAGAATTAGAGGACATAGATTTAGGGTGAGAGGGGAAAGATATAAAAGAGACCTAAGGGGCAACTTTTTCACTCAGAGGGTGGTGCGTGTATGGAATGCACTATGAGAGGAAGTGTTGGAGGCTGGTACAGTTGCAACATTTGAAAGGCATCTGGATGGGTATATGAATAGGAAAGGTTTGGAAGGGTAAGGGCCGGGTGCTGGCAGGTGGGATTACATTATGTTAGGATATCTGGTCAGTATGGATGAGTTGGATCGGGGGTTTGTTTCCCTGTTGTACAACTCTATGATTGTATGACTCTAAATGCATCTGACCAGAGCCTTATACAGCCTCAGCAGTACACTTCTGCTCTTGTATACGAGCCCTCTTGAAATTAATGTGAATATTATGTTGTCCTCCTGACTGCCAAGGGAAGCTGCATGTTAACCTTAAAAGAGTCCTTAACTGGAACTCCCAAATCCCTTTGTGCTTCACATTTCTGAAGCCTTTACCCATTTAGAAAATTGCCTAAACCTCTAGTCTTCCTCCCAAAGTGCAAACCTCACACTTTCCCACATGATGTTCCATGTGCCACTGCTTTGCCCACTCTCCAATCTTCCAAGTCCTTCTGCAGCCTCCCTACTTCCTCAATACTGCCTGCCCCTCCTCCCTTTGTGTCATGATCATTTTAAATGGTAAAACAGGCTCAAGGTGATGTATAAATCCTCCTGCTCTTATGTTCCAGAATTATTTTTTAAAAGATTAAATATTTGTGCTCTGGTATTTGACCCTCCTGCAAATGGAAACAGTTTCTGTCTGAAAATAACTAAATGCTATGGAACTAAAAAATGGAGAATAGAAAAGAGGATGAAAAGGATATCAGTGATACTTTCTTAATCCGTTAGGTAATAACTTATTAGCAGGGCTATAGACTATGACTTAGAACCAAACTTTTCAGAAGTGACATTAGTAAATACTTTCACACAACAGTGGGGCAAGTTTGGCACTCTCTTCCACAAACTCATGCTAAATCAATGATTAATTTGGAATCTGAAATTAATAAAATGTATTAATTGGTATGAGGGTAAAATTGGGTATGTGGAGATAGGTTGCAGATCATCCATTATTTTAATAATTATGGAACAATGCATGAGTCTAAATCGCCTATTCTCTCGTATTCCTATTAAGAACAGTGGACTAGCATTGTCACTTGGGTTGAATGAGGTTGCCAATGCAGGTAAGGTGAGATGATGTTGAGATTATGAGGCGAGGGCAAGATTGTTGTATTTAAAGGTGAATTAATGAATGTGGGAAAGGATTATAGGAAAGTGAGACTGACTTAGGGATTGTATCATATGACTCTCTGTGTGAGGTGGAAAGCTAGTGAGGAGAGAAATTGAAACTGGAATTGATAGCCATGAGGGAGGATTTCAGCAACATATTTTGAGAGCCCACAGTGGTCGTGTACATATCCCTTGAGCAGGAGCCCAGATTCAAGTCCTATCTGCTTCAGATGTGTGTCATGACATCCCTGAACAGGTTGATTACAGAAACAAAATGTTGGAGGTGAGGTCAAGCAGTGGTTGATAATGTTAAGCAGATGAAAGGTTTTCGGGATGTGGAATTTGAAGCTTAGCTTCAGATCAAAGAAAATATTGAAGCTGCATGCCAGGATAGTTAATTCTGTCCAGATTTCAGCAGCCTGAGTTATATTGACTGTGTTATGTTCAATTCTGTTTGCTCCGGTTTATTGCAACTAAAGGAACTTAGTTTTGAGGTGAACAGGCTTATATTGGCTTCTTGACTTCTGTTTCAATTGCCTCAGTTGATCTAGTTCAGGACGCACAGGTTTAGTGTGGTTTTGGTTCTTTTCAGTTTGGTTTGATCCTTTTCCTTAAAGATTAATAACCATTGATTAAGTTTTGCGTTGTTCCCTCACTTTCTCTGCAGATACTCATTCAAAGCCAGATTACACCATTGAAAATACAGAATACAACTACTCTTTCTTTTCCTTGTAAATGCGAACAGGAAAAATAGTTATAAATACTGTAAATCTGAATTTAAAGTAGAAAGTGTTATAAATAAACAACAGGAACCTCAGTGACAGTAAAGATCTGATAGATAACTGTTCATAAATAGGCATGTGAGAACATTTGCTGAAGACAGGCATATACTCAGAATATTAAAGTGTGTTCTCGCTCTACAGTACAAGAAATCTGATTAATATTTTTTGTTCATTATTTGATGTGTTGTTCCATTTTGACATTTACTAACTTAATTTGCACTCTGTTGATTTTCCTGGTGAGCTCAGCTGTTGTGAAATTGATATACATTATGAAGCTGTTCACTGACCCACAAGAGAAGACAAATGCAAAATCGAGACATTAAAATATATCTGCGTTTCTGAGAGTATTAGTACACATTCACCTTAATTTTCCGACAGCACTTATGCATGGTTCAGTCAACTGTTCCTAACAGCTTATGGCAATTCATGTGCCGTGATATTAATCTCACTAATGTATTGAGAAGAAAATATTTGTCTGCCACCAGGTGCATTGGTAGCTAAATACTCGGAGGCTCCAGAAACCTTAAATAGAGAGATTTGTCAAAGCGGAGAAGATTGCAATTTGCACCATGTTACACCAGGTTGGGAAGGCTACCAAACCCTCTCTTTTTGCTTCACTCCCTGGGTTGTTTAAAATGGAGTCAAATTTATGATTTTTCCAATTCAGTGTGGACTTAATAGCTCAGGGTGAAGAAAGGTAGATGCCTTCAATTAACAGTAAAAAGTAAATGTTCTTACTCAGTGCATTCAAACAAAAATTTTAAAAAGTCAGTTAAAGGTTAGAAAAAAAATCTATCCTGACTTTCACAACATAATAGTGCAGGTGAAATATAAGTGGGCTAGAGGATAGTTTAATAAACATTTAAAACTCACAGTAAAAGAAATATATAATTGATGTTCCACAGATGATTCTTCATACTGGTTTAAGGATTTGGCTAATTACATTGGGTGGTTATCTTGGAGACAGTGGTACTGAATTGGCACCTACCTTCAAACATCTTTTGATGGCAGAAGCAGGCTTTCAGTATTATTACAACAAATTGGGGTGTAGCTTTTGAGAGGAGTCATGGTAAAGCTGTTGCCTCTTTCGACCTTGTATCAATCTTGCATGATGCTTCAGGAGATAAAAGCTGACCCTGCCTTTTTCTAGATACTTTCCAATCAGCCTGTTCACACCTCTGGAGCAAGTGGGACTTGAACCCAGAACTAATGGCTTAGGGGTAGGGGCACTGCCATTGCACCACATGAATCTCAATAAGGTAGCATCATTGTCTTACACTTGGCTGCTGTCAGATATGACTTTTCAAACTTCAAGGTTATGGTTCTAACAAAATACCATGGTAAACCCACCAACAGGTTTCCCCACCACCACTTAACTTGAGCTGATAACTTTTGTTCCTCATGTTAATTAACGAGGTAAATCTGCTTTCTTTCATAATGAAAAAATTAATGGAGTTTTGTTTATCCCACGATTGACAAGCATCCTGTCAGTATCAGAATAGTACCGTTACTGCCTTTGGAGTAATCCTGTACTGACAGGTCCCCGGGGCTGACTAGGTTTTTTTTTTTGGAAACCACTTTGGAAGCTTAGAGACTTGACAAGCTTAAAGCTGCAAAACAGTCTGGCAGTTATTCGAAAGTTGACAATGCAAATGTTTTAAAAGAGGCTCGATATGTGGAACCAGCCGGTGAAATGACAGATTAATTATTGATATAGCACATTTTCATGAGAATATTGATTCTGTGGCAGACAATGCCAGGAGCTACCATGGTTCATTAATGACATTACAGAATACCAAGAATATCAAATGTCAGAGGAAATAAGACTTTTGTCCTGTGTACCCTCCTAAATCTAAAATCTCTTGAAAAAAGAACCAGAAATGACATCACCCACCTTCAGAAACCAAGACCTATAAATAGAGAGGTGGGACATACCACCAGTGCTTCACCAGAGACTCTCACTGATGACGTTACTTAGTCATGGTGACAAAACATCTGAAAACAAACCTTCCAGCTCAGTGAGCTAACTTACATACTTATCATCAACCTGAGCTACAAATCTTCTCAAAAATTGCTAGCCAACATGTCCATTTCATTCGGCTGTTCATCCTCTATATATTGCTATAAATTGGCATCTTTAGGTAGTTATCCAACTAAGACTGTTTTTAAAAATACACCTATCACCTTGGTACATTAGTGGTGCCTCACCAAAAATGAAATGCCAATCTGATGAAGTTATACCACGGTACGACCTGTATGTTAACAACATGAGCAGTACATCATCGCTGGAACCGAATAATCCAACAACCAATAAATCAAATAAAAGCTCCACCTTCCTGCCATTTCTAGTCAGTAATATTGATGGCGTTTACTCACATCCCATATCCAATGAAATCAGTCACATGAATCCACTCCAACCTCTCTCAAGAGATGTCAGGTCTTTCCTAAAATGCAGTGCCCAGAATTGGGTACAATCCAACTGGAGTCGGACAACTGTTTAGCCCGCTCTTCCTGGCTTTTATGCCCCTTGCTTGCACAGGATCAGAGATGATTAATTATGTGCTTTGTTATTCTATCCTGTCACCTTCAATGATTTGTTGAGTAACACATGCTGCAAAACACATACAAAATATGAAACAAATCAATAGGAAGGGAAGAAAAACTCCCTAAGAGAGACTTCTTGAAAGCTTTTTGGTTTTGCAACTCCACTTATCAATATTTTATTTGGATATGTGTGCACCAGGCTTTCTGCCCTTATCAAGGCATGTATCACAATGTATAAGGTAATCCAGATCTGATGAAAAATCCCACTCCACTCATTTTAGCTACATGTGAATGGCTAACCAAACTTGGGTTAGATGTGGTTGTCAAAAAGTGTGGTGCTGGTAAAGCACAGCTGGACAGACAGCATCCGAGGAGTAGGAGAGTCGATGTTTCAAGAATAAGCTCTTCATCAGCTGATGCTCGAGACATCGATTCTCCTGCTCCTCGGATGCTGCCTGACCAGCTGTGCTTTTCCAGCACCATACTCTTAAACCCTGATTTCCAGAATCTGCAGCCCTCACTTTCTCCTTGGATGTGGTTGTGGTGCCTTTGTTGTGAACAATCTGCAACGACTCATGGAATAGTTACCACTAGCTCAAGGTACTAAAGACTAGGTAGAGCATGTGGATTAGTGACCTAGAATCAGAACTTTCCTTTCGGAACAATGGTAAGAACATTGTAAGTGTGACTTGTAAACTGTTGACATTAAAATCTGTTTTCTGAATTTATTCTCCTCCATCAATGTGTTTAAGAACATAATAAACAAGACCCAGAATGGACATTTGACCCCTCGAACAAGCTGCATCATTCATTGAGAGCATGGCTGATCTCATCATCACCTCAACTCCATTTTCCTGCCTGCACCTCATAACCCTGGACACAGATATGGATCAAAACATTTCAGCCTGTGCAGAATAGTAAAATGGTTCATCTCATGTTGCTTCTTACCAGCCTCTGAACTCTTACATCTGCAATCAACTGATATGCTTCAGTAAACAGAAAAGTAGGAAGACTATGGGGGAACCTTGGTTTCGACCACTTTAAAATATCACTTGTGCTCCCTACTGTTTGTTTGAAAAATTATTCTCAGAAATTTGACTTTTGCATTACTGTGTACCATCTGTATTATATTTAACTTAAGACATAGGAGCAAAATTAGGCCATTGAGTCTGCTCCCCAACTCAATAATGGCTGATAGGTTTTTCAAACACATTCTCCCGCTTTCTCCCCATAACCTTTGATCCTCTTGGCAATCAAGAACTTACCTATCTCTGTTTTAAATATACTCTATGACCTGGCCTCCATAGCCTTCTGTGGCAATGAATTCCATAGATTCACCACTCTCTGGCTGAGGAAGTTTCTCCTCATCTCATTCTAAAGGGTTTTTCCTTTACTCTAAGGCTGTGCCCTCTACTTCTAGTCTCTCTTGCCAAAGGAAACATCTCGGCAAACAAATTATAGTCCAAGTCATTAACAGAGATTGCAGATAATTGATGCCCCACCGTCATTGGTTTGCAATCCCGAAAAGAACCCATTTGTCCCAAATCTCCTTTTTTCTGTTCATTAACTAACCCTCAATCCATGCTAATATGTCACCCCCAGCATTAAGAACTCTTTTCTCATTTGGAAACCTTTTCTGTTCCATTTTAGTGAAGGTGTTTTGGCAATGCAAGTACGTTGTGTTTCCCTTTACCTTCCTTACTAATTATATCCTCAAAGAACCTGTAATAAATTTGTTGAACACAATTTCCCTTTCACAAGTCAAGCTGACTCTCACTGACTGCTATGATTTTCTAATTGTTCTGTTGTTATTTCCTTAGTGATGGATTCCAGCATATTTCCCAATGACAGATATTGGGCTAATTGACTAACGGTTTTGTACTTTCGATTTCCCTCCTTTGTTGTCTTCAAATTGCCTAAAACCTTTGCAGGATCTAAATAATACTGAAATATTACAAGCAATATATCGACTGCCGCTGGAGCCACTTTTTTAAGAACCTAGGACGTAGACCATCAAGTCGAGAGAGCTTGTCAGTCCCCTAGTCTCCCTTGTTCCTTCTCTAATGATAGTTTGCTAAATTTCTGTCTCCCTTTTACCTTTGATATTCTGCTACTCAATCAATATTTTAAATGTCTTTTGATATGAAGAATGCAATGGAATACGTGTCCAAAACTTTCACCTTTTTTTATTTCCCATTTCTAATTCCTCAGTCTCATCCTCAAAGACTTGATTTATTTTCTTGTGGAAGGATGCTTGTAGGAAGTTTTACTTCTTTTAAATACTTCTGGCCCATTTACCCCAATTCTAATTTTTTCCTTTGTTAAGTCATCTGTTGCTAGTTTCAAAACCCAATCTTCTGATTTATCACTAGTCTTTGCAACAAGGTCTGCATTTTCTTTCTGTTCGTTACCAGTTTACTTACTGAGCCTATTGTCTGTGCTTTGGACACTTTTTGACCAGTTAATGTGTTGAAAACACTTTACCCAATTGCTGTTGTCAGTGAGGTGGATCAAGGAACATGGAATTCAGCTTGCAGGGTGAGAGTGACTAATTTGTAGGGAAAAAAGTGACACATTTTGAGAAGTTGCAACTTATTTAATGCTCTTTTAACTCAACTATGTAAAAATGTAATTCAAATTCCAAGCTATTTTGAAAGATCAGGCATGGCTTGGTGTTCTGTATTGTATCTGTCCTCACTTTTTAAATTTATGACAATGCTCTAATAATCATATTCAGATTAGAAGAGGTTAGCTCCCAAGAAAAATGCAGCATTTGATCTTACTGTTAACAATTCAAAGAACAACAAAGTATCTTATAAGAATCCTTAATGTAATGAAATGTCCCAAGGAACTCCACAAATAGCATTGTAGAGCAACACATGACACTGAGTCGTACAAATAAAATTAGGTCAGCTGTCCAAAAGCTGAGTCAAAGAAATATATTTTAAGGAGTGCCTAAAAAAAGGAAACTGGGGGAGAGCAAAAGGTGGAAGAAGAGTATTCCAGAGCTTGAACTTAGTCAAAGGAATGTACAGTGACCGGTGTTAGATAAATTAAATGCCTGAAGAAGGGCTTATGCCCTAAATGTTGATTCTCCTGCTCCTCAGATGCTGCCTGGCCTGCTGTGTTTTTCCAGCACCACATTTTTCAACTTAGATAAATTAAACTCAGGATGTGCAAGACATCAGAGTTAAATGAGCCCTGATATCTGAGACTTGTGAAACTGGGCGAGATTACAGAGATAGGGAGGGATCAGGCCATGGAAACACTTGAAAGCAATGTTAAAACTTTTTCAAAGTCAAGGTGTTGCTTCACTAGGAGCCAATTGAGGTTAGACAGCACAGGAGTGATGGAGGAAGAGATCTTATGTCTTACTAAGATGTGTGTATAATCAGGGTAATAAATCAAGCATAAATTGGATTAGTTGAGACTAGTAATAAAGGCATGAACGAGGGTTTCAGTAGTTGGTGCACTGAGGAGTGAAGTTGGGTGATGTGACGTATGTTCTGACACTCTGAGTGGTGGAGTAATTTCACATGAGAGGAAAGTGCACAGTTAAAGTTATAAGATGCTCTGTAGTAATTAACCAATGTACTTTAGACAGTGAATTCTAAATGTGTGGCCTCTCCTACCTAGAAGGACAAGAGCAAGAAATGGATAGGAGCACGACCATCTGTAAGTTCCCCTCCAAGCCTCTCACCACCATCCTGAGTTGGAAATATATCACTGTTATTTCCCCATCAGTGAGTCAAAATCCTGGAACTTCTGCCTTGTCAGTGTTAGGGGTGTCCCCACACCTCAAGGACTACAGCAGTTCAAGGAAATAGCTCACCATCGCCTTCTCCAAGGTAATTAGTGCTATATAATAAATGCTAACAATTCCCTAATGTCATGAACAAACTTGTAAAAAGTGGAACCCAGGCATCATAATGATTGCAACATTATAACGCCAGATGTTCACCTCTGAATTAAATGCAAAACTAGGTTATGGATAGGCTTCCCTCATCTCTGTCTATTGCCAGGGAGAGGGCTGGAGTCAGTGTCTCGGGAATGGGGTTTGGAGCAGCAACCAAATATAATAGTTTCAGTCATGCAATATTAACTTGGAAGAATTTTCTGCTGAACCAATTTCAGTCTTATAATTTCAAGACAATGTACATTTTCCCCATGTCTGTGTGGGTTTCCTCTGGGTACTCAGGTTTCCTCCCACAATGCAAAGATGTGCAAGTCAGGTGAATTGGCTATGTCAAATTGCCCAGTGATAGGTACATTAGTAGGGAATGGGTCATGGGTGGGTTACTCTTCGGAAGGTCGGTGTGGACTATGACTTTATGACTAAGTCATCCATCACTAACAGATAAAGATGGAACCCACTGCAGATAGTCCAACCAACCTGGATAAAAACAGAGAGGTGTTGCAAGAGGATGGTGCAGTCAGCCATTGGCAAAGGGCAAGGAGGGAAAGTTGATAACTCACTCAGTCAATTAGGATGACGTTGGTAATGAGAAAAGTATACATAAAATAATAGTGATGGCGTCAGTATCTAACCTTACTAATTATCCCGAGAGAAATTCCCTGGCGTGTAACTGTGCATCCATTGCTCTGAGACAGCAGAGAAAGTCCAACAGCCAATCACTTAGAAATTGAAACAGTGAGATAAAGTGTTCTCGTTCGAGAGCTAAACTGTCAAACCAAACAATGAAAGTTAATTTTATCATGAAGGATTGCTTGCAAATCCCAATCAAAAGAGTTTGAGGAGTGGTGGAAGGTTTGATGCCAGTTTGTTTTGATTTTTCAGCTCGATTTTAGAATGGATATGTAAACCTGAGCATCCACAACAGATCAAGAGCCAATTAATTTGTCTGGAAGTGAATTTTAACATGGCGCAGCAGTGGGGTTCATGACTCTTATCCGCATTGGTTGAAAATAATTGGGATAGAAATAGTTGTAAATTGACACATTTCATGGTGAAAACGTCAATGTTTCCATTCATTCGTATTCATGTAACAGAAAGTTTGCTAGCTGTCATGTCTAATTTGTTGGAGTACATGCAGTAATTCAAATGCTTTGGATATTGCATCTGACAATAGCAAAGCTGATGTGGTGACTTGCAGCAGACGTACTTATACACAAAAGGTTTAAGATATCCTTGAACAAGCATTTACAAGACAAGGCAATTTAATAAATTTTTATGTTTCTAATCCAACTTTGGAAGACCATAAGCCGAATAAGAGCCATGCTTTATTCATCAGATGTGTCCATTAATAATAATAATAAGGACCAGCTGAATTGCACTTGCAAGGAGGAGCCATGTTGCAGCCATAATATGACTTCTATTCTCTAATGACCCCAGATTTTCCTGTCAGACTGACAATAAGGCAAATGCTGTTCACTGTTATTGATGCACAGGTGGCGCTGTAAATTCATGCAAGGTATAGTGATTGTAACAAGGTCAGCCAAGCTGACCTCATAGAATATGAGTTCCCTGATTGAGGCTGTTAACCTTGTCCAATCAGGGAGCCCTGGCTGACAGGTATAAACAGGAGATTCAGAGTCTCCTCAGTTTAGGGGACTGACTCTATGCTGGTTGGTGCTATAGTCAGTGTGTTACTGTTGCAGTTGGTTTCTGCTCTTTTTTTCTGGGGTGGAAGCCTGAATCCTGAACTGGCTGAATTATTTAGCTAGTTTGTTAACTGGCATTCCTTTTAGTGAGGACTGATTGTTAAACTCCTGATGCACATAATGTGTTTCAAGTGTAACTCAGTTCTCATTAGGAGGTTGTTGTTTCACTGGATGGTTACAGCCTGTGTGTTACTCTTCTCTTTCTCCTTTTTGAGAAAAGGACAATGTTAATTTTGTAGTAGGGCTTAGCCCTTGGACTCTAGTTTCCTTTGTTTTTTGTATGTGTCCTCACTCTTTTTTTTGGTGTTTGGACTGAGCCCTTGTGGAAGACATACATTTTACCAGAGGAACTGTTCCTGTGGGGAGGCCTAGCCCAGGACTGGGCCTCTGAAGATTGAACACCTGTGTGTGTGCTGGGACGTGAGTACTTGCTGTATCCTGGAGTTTGTGAGAAGACCTTTCCTTTAGGAGTGGACCAACCCCTGTGAGTTAACTGCACTTGTACTGTGTACTGTGTTCCTGTGAGTGGGCCTGGCTCTCCAAGGCTGGGCCAGGACTCCATGGAGACTGAACACCTGTGTGCAGTGGGTGTGCATTTGCTGCCTTCGGGAGTGGATTCTGCCCTTGGTTGTGGACCCTGTTTTTTAGCGGTGGACTCTGCAGTTTGGAGTGGAATCCATTTTGGACAATGCACCTCATAAACTGGAGTGGACTCCATTCTTGGGAATGGACTCTATATTTTGAAGACTATTTGGGCTGTGTACCAGAAAGGACTCTCTTTTGGTAATTAACTGTATTGTGGTGATTGTTGGGGTTATCACCTGCACTGTCTTGTGCGTCCCTGGGTCTGGCAGGCCTTACTGTGAGCTGGGAGGCTCATGGGTCATCCTGAAAGCTGTCACCCCGAGAGCCGGAGGGTGGGTAGGCCATCAATGAAGCTGAAGGCTGGTAGGCTGTCCTGAGAGCCAGATGGAGGGTAGGCAGTTCTGAGCGCTGTCGTCCCAAGAAGGGGTGATTGGGACGGGCTGTCCTCGAGGTGGCCAAAATGTTTGTTAGAGCAGCCGAGAGCCAGAAAGCGCGTCAGGGCAGGCTGAGATCCAGAAGGCTTGTGGGCTACCCTGCACACTGACGTCCCAGGGAATGGGACGGGCTGTCCTAGCGGTGGCTGGAAGGTGTGCCAGGATAGCCCACTGGCCGGATGGCGCGTCAGGGTGGGTGAGAGCCCAATGGTACGTGGGGGCAGACCGAGAGCCAGAAGGCGGGTAGCTGTCCTCAGCGCTGTCACCCCGGGCGGGCTGTCCTAGAGGTGGTCGAAAGGTGCTGAGGGTGGTTAGTGAAGCCGGAGGGTGGGTAGGCTGTCCTGACCACTGTCACCCCAGGCGGGTACTGGGGTGGGCTGTCCTAGAGGTGGTCGAAAGGTGTGTCATGGCGGACCGAGAACTGGAAGGGGCATGTGATGGGCCAAGAACCGGAAGGTGCTTAGGGGCGGGCTGCCTTAGAGTGGTCGGAACGTGGGAGGGACAGGGGCTTGCTGGGTCTGCATTGTCTGCACTTTTTCATGTAACAGGATTGTTTTATGTACAAATGTCATTGTCACTGTCTTTTCATATTTGAAACTGGGATTTGTGGTTTGCCCTCAATTCCCTGTAAACTGGTTGAACGGTAGGGTTTGGGGCCTAGCTTTGCTGCTCCTCTCCCTTGTAAAATTGCTGTTGTATACAGCTGTAAATGTTAACTGTTTTTCTGTAAACTCTTTTGTAATTGTATAATAAAATAAAATAACCAGGAGAGAAAAAAAACAGGAGTCTCGAGTTCTATTCACTCTGAGAGCTGGCTCTGAGGGTGTTGAATCAGTGTCAAGGACTCCCCATGTATCATAAAGGGTGACTTGACAATGGAATACTGGTCTATATGAATTATTTCAGTGGCAACAAGAAGAAGAAATTTGCTCGCAACTGTCTTTTTTCAATTGGCGGTAAGCACTCCTGGCATTATGCCGTCACTTGGGAAGCTTGGCTCATTTGCTGCTGCTGTTGAAGACTGGGCCTAGTATGCGGAAAGAACGCATTTCTTTTTCTGGGAGAATGATATTGGGACTGATGGGAAGCAATGAGTAATTCTCCTGACAGCTTGTGGACTTCCAGCTTTTTCAATTTGTTTGGAGCCTTACTGTCCCTGAAGCACCAGATACTAAAACCTTTCAAGAGTGGATGGATTTAGCTAAGGAATATTAGGACCCGAGTAATTTGATCATCTCTTATTCTGAGAGCCTATCAGTTTTGCTTGGCAATTCAAGAACCACAGGAATCCATATCAAGACTTTTGGCAAGGCTAAGATGACTTGCAGAGGCAGATGACTTTGATCAAACGCTTAATGAGATGCTGAGAGACTGTTTGGTCAGTTGGATTAATGATGCATCCATGCAAAAGTGCCTAATTGCTGAAGCCCAACTGGATTTCAAATAGGCACTGCAACTGGCTTTATCATTGGAAAATACTGCAAGTGGAGCGTATGAGTTCGAATGCACACCATCGGCAAGCTGACTAAGCTTGGCGAACATTACTTGAGTGAAGCCAATTGCATAGCCTCATTCAGGACATCTCCTGAACAGAGAGATTCTAGGCCAGCCCACAGAGAAGCCCCAAAACAAAGCCAAACATTGGCCAAACTGTTAAAATATTCTTCAGGATCCGCGCTGGCGAGCTATTGTAGTTGCTGCTATTTTGCCGATTCAAAGAGGAAAACAGTCCCATTCGGCCTAAATGGAGTAAGGGAACTCAAAGGCCGGTATCCAGGAGAGTGCACACCCTGCAATGCCCACCGACATCTGGTTTGGAATAGTCAAACAGCTTAGCAACCTTCAAATCAGAACCAATCAAAATAAACATCTAGTTAAATAGTTACCCGGTTCTTATGGAGGTCAATACTGGCACAACCATTGCAGTGATTGCAGAACGAGTCTTTTACAAAATTCCCTCTGGACTCCTATCCTTAAGTTTGCACAAGATCGCGACTAGGCTGAGCTTCTATATGAGGGAACATTTACTGATTAAGGGCACAACTTTGGTTCTGGTCTCTTATGAGAAGTAGCTAGTTCTGTTACCACTGATTATAGTAAAAGACTCAGGCTCCAGCTTGATAGGGTGACATTGGTTGAGGAAGATTCACCTAGATTGGCTCAACATTTTTTGCTGAGAAAATGGCTGCCTAAGTCAAGTCCGAAGTAAATCGCCAGATTTTTTCAGGAAGGTTGAGGGACGATTGAAGAAGACATGGCCACCTTGCATGTTGACCAGGAAACTATTCCACAATCCTGCAAGGCTACCCAGTGCTGTTTGTCTCACGGGAAAAAGTAGGGGCAGGAATCAGGTGGCTGTAAAGTAAAGGAACCATCAAACTGGTCCAGTTTGCGGAATGGTCAGCACCGGTCATACCGATTGTGAAGCCCGACGGGTCGGTCCGCCTTTGTGGGGATTTTAAACAACAGGTAAACCATTTCTCACAGCTGGGTAAATACCCAAGTCCTCACATCGAGGATTTATGTGCAGAGCTGGTGGGGAGGGCTGTCCTTCATGAAGGTGGACATGAGCCACGTGTACCTGCACCTGTGGTGAGATGAACGATTACCAGAAGTACGCAACAATTAATACTGCGAAGGGTTTGTACCAATATGTGAGACTGCTAATTGGGGTATCATCAGCCTGTGCAACTTTTCAGAGGACAATGGAAAATATTTTGCAAGGTGTCCCTCAGACTGCCATTTATAGAGGTGACATGCTAATAATACAAGGAAGACCAAGAAAGAGAACTTAGACAGAGTCCTTAGCCATTTCTCCCAGGTGAGCATAGGCCTTAAAAGAGAAACATGGATGTTCCAGGTACCCGAAGTAACCACCTTGGGCTGCAGCGTCGACAAGACTGGGTTACACCCATTGAGAGATAAAGTGAGGGTGATCAAATGTGCCTTGATTTCCATCTCTGTACCAGAGCTTAGGTCTTTACTTGGGCTGTTGAATTATCATGGAAAGTTCACACATAATGTGGCATCCATCTTGGCATATTTGCATCAACTCTTATGGGGTCAGCCTTGGAAATAATCTTGACACCAAGCCATAGCTTTCAGGGAAGTGAAGAAACATCTATCATCCTCTAAGGTCTTAGCATACAATGATCCCAAGTGAGATCTGGTATTGACATGTGATGCCTCCCTGTACAGCATTAGGGTTGTATAGGCTCACAGGTGGCCCAATGGAAAGGAATGCCCAATATACATTCAGGACTTTGGCTAATGCAGAGCACAAATACACTCAGATAGAGAAGAAAGGTTTGGCAATCATACCTGAAGTGACGAAGTTCTGACAATAACCTTATGGACTTCAATTTGTAATAATAACAAGCCATAAACTTCTGATGGATCTACTTAAAGGGGACAAAGCAGTGCCATCCAAAGCATCAGGCCAAATTCAGCAGTGGGCTGTAGCATTAAGTGCACATAATTGGAATTGGAATACCATCCAGGAAGCCAAGTCGCTTGTATGGATGCAGACACAGATCCTGGCAAAACTGAAACATGGTGGTGATAGGAGAGACCAGATCACATTAGGGGATGGCATATTATTGTAGGGAGCAAAAGTGAATTGTCCCGAGCAAAGGTTGCTGCCAGATACTGGCTGACCTCTAGGATCATCCAGGCTGGTGTTTCCAGAATGTAGATGTTGGGGAGATGTTATGTCTGGTGGCCAGGAATAGAATGCAGACGTAGCTGTGTTGGTGGGGCAGTGCCTATATTGCCAACAAGGACAAAAATTATCACAAGCAGCACCCCACATTTACCTGGGAATGGCCAGATAAACCCTGGACTCAGTTTCATGTCAACTGTACAGCTCCTTTCATGGCTCAATGCCCACTCAAAATGGCTGGGCATGCAGAGTACATTCATCAAACTTGGGGAAATGATTGAAAAACTGCACACATCTTTTGTAGCACACAGACCCCTGGAAGTGTTGGTCACAGTCTATAGGCCATCATTTACCAACAGGGAACTTGAGTATTTCCTAAAGTCAAATGGCATTTGGCATGTTCTGGCAGCTCCATGCCATCCATCATCCAATGGTCTAGCAAGAAGAGCAGTCCAAACTTTGAAGGCAGGCTTAAAGAAACAGCCGACAGCTTCACTCAAAACCAAACAGTCCTGCTTCCTTTTTGATAATAGGACCACCCCTCATGCAACTATAGGGATAGCTTCAAAAGAGTTGCTAATGGGGAGAAGAAACTCCAAACCAGGTTAAACATGATCTTTCTGGACCCGTGGGAGGGTGAGATGGCATCTGGAATGCCAATATCAGACAAGATTCAACTAAGCTAGTGAGACAGTTGACTTCAGGAGACAAAGTTTGGTATGAGAGGCATGGTCAATGCAAGTTCAGGTAGGTGCGACATTCCTCAACACACATTGGGACCATATGAAAGCTGCAAACTCGCAAACAGTTTGGAAGCAGAAAATGCCAGCACCTCCACGGCCTTTCTGATTCTTTTGTAAACTGGGGGTTCTCCCTGTCCATCAGGTGTTGAAGATGAATCTAAGAAGGACATGGAGGATTTTGCTGTCTTGACACCTTTGCTGTCTGAAGAAGAGAATGAATTTCTTCGGAGATGCTCCAGGTGCAAGAGGTAAGATACTGTGCATGGCATGGTGCCTGTATCAGGGGCAGACTTGGAGGAATCTCAACCAGTGCTAAAATGCCCCAGAAGGTGCTATAAAAAAACAGAACTGGCCTGTGTCCTCTGACTCCGAGGAGGACAGTTGTAGTGATTGTAATAAGGTGGACCTCCTAGAATATGAGTTCCTCGATTGGACCAAATTAACAGCGAATCAGGAGCTCTGACTGACGGGTAAGAACAGGATTGTTAGATGTCCTGTTCATTCTGCGAGCTGGCTCTGAGGGAGCTGGATCAATGTCAAGAACTCTCCATGTGTTCTCCAAAGGTGATAGGATACAGACCTATGTGGAGTTATTTAACAAGAGGCAGATTCATGGTGAAAGTCAAATATCCAATACAAATGCTGTCAAGCTGCATTATTCCACTGATAGCTCGAAGCCTCTACACCTCATCATACAGTTCATTATTGAATTGCATTCCAAGGTTTTAAGTTGCAACTGGAGGCAGTTACAATCTAGACTCACCAGCAACCCGTTGTGTTTTCCAATCTAATTACCCCACATTGATTTGGGAAGTGTTGATTACTGACAAGCAACCTTTCTGGCACTATTATAGTATTATACTCTGGCGCTGATGAACTATTATAAATGTGAAATTTAATTCTTTCAGGATTCAATTGTTGGATATTTTCACAATATTCAAATGTATTTTCTTTTACTTGACTTTTCAGACTTTTTTTGGTCTATCATAAGAACCAGGCCCTTCAGTCCAACTAGTCCATGCCGGCCATAATCCCAAACTAAATCAGTCCCACTTAGGTGTACTTGGTCCATACCCCACCAAACATTTCTTCTTCACGTACCTATCTAAATGTCTTTTAAATGTTGTAACTGTATCTGTATCCAGCACTTCCTCTGGCAGTTCATTCCAGACATGAACCATCCTCTGTATTTAAAAAACAGCCCCATTGTTTTAAAATCTTTATCGTTGCACCTTAAAATTGCCCTCTCATCCTGAAATCCTCCACCCGAGAGAAAACAAATCTGCCATTCACCTTATCTATGTCCCTCATGATTTTATAAAACTCAGTAATGTCACTCCTTAACCTCCCATGCTCCAGTGAAAAATGTTCCAGCCTCTCCCTATAAGTCAAATACCCCATTCCTGACAACACACTGGTAAATTGCTTTTGAACCTTCTCCAGCTTAAAATTGTCCTTCCTATAACAAGGTGACCAGAATTGTGAATAGTATTCCAGAAGGGGTCTCACCAACATCTTGTACAACCTCAACAAAACGTGCCAACTCCTATGCCAGTGGTCTGAGCAATGAAGGTAAGTGTGCTAAATGCCTTCTTAACTGCTCTATGTGACGCAAACATCAAGGTATTGTGTACCTGGATCCCTGGGTCTCTCTGTTCTACACATTACCTAATGCCCTAATTTTAGTTGTATAAGTGCGGCCATTGTTTGTTTTATCAAATTACACCTCACATTTATCCAGCTTAAACTCCATCTGCCACTCCTCAGCCAATTGACCCAATTGAAGAAGTTCACTATGTAATCTTGGATAACCTTCTTCACTGTCCATTGTGCCACCAATTTTGATGTCATCCACAAACTTACTAACCATGCCTCCTATATTTTCATCTAATGCATTTTATACAAGTGACAAACAAAAGTGGATCCAGTACAAATCTCTATGGAACACCACTGGTCACGGGTCTCCATCCACCATCACTCTGTCTCCTGCTGTTAAGCCAATTTTGTATCCAGTTTGCAAGCGTCCTCTGCAAGGCAGCCTTTGTGTGGAGCCACAGAAAATGGGGGATATACGAAATGAATATTTTGTATCAGTATTTACTGTGGAAAAGGATATAGAAGATATAGACTGTAGGGAAATAGATGGTGACATCTTGCAAAATGTCCAGATTACAGAGGAGGAAGTGCTGGATGTCTTGAAACAGTTAAAAGTGGATAAATCCCCAGGACCTGATCAGGTGTACCCTGGAACTCTGTGGGAAGCTAGGGAAGTGATTGCTTGGCCTCTTGCTGAGATACTTGTATCATCGATAGTCACAGGTGAAGTGCCGGAAGATTGGAGGTTGGCAAACGTGGTGCCACTGTTTAAGAAGGGTGGTAAGGACAAGCCAGGGAACTATAGACCAGTGAGCCTGACCTCGGTGGTGGGCAAGTTGTTGGAGGGAATCCTGAGGGACAGAATGTACACGTATTTGGAAAGGCAAGGACTGATTCGGGATAGTCAACATGGCTTTGTGCGTGGGAAATCATGACTCACAAACTTGATTGAGTGTTTTGATGAAGTAACAAAGATTATTGATGAGGGAAGAGCAGTAGATGTGATCTATATAGACTTCAGTAAGGCGTTCGACAAGGTTCCCCATGGGAGACTGATTAGCAAGGTTAGATCTCACGGGATACAGGGAGAACTAGCCATTTGGATACAGAACTGGCTCAAAGGTAGAAGACAGAGGGTGGTGGTGGAGGGTTATTTTTCAGACTGGAGGCCTGTGACCAGTGGAGTGCCACAAGGATCGATGCTGGGCCCTCTACTTTTTGTCATTTACATAAATGATTTGGATACGAGCATAAGAGGTGCAGTTAGTAAGTTTGTAGATGACACCAAAATTGGAGGTGTAGTGGACAGCGAAGAGGGTTACCTCAGATTACAACAGGATCTGGACCAGATGGGCCAATGGGCTGAGAAGTGGCAGATGGAGTTTAATTCAGATAAATGTGAGGTGCTGCATTTTGGGAAAGCAAATCATAGCATGACTTATACACTTAATGGTAAGGTCCTAGGAAGTGTTGCTGAACAAATGGACCTTGGAGTGCAGGTTCTTAGCTCCTTGAAAGTGGAGTCACAGGTAGGTAGGATAGTGAAGAAGGTGTTTGGTATGCTTTCCTTTATTGGTCAGAATATTGAGTACAGGAGTTGGGAGGTCATGTTGCGGCTGTACAGGATATTGGTTAGCCCACTGTTGGAATATTGTGTGCAATTCTGATCTCCTTCCTATCGGAAAGATGTTGTGAAACTTGAAAGGGTTCAGAAAAGATTTACAAGGATGTTGCCAGGGTTGCATGAGGATTTGAGCTACAGGGAGAGGCTGAACAGGCTGGGGCTGTTTTCACTGGAGCATCAGAGGCTGAGGGGTGACCTTATAGAGATTTACAAAATTATGAGGGGCATGGATAGGATAAATAGGCAAAGTCTTTTCCCTGGTTTTGGGGAGTCCAGAACTAGAGGGCATAGGTTTAGGGTGAGAGGGGAAAGATATAAAAGAGACCTAAGGGACAACTTTTTCACGCAGAGGGTGGTACATGTATGGAATCAGCTGCCAGAGGATGTGGTGGAGGCTGGTACAATTGCAACATTTAAAAGGCAGTTGGATGGGTATATGAATAGGAAGGGTTTGGAGGGATCAAGGCCGGGTGCTGGCAGGTGGGACTAGATTGGGTTGGGATATCTGGTCAGCATGGACAAGTTGGACCGAAGGGTCTGTTTCCATGCTGTACATCTCTATGACTCTATGACTCTAATTAGTCTACCGTACAGAAAGTTATCAAAGGCTTTGCTAAAGCCAAAGTAAACAATGTCTACTGCCCTGTCATCCTTAATCTTTTTGGTTACTTCCTCAAAAAACTCAATCAAGTTTGACAGTCACAATTTCCCATGCACAAAACCATGCTGACTGTTCCTAACCATTCCTTGCCTCCTTATCTTTCAGAATCACCTCCAACAACTTATCTATAATCAAAGTCAGACTGACAAGTCCATAGTTCCCGGGCTTCTCCTTACTCCCCTCTTAAACAAAGGCACAACATTAGCACTGTTCAGTCATCTGGCACCTCACCTTTAGTTCATTAGTTAGTTGCTCAACTTTCACATTACCAAGTCAAAATTCAGCTAATATTAATTCAAAGTGTAAGTAGATTAAGACTGAACCAAAAGGCAAGTTATTCACAGAACAACCTCGATTATCCGAACGAAACGGATGGGAAGTATTTTGTTTGGATAACTGATTGTTTGTATAACTGATCTGATCATAAACAAAGGAAGCCTTTACAGGATCTTGAGATTTTATTTGGATAATTTGAAATTCGGATAATTGATGTTTGGATAACCGAGGTTGTTCTGTACTGTAAAGTGTGTCTGCATGAGAGTACAGTATATCATGAGTGAACAAAAGGAATGTTTTGGTTCATTAGCTATTTTAATATACAGACTAAGCAATTCAAAATACAAAACCTTTCAAAAAGTTACCTTTGAAGAAAAGTAGAATATTTTCAAGATTTATTTATTTCTAAGCATTAAAACCAATGCATTCATCATCCATGCAGAGCTGCCCTGATGGACACAAAGATAAGCAAGAGAAGGAAATCTACTTATGCTTCCCTTCAGCCCTGTGACAAATTAGACTCTTAGCATCATGCAAGACTAGTTGAGTCAAACTGAATTTGTTTGCCTCAGTAACACTGCATCATTGCAATCGCAGATTGAGGACATTGCAATTTATTCAGTGAGACAAAAGGACAATGTTTGACAAAAAGCTACAAACCTATGAATGTAGGCGATATTGGATTAGTGATGCATCCCAATCCGACAATAAAGCAAAATTAATACGTAAAAAAATTGTTTAACTTCAGCCTGTGCTCCTGACAGGCTTACTGAGCTGATGAAAAGAAAAATATTTCACACGAAAAGAAAGTTCTGGCCGTCTTCCCACCTTTGGTGGAGATTCCTGCTTCATGTCACTGCTGACGTTCTTTCAGAACATTGTGCATGCAATCACACTCCTGATTATGCTCATTTACTACTTCTCTCTTAGTTTTCAATGCAGTGGCAATACCCACTGAGATGCATACCTGACCCACTCTGGCCCTGCTTGACCTAGGTAGCAAAACTCTGTTAGGCTGGGAAGTTACTATCATTCGTGAATCCACTTTTGTGGTAGTAAATGTCATCTTTGTTGCTCGGGAGAGCTGTACGTCAGGGAACGTACCACTAATTGGGGTGTGGCAATATGGTGGCACAGTGGTTAGCACTGCTGCCTCACAGTGCCAGAGACCCAGGTTCAGTTCCCGACTCAGGCGACTGACTGTGTGGAGTTTGCACATTCTCCCCATGTCTGCGTGGGTTTCCTTTGGGTGCTCCTGTTTCCTCTCACAGTCCTAAAATGTGCAGGTTAGGTGAATTGGCCAGGCTAAATTGCCCATAGCATTAGGTGAAGGGGTAAAATGTAGGGGAATGGGTTTGGGTGGGTTGAGCTTCAGCGAGTCGGTGTGGACTTGTTGGGCCAAAGGGCTTATTTCCACACTGTTAGTAATCTAATCCTAATAGTAGTAGCCTCTGCTGTTGGTTGTCGATACAGTGGAAGAGGCAATTGGAGTGGAAGGTAGCTTCTGCTGCTCAAGATGTAATAAAGTATTTCTTAAATGTGAGAGGCTTGGAAATGTTCAAGTTCCAAAGGACCTGGATATTCTTGTTATGAAAAGTTAGCATGCAGGTGGCATGGTGGCTCAGTAGTTAGCACTGCAGCCTCACAGCACCAGGGTCCCAGGTTTAATCCCAGCCTCAGGTGACTGTCTGTGTGGAGTTTGCATATTCTCCCCGTGTCTGCGTGGGTTTCCTCCGGGTGCTCCGGTTTCTTCCCACAGTCCAAAGATGTGCAGGTCAGATGATTTGGCCACGCTAAATTGCCCATAGTGTTAGGTGCATTAGGCAGAAGGAAATGGGTCTAGATGGGTTACTCTTCGGAGAGTTGGTGTGGACTTGTTGGGCTGAAAGGCCTGTTTCTACACTGTAGAGAATCTAATCTAAAAAGTTACATAGTGTCCTTATCTACCGTTATTCATGCAGAGGGTGGTATATCTTTGGAATGAGTTGCCAGAAGAAATGTTGGAGGCTGGTACAATTATACCATTTAAAAGGCATCTGGATGAGTACATGACTAGGGAGGCTTTAGAGGGATATGGGTCAAGTGCTGGCAAATGGGACGAGATTAGGTTACGATATCTGATTGGCATAGATGAGTTTGACCGAAGGGTCTGTTTCCGTGCTGTACATCTCAATGCTCTATGAGTGCAGCAGAAATTCACCAGACTAATCCCTGGGATGGTCAGGTTGTATTATGAAGCGACACTGAGGAAGCTCACTAAAACTGTGTCGCTACTGTGACTTTAAGAGGTGCATTCCATCCTGTTTATTTTATGTAGAGGTTCTTGAGACAGAGGTGCAAGCTGTTTGGTCTAAGGCAATAGAGTAAACAGCTTGTGAGGCCTTGAGGATTTTTTTAAAGTTGAAACTAAGAAGGAACATGAATGAGTGCAGCCAAGCTCCCCAAAACTAGTTTTCAGTAGTTGTTGGGGATTGGAAGTTGGCTGTGGAAGCTGTCTCTTTCCATCCCTGCTACAGCTAAAAGTTTGAGTTCTCTGTCTGCTGCCAGAATCGCATGTGAGACAATCAGTTTCAGTGAATTTGGGTTTGCCAAGGTTGTGTTTATGGAGTGTTACTGTATTGGGACACTTAGTTGCTGTTTAGTAGTTAAATAGTCTATTATTCTGTTCAGTTTTGCAACAGAGTTAAAATTCTATCCATTCTTCTTTCTTTTGTTTGTATTTTAACTGTCGGGTAAAAATGAAGTTGTTTGGATTAAAACTGTATTGTGTAACCAATAGAAATACATCTAAAACACAGTGCCTTACACTTGACTTTAAATGAGATTAAAAAAATTAGGGTCATGGTTACCTCCTTGATATATTTGAAGTCCATAACAGAACTTACAAAATTCTGACGTAATGATCAGAGTAAACGTAGTCAGGATGTTTCCCCTGGCTATTGAGTCTGAAACCAATGGGTTTAATTTCCAAACAAGTTGTTAGCTATTAAGATTTGAAGTAAGGAGGAATTGCTTCCGTCTGGGGACACTAAGAAGTCTCTTCCCAGAAGGTAGGGGAAGCTCAATCATTGAGCATGTTCAAGACAGAAATGAATAAATTTCTGGAGGTTGATGACCTCAAAAGATATGAGAATAATGCTGGAAAATGGCATTGATGTAGATGATCAGTCATAATCTCATGGAATAGCAGATTATGCTCGAGAGGCTGAATAACCTCTTCCTATATTCGGAGTCCAACCTTTCTCTTAATTTCTCCTTTTGTAGCTGATTTAACAATGAATTTATCCACTCTAATTTGCATCTCCCTCTTCACTCTTGCACAATGAATTTTATTATCCCTCACTCTAATGGGGAAGACAATTCACAGTTGTTTGCCTTGTTTACATTTGAACAACATTGAACACACCTCTCTCTCTCTCACTTACACACGCACATGCGAAATTTATGAAGTAAATATGCAAACACAAGTTTACATAATAGCAGACACTATTAGATGCCCTCCTACAACAAATTATGATCCAATATGTTTTGCAGCTACTAGGAGACACAAATGACAAATGCTGAAGCAGAGTTGACAATAATGTACCACAAATGACGATCAACATCTATCAACATTATTTATAGGATAAACATGATGTGAGAAAATAATATGTACACATTTGAATTGTAAACACTTAGAAATAAGTGGAATCAATTGGGTCTGCAGACTCAAGAACAACAATTTTTTTTTAGAGAGTGGAATGTCAATGGACTTTAATTACATGTCAATTATGTAAGCATAAAGCTTTTGTGAATGCATAATTTATCCCACTCTGAGAATCTTTCCAGTGACTATCTGCACATCGATTTAAGTATAGGCCTAATACCATCACATGCACCACATAAAAACATTATGGCTAGCAGGAAATAACTGTACATGTTTTACTTACAAACACAGAAATCATATTGGGAAATTTTTAACTGTTGTTTCAGTACAGAAAAACATGGGAATCTGCCTGACAATTTGGACAATTGCCCATGTTCTGCCACAAAGGCAGTGCAAATCCAATTACTGAATCTGAGCTGTAATCTCCCCTTCAGCAGTAAAAATAATGGAAGGGTTTGTCAACCGTACTTTGGAAGGAACAACAGGAATGCAGGGTACTGGGCTAATGATAAGATTCTTGATAGTGTAGATGAGCAGAGGGATCTCGGTGTCCACGTCCAGAGATCCCTAAAAGTTGCCACCCAGGTTGATAGGGCTGTTAAGAAGGCATGCGGTGTGCGAGCTTCTATTAGTAGAGGGATTGAGTTTTGGAACCATGAGATCATGCTGCAGCTGTACAAAACTCTGGAGCGGTTGCATTTGGAGTATTGCGTACAGTCTGGTCACCGTATTATCGGAAGGATTTGGAAGCATTGGAAAGGGTTCAGAGGAGATTTACTAGGATTTTGCCTAGTATGGAGGGAAGATCTTATGAGGAAAGGCTAAGGGACATGAGGCTGTTCTCAGTAAAGAGAAGGTTGAGAGGTGACTTAATTGAGACAAAAAAGATAATCAGAGCATTAGATAGGGTGGATAATGAAAGCTTTTTCCTTGGATGTTGATGGCTAGCATGAGGGGACATAGCTTTAAAGTGAGGGGTGATAGATGTCAGAGGTAGTTTGTTTACTCAGAGTAGTAGGGGCATGGAATGGACTGCCTGCAACAGTAGTAGACTTGCCAGCTTTAAGGGCACTTAAATGGTCATTTGATAGGCATATGGATGAAAATGGAATAATGTAGGATAGATGGGCTTCAGATTGGTTTCACAGGTTGGTGCAACATTGAGGGCCGTAGGGTCTGTACTCCGTTGTAATGTTCTCTGAACTATGTTCTGGTGGCACTTTACCGAGAGATAACCTACTCATGGCTACTCAGTTTGAGTTCTGCCAGCACCATTCAGCCTCAGTCCAAACATGGGCAAATGGGTGAGGTAAGAGTGACTGCGCTTGAGACCAAAGTAATGTTCGACCGAGTGTGGCTTCAGCAAACCCTACCAAAACTGAAGTTACTGGCAATCAGTTAAGGATTCGGTGCTGTTCGGTGATGCCTAGTGCAAAGGAAGATGGTTGTAGTTGTTGAAGGTTAATCATTTCCGGCCCAGAACAATGCTATAGGATGTAAGGATCATGTCCTTGGCAGCGCAAACAGCTTTAGTTGCTTCAACAATTACTTTCCCTCTTATCATAAGGTCAGAAATATGAATGATCGTTGTGAATCTTCAGGTAGTGAAGCAGTCCATGTCCAAATGCAGCAATCTTTCTCCTCTCCCCAATGTCCCCTTTCATACCTTGTCTCCTCTTTACCCCTTCCTCACCTTTCCCCTCCTTTTCTACCCCGTTTATGTGACTTCTCCCCTCCCTCCTCTGCTATAACTCACTCCTCCCTTTGCCCGGCTCACCTTTCTCACCCTTTCTCCCTTCACCCCAATCTCTACCCCTCCCCTCCACTTTCCTATCACCCTCCTCTTGTCTTCCCCCTTCCTCCCCCTCATACTCCGCCATCTGTATCGTACCATCACCCCCATCTTTACATTCCTGTTGCCCCCATCTTCCCCCATACCATCTTCCACCCTCATCTCCCCCCATCACCCACCCCCCCATTTCCCCATCCCTGTCTTCACCCCCAACATTCCCCACCACCTTTTCCCCCCCTCCATGTCCACAACCACCCCCCAACCCCACCATCTTCACCACCCCCTTGACTTAACCACCCCCGTCCTCCACCCCCCACCATCTTCCCACTGCTGTCGTGCCCACCCCATCTACCCTCCTCCGTCTTCACCCTCCCCAGTCTTCACCTTCCCCCGTTTTCACCCTCCCCCTGTTTTCACCTTTCCCCCATCTTCACCTCCCTGTCTTCACCTGACTGTCTTCACCCCCGTTTTCTCCCCACTTGTCTTCACCCGTCCGTCTACCCTGCCCGTCTTTGTCCCCTCATTATCCCTCTTGCCTGCCCCCTCCTCTCCTGTTGTATTTTTTGCCTTATCCTTTCCTTTTCACCCCTCCCAACAAGTGCAGTGAAGTATTTTTGTCTAATTCTTTCATGGGATGGGAGTTGCTGGCAGTGCCAACATCAGTTGCCCATCGTGAAACGGACTGGACCTGAGTGAGTTGCTCAGCCCCCATCCCAGGGGCAGGTAAGATTCAGCGGCATTGCAGGAGGATCTAATGTTGTTGTGGTTCTGTTCGCTGAGCTGGGAATTTGTGTTGCAGACGTTTCGTCCCCTGTCTAGGTGATATCCTCAGTGCTTGGGAGCCTCCTGTGAAGCGCTTCTGTGATGTTTCCTCCGGCATTTATAGTGGTTTGTCTCTGCCGCTTCCAGCTGTCCGCTGCAGTGGCCGGTATATTGGGTCCACATCGATGTGTTTGTTGATAGAATCTGTGGATGAGTGCCATGCCTCTAGGAATTCCCTGGCTGTTCTCTGTTTGGCTTGTCCTATAATAGTAATATTGTCCCAGTCGAACTCATGTTGCTTGTCATCTGTGTGTGTGGCTACTAAGGATAGTTGGTTGTGTCGTTTCGTGGCTAGTTGGTGTTCATGGATACGGATCGTTAACTGTCTTCCTGTTTGTCCTATGTAGTGTTTTGTGCAGTCCTTGCATGGGGTTTTGTACACTACGTTGGTTTTGCTCATGCTGGGTATTGGGTCCTTTGTCCTGGTGAGTTGTTGTCTGAGAGTGGCTGTTGGTTTGTGTGCTGTTATGAGTCCTAGTGGTCGTAGTAGTCTGGCTGTCAGTTCAGAAATGTTCTTGATGTATGGTAACATGGCTAGTCCTTTGGGTTGTGGCATGTCCTCATTCCATTGTCTTTCCCTTAGGCATCTGTTGATGAAATTGCGGGGGTATCCGTTTTTGGCGAATACATTGTATAGGTGTTCCTCTTCCTCTTTTTGCAGTTCTGGTGTGCTGCAGTGTGTTGTGGACCTTTTGAACAGTGTCTTGATGCAACTTCTTTTGTGTGTGTTGGGGTGGTTGCTTTCATAGTTCAGGACTTGGTCTGTGTGTGTGGCTTTCCTGTATACCTTTGTGGTGCATCTCCGTTCGGTGTTCTCTGTACCATCACTTCTAGGAATGGGAGTTGGTTGTCCTTTTCTTCCTCTCTAGTGAATCGGATTCCTGTGAGTGTGGCGTTGATGATCCGGTGTGTGTTCTCTATTTCTGTGTTTTTAATGATTACAAAGGTGTCATCCATATATCTGACCCAGAGTTTGGGTTGAATTTGCGGAAAGACTGTTTGTTCTAACCTTTGCATTACCGCTTCTGCTATGAGTCCAGAGATGGGTGAGCCCATGGGTGTGCCGTTGATTTGTTCATATATCTGGTTATTGAATGTGAAGCGTGTTGTGAGGCACAGGTCCAGTAGTTTGAGTATGCTGTCTTTGTTGATAGGTTCCCCGTCTTGTTGTCTGTTCTCTTCCGAAACCCAGCATGAGCAAAACCAACGCAGTGTACAAAATCCCATGCAAGGACTGCACAAAACACTGCATAGGACAAACAGGAAGACAGCTAACAATCCATATCCATGAACGCCAACTAGCCACGAAACGACACGACCAGCTATCCTTAGTAGCCACACACGCGGATGACAAGCAACATGAGTTCGACTGGGACAACGCTACTATTATAGGACAAGCCAAACAGAGAACAGCCAGGGAATTCCTAGAAGCATGGCACTCATCCACAGATTCTATCAGCAAACACATTGACCTGGACCCAATATACCGGCCACTGCAGCGGACAGCTGGAACTGACAACCGGAAGCGGCAGAGACAAACCACTATAAATGCCGGAGGAAACATCACAGAAGCGCTTCACAGGAGGCTCCCAAGCACTGAGGATGTCACCTAGACAGGGGATGAAACGTCTGCAACACAAATTCCCAGCTCGGTGAACAAAACCACAACAACGAGCACCCGAGCTACAAATCTTCTCACAAACTTTGAAGGATCCAATGTCAAGTAGGCCAGACTAGATGGCTTGGGCCGGACTTCCTTTCCTAAAGGAGATCCGTGAATCACATGGGTTTTTTATAACTATTGATGAGTGTTGTCATGGTCACTGATGTTCAACTCAGAATTAGTGTATGATTTGGGAGCAGTAGGCAAAGGAACCAGATTGATGGGATGAATGAGAGTCGAGAGAGGCAGAAACTAATGCCATGGCAAACTGCAACAGTAAGGTCACTTACTTATTTATCATGTTCTGCGATGCATTCTTTCCAGAAAAAAAGCATTAAAGGTGACATAATTCATTGGCATTGATGTTTATAACATTAATTAATATTTGAAAACTATAAATAATACTTGATATTATTTAATGTGTTTTATAGCCATACCTCTGAGTTACAAGACAAATCAATTCCATAGATAGTGAATGATAGAGGGTGAAATTAGATATGTAATTTATGATCAACTATTTGTTAATGAAACAGCCTTCACTTTTGTAAATCATAGATTAAGTGGCATCATAGATTCTGTGTAGATTAATGCACCAGTTCCATTCAGTAATGTTGCAATTTTAGGTTAAGGCTTCAGAAAAACCTTTTGTCTCTTCAGGAATTTGCTGCCAGATCTGTGCAATGTGATCTCTTTGGAGTTGTCGGCATTTTGCCCTTAAAGACCTAGATTTGAAGTGGTGAAGTCTGTTTATCTTCCCTGGCAGAAGCTGAGACAGACTGAAGTCCCCAATGCATAACCCTGCCCTACTTGAAAGCAACTTTGTGTTGGAAAAGTACTGGAAAAGAAATAAATCCATTGGAAATAAATGCCTGTAAATCTGTTAGTTTAGAAATGTGGTTAATGTACTGATGACTGAACTGAATTGCCCATAACTGAAGAACACCCAGTTATTTGATTGTTTTTGACTTGATGTTCCTTATCAAGTGCTGGTCATCACTTCTATGGTCACATTTGCAATGAGCAGGAGAGCTTGGTTGTATTTTCATAATAGATTTGACACTCTTTAAAAGTTCTTCAGCTGTCTTCACCATGGAGCTGAAGTCCAAACAATACTTGATTGTAGTGGATTATCTGCCTCAGTCTCCTAATCTCCCAATTTGGAGGCTGATGCATTTATTCTTCAAAGACATTATTCATGATAAATGTATGCTGATAGACCTCAGACCAATTTTCCAGATGTGAACAGAGGAACAGCTTGTATTCAGATTAATTAATACGATGATGACTTTTCAAGATGAACGTGTTTCAGCAAGTTAGACATTTGCTTTCCACCCCTGGGGCCTGGGTTCAAATCCATTCTAGATTGGATCCCTTTCAGCTGGTTCCAATATGAAATAGGTTTGAGGCATCTTCATGTTATTGGCAATAAACATATGTGAACAGAATTCAGCACTTAGGCACTTAAATTTGCAATATTACTCTATTCCCAGATCAATGTGGAAAAGGAACACATTGAGTGGATTCGGGATTGTTCCTCTGAGAAGCAGTGAAATGAACGTTTCTCTCAATACTTGTGTGATACAACTTGTGTAATGGGTGGCACGGTGACTCAGTGGTTAGCATTGCTGCCTCACAGTGCCAGGGACCTGGGTTCGATTCCTGCCTCAGGTGACTGTCTGTGTGGAGTTTGAACATTCTCTCCATGTCTGTGTGGGTTTCCTCCGGGTGCTCCGGTTTCCACCCACAATCCAAAGATGTGCAGGTCAGGTGAACTGGCCATGCTAATTTGCCCATTGTGTTAGGTGCATTTGTCAGGGGAATGGGTCAGGGTGATTTACGGTTCAGAGGGTCGGTGTGGACTTGTTAGGCTGAAGGGCCTGTTTCCATACTGTAGGGAATCTAATCTAACCTGACTTCAGAGTGCTCATGACTGATCGTGTGGCATACCCTTACAGAGGCTTACAAAATCATGGTGTCATAGATAAGGTGAATAACCAAGGTTTTTTTTCCCTGGGGTAGGGGTGTCCAAAACTAGAGGGCACAAGTTCAAGGTGAGAGGGGAAACATTCAAAAGGGGCAACTCTTTACACAGAGGGTGAAATGTGTATGGAACAAGCTGCCAGAGGAAGTGGTAGAGGTCAGTGCCATTACAACATTTCAATGACATTTGGACAGGTACATGAATAGGAAACATTTAGAGGAATATGGGCCAAATGCAAGAAAATTGGACTAGTTCAGTTGAGGAAACCTGGATGGCATGGCAAGTTGGACCGAAGGGTCTGCCCCCATGTTATACCAGTCTATGACACCAGAATGGAAAACATTGCATTCAACAGCACTAAAGTACTTCACCTCCACGCATGCCAAGACAGTTGACAGAAAATCACTTCCTTTTTCTCTCCTTCCTCCTTCTCCTTGCCTTTCTCTTGTTAAATTAGTTGTCAACAAGAATTTTCTTGAGGCTTAAGAAAAAGTTATGTGCAGCCAGAAGGTGTGATTGAAGAGTTTTACCCAGGATATTTAACCCTGGGACATCAGCTTGAAAGGTCTAATCACACTGCCCAGCAATGTGTGCCCCTTTAAAAACATTTCACTAAACCTTTGCAGAGCAATTTCAGTCTGTATGGCATGTGAAGCCATATATCAACTTGCATACTTCAGTAACACAAAGGGAATAATTTGTTAAATAATTAATAACCTTTTCCAGTGAAATTTGTCAGTTTCCAATTTTTGAAACCATTAATCATTTATTGAAGTGTTGGTGCCTGCAGGGAACTTAAACAGAATGGTGGGTGAGGAACTATTTCAGATCCGGTCTCCACAGGATATCACCTCAAAATACGAAAATGAATGATTGAAACTGTAAATCAATGAAATGTTAATTTCTTGACAAGGTGAGACGGTGCCATTTATCAGAAGGAGGGGTGGGGAGCAGTTCTCTTACTGGCATGAAAGTAAATGTGCGACACCATTGGCATAGTGTCAAACTGAGGCTAAACTAAACATTTTCAGTGGTGCCAGAAACCGTGAAATCCCCGCAGATACCAACCGAGCCATCTGCCAAGATCATTGCAAACATTTCTTCAAAGGTTCAATACCATTGCAGTGAATGATAGCAAAGAAATTGCATGTTCCTGTTGGCTGCTGGAATCAGCAGACTGAGCTAAGTGCTATTTCCAGTGTAACGTTATTGTTGCCTTTGGGATTAGTGTTGTGGATTTGCTAAAAGGACCTTGAAGAACAAAAGCACTTAATTTCATCTTGCCGCTAATGCCGTCACACACAATTTGAAATACTTTTTCTAATATCCAAAGAGATGAGTAATCACAGGTAACATTACAAAAATAATCTTGTGTAAAGTTTCTGTTTCACCTTTAAATAATAGAAGAAATCTCCTGGATATATTAGCTAACAGTGCAATTCATTATATTCAACCCAAATGATCATTTCACAGATCCAACAATTACTGTTACATCAGTTGGCACAATTAGCCTGATTGCTTTCAATCTTGTTCTTAGCCAGATTTTGGTCCATCTGTTTATTTATAAGAAGCTTAATCATCCTTGCATTAATTGCTTTTTCTGAAGTGTACATTGCATGTCTACTTCTCAATGAAACCAAAAGCAAAAATTCCTAACTTGCTGGCTCTTTCTTTCTGAAGTGCTCTGTTTTTCCAGCTGTCATTTACTTACACAATTGCACATCAGGTTAAAATTAAACTTGTATTAAGGTGCCTTTCAGAAGTTTAAAAATCTGAAGAATGTCCCATCTCAATTTTTATTATCACCAATGGAAACCAGACAGTTTTGAATCAATCTTTCTAACTGAAGTCCTGAAATTATATTTTCCTTGTATTTCTGAAATCTCTTCAATGCATCAATCTGGGATTCAATGCAGAAAACTTGAAATTGCTTACAGTGTGGTATGCAAGCCATAATTGATGAGTTATTTAGATTTAAAAACTAACTCATAAACACGTTTTCTCAGGACACAGCATTGAGCTATAGGGAGAAGCTGAATAGGCTGGGGCTATTTTCCTTGGAGCATCAGTGGCTGAGGCGTGACCTTCCAGAGGTTTATATAATCATGAGGGGAATTGATAGGATGAACGGTCAAGATCTTTTCTTCCCAGGGTAGGGGAGTCTAAAACTAGAGAGCATAGCTTTAAGGTGAGTGGGGAAATATTTGAAAGGGACCTAAGGGGCAACTGTTTCATGCAGAGGATGGTGCGTGTATGGACTGAGCTGCCAGAGGAAGTGGTGGAGGCTGGTTCAATTACAACATTTAAAAGGCATCTGGATGGGTAAATGAATAGGATGGATTTAGAGGGAAAGGGGTCAAATGCTGGCAAATGGGACGAGATTAATTTGGGATATTTGGTTGGCATGGACAAGTTGGCCCAAAGGGCCAATTTCCATCTGTACATCTCTATGACTCTATGAATTGGACTGATTAGCTTTAATTGAGGCTTTTACGACAACAGGGAGATAAATAATCACCACATCCACATCTTCATACTGAAAACCTATTAATGATATTCATGTCTCAGGCATCCTGCACAATTTGCGTTTCTTTGTATTTAGACACATGGCAAGCAATCAGATAATTCTTATGGCAGGAATATACAGACTAGGATAAATTATAGCCTATACATTTTATATGTTGTTCTTAACAGAATTTTGATCCACATGCCTCTTAATCTATAATGTTGGGTTTTGGTATATATTACATGGTAGAAGAATCCTTGAGGTCTGATGGTCTGGACTCTAATATAATTCCTTGACTGGAATGGAAGACCAACAGGACTCTTCTCCTATACCTTCAGCCTTGAGAAATTACCTGAAATGCTCCTTATCAAATAGCCATATCCAGTTTTTCCATATTGGACTTTATCAATGGAGAGAATTTTAAAATTCATCATAGCATTTGTTTTGTCTACCACAGCTTATTCAGGATATCCCAACGGATCAACATAATTTCAGCAATGTTAACAGTTATCAAATGGAGTAACAGGATTATTCTGATGGCGCTAGAAGCATTTTTGGAAACGATGTCAAGAACGTTTGATGTTTTTAAGTTGTTCTGGTATTGCTAAGCTGTTGATACTCTTGCTTTATTCAAACACCTTGTCTTAAAATCACCTGGAGGGAAAAAAAAATGTTTAGAACCAAGTCAGACAAAATTCAGCTGCATAATAAGCAAGCATAAGAAAATTATTGCTTCCACTTCCTTTGTCTACATTCACTCATGTGTCAGTAAATTTTCATCGCCCCTGAACTAATAGGAAACTCAAAGATGCTGAAACCCAAAAATGGCATGACAATTGATCATTGGAGGTTTTCACACAGATTGCACAGTGAATTCCAGCAGAGAATGTATTTTCATAATATCAAAGCATAATATGCATTTTGACAGGCAACACACACTCTAATATGCTTGTGCTAATCACATTTCTATATGCCATATTTATATGCTGCTGTATCCGATTGGAAATCAATAGGACAATGTGGATTTAAAATTAGGACATGCAGAAGTCTGTGTGACAGTATTAAATGTGTGCTGTCTTTGACAAGGATTATAATTTCTAAATCCTGACGAGTGGCCTGAAGCAAGGACAGCAAAGATCACAAACTGAAGCAGGACTACCAGAGACCAATGGACTGAAGCAGGGACACCAGAGACCAACAGACTGAAGCAGGGCTACCAGAGACCAATGGATTGAAGCAGGTAATGGACTGAAGCAGGGAAACAATAGACCAACAGACTGAAGCAGGGATGGCAGAGACCAACAGACTGAAGCAGAGACACCAGACACCAGAGTGAAGCAAGGACACCAGAGACCAATGGACTGAAGCAGGGAAACAATAGACCAACAGACTGAAGCAGGGATGGCAGAGACCAACAGACTGAAGCAGAGACACCATAGACCAACAGACTGAAGCAGGGACACCAGAGATCAACAGTCTGAAGCAAGGACACCAGAGACCAATGGACTGAAGCAGGGACACCAGAGACCAACAGACTGAGGCATGGACACCATAGACCAACAGACTGAAGCAGGGACACCAGAGATCAACAGTCTGAAGCAGGGACACCATAGACCAACAGGTTGAAGCAGGGACGACGGAGACAAACAGACAGAAGCAGGGACACCAGAGACCAACAGACCCAAACAGGGACACCAGAGACCAACAGAGTGAAGCAGGGACACCAGAGACCAACAGACTGAAGCAGGGACATGAGAGACCAACAGACTGAAGCAGGGACACCAGAGACCAACAGACTGAGGCAGGGACACACCATAGACCAATGGACTGAAGCAGGGACACCAAAGACCAATAAATTGAAGCAGGGACACCATAGACCAATATGCGTAAACAAGGATGGCAGAGTCCAACAGACTGAAGCAGGGAGAGCAGCAGCCCAAGAACATGGTGGCAGTGTCCCAGTCTAAAGCATGGCAGCAGCCAGCAGTCAGACCATGTGGAGGCTTACTGAGCTGGTCTGCTGCAGAGATCCATTACAGAGAGACTGTGCCGTTTGTCTTTTTAACTTTGCTTTCTTTTTCTGGCCTATGGTTATACTGCGTATAGTTGTGTGACTTTTATTTCTTTTGGTTCTGTATTCTGTAAGGAGAATTGTACCTAGGTACTGTGTACCTGGGATGGTGCCGTGTGCTCGTGACAATGCTACACTGTAACAAATCTTCACTGAAAAAGCTGTACCTAGATACCTTTGTACCTATGATGCTGTCAGTGGCCACTTATAAACTTTTCACTGTACTCATTTCAAGCAACTAGTTCATTTGTTTGTTTGTTCATTCATTCATTCAAACTGATCGATTTGTAGTAGTTGGGTTGCTCCTGACACTCCATTTTAGAACTAAGGGAAAAGGCTCCAGTCTAATGATGCTGCCGCCATATCTATGAAAGACTAGAAATTTGTAATCAGTGCACCTGCAATTTTTAACATTAATTACTTTAGTGTCCTCAGATGCATCTTATCTGGTCCTGGTGATTTATCAAATTTAGGTACAGCCAACATCCCTATTACAAATCTTTTGCCAGTTTGTTTTAACTTATCTGGTGTCTTAACCATTTCATCTTTCTATGACTCTCACAACACATTCTTCCTTCGTAAAGACAGATACAAAGCATTCATTTATGTGATGTCCTTGATTTACCATGTGTTTTGCCTTCAAATGTAGATCTCATTTTTGGTCCCAAGTAAACTTGACTCCTCCATTTACTACCTTTTACTATAGATTGATGACTTTTGGTTGTCTTTTATATTAGTTGCCAGATTCTTCTTACACTCTCTCCTTACCTCACCTCTTTTCTTTCTCACTTAGCCTCTGCCTTTTCAAGAATCAGTTTATACTCTCTTGTACTATTACTGAACATCTCTTCGAAGCATCTTTTTTCGTTCTGCTTTATTTACTCTCTAGCTCTTTCGGCAACACATCAACTTTGTATTTGCTTGCCCAGGCCTTCCCCCACATTGGAATGCATCTTAACTTTATCTGAAATGTCTGTACTTTAAAGACATTCACCACTGCAATTCAGTTTGTCTGTCAATCTTTGATTCCATTTTACCTGGGCTAGGTCCGATCTCATATCATTGAAGAAAGTTCCCTTCCAATTAAGTATTTTGTATTCTCAATTGTTCCTGGTCTTCCATTGTAACTAATGTAAGGCTTATGATACCAAGAAGGAGTTGAAAAGTGTGGCACTGGAAAAAGCACAGCAGGTCAGGCAGCATCCGAAGAGCCAGGAGAGTTGATGTTTCAAGCCCTTCATCAGGAACGTGGAAGGGGAAAGAAGGCTGAGAGATAAATAGGGAGGTGGGGGTGGGACTGGGGGAGGTAGGTAGATGAGATAGCCATAAGTCGAGAAGAGGGTGGCGGATAGGTGGGAAGGAAGATGGACAGCCTCTACACTCCTCACTTTCTCCTTATGCTAAAAAGATAACTGATCCTGAATGTGCCTGTGCTGACAATTGAAAGATTTAACACATCCCATTTCCCAAGACCAGATCTGTCAATCTCCCCAACATAATTAGCTCTCTTCCATTTCAGCCTGTTTAATACTGCATTTCAATGTTTGTGATTGCAGTTTGAAAGAAGAAAAGAATGTTTATGGGAGAAATTAATATAACAAATTAACATTGGAGGATTAATGAGAAGGTTAGGGTAGCATAGTGATAATATCATTGGACAAGTAATCCTGGCTAACATTTGGGTTCAAATCCCACCATGACAAGTGATGAAATCTGAATTAAACAAATAAAATTTGGGAAAAAAATAGTTTAAAATATTGGTGACCATTTAACCACTGGTGATTGCTATAAAACCCCATCTCGTTCATTAACATTTTTTGGGGAAGGAAATATGTCATCTTTACCTACCCTGGCCTACATGTGGCCCCTTGTCCCTCAGCAATGTAGCTGACTTTGAGCTGTCCTCTGGGCAATAAATGTTGAACTAGCCAGTGTCCCCTGCAATAATTAAAATAAATTAGCTATGGCATATAGGAGATATAGGAACCAAAATCTAATGACAGATTCCATATTATGCAATAAGAAGACCAACTCTCTGTTAATCTTCACAATATCCATGTGAACATCTTTCCCCATTGAGCATGACAGTTGTAAAAGAGACTTGAATTGAGCTGGCTAGGAAACTCAGCCTTTATGATGCTATTCAATTCTGCATTGATTATTGAGGAGAGATCGTTCACTGAATAGAATTACTCATAACCTAAATGTATTAAATTAATAATTCACAAAATTTGACATGCTGGTCTGTTTCTACTCTTAGCCAGTAACATCAAAACTTAGTCTCCTTTATTTCCTTCTCTTTTTCTTTTTTTCTCGATTCACCTTTGTTTGCTTTCTCCTTTACACTTTTCCCTATCTATTTAAATATATGTCAGATATTTTAACAGGAAAGTATTGATGAAGTGATTGTAATGATCTTCTATTGGTTTAAAAATGCTAACACAAGAATATTGTGCAAGAAATCTGAGAAGGCAGTTCCTCAAAAGGCAATGGAATGTGTCTTTGAATTTTTTTTAAGGTTGATTTAGATTACATCATGATATGAAACAAGGTGCAAGATTATTGGAAATATGCAAGAAAGTAGATGAACCAGACATGCTTTGATCTTACTGAATGTTGTCGCAGACTCAAGGGACCAATTGGCCTAATTCTGCTTTGAATTTAAATGTTGGTGATGACATCTCGCAAGCAATACCATGCAATAATCACAGTGTGCAACTTAATAGAATAAACCTACTTACAGTGACAACACAGTTAGTATGTCTAAAACCGCAGTACTGTCAGTCTCGAGAGGAGCTTAATATTAAAATTCATTCACTTATCTACAACTATATACTGTCAGGTTCACAATTCAAAGGAGATCTCTGGTGAGTTGACATGACATGGCAGGCACATTTACTGTCTAGCTCAATAAGTAAAGTACTATTTCACAATCCACTTTGAGCAATTTGTTCAGATCGCATGTGAATCTATGAAGCTTATGTCTCCTATTTTTCTGGAAGCTACAATATTCCCCCATCCCTTTCAATTGGAGCCTGTTTTGTTGGCTGTAAGATCGAAAGGATTGTCTTGCTATTTTCAGGTTTATGGTCAGTATCCCCACATTTTTAAAGTTGCAGCGTGAATCTGATACATCTTTATATCTTCACTAGCCTTAAACTCAAGTGTGTTTCCTGATTTACCACAAAAATTTCCATCCTTTGAACCACTGTGGGTCTAACCTTGGCCAAACAAACAACAGACTGTCTGAGGACTGACTAAATCCCGAAACAAAATATACAGTTTTAAATTAAAGGTTGATGCTTTATAAATACCACAGAAAAAGGGCTGTCATGTAAATATTGATTACCTGAAGTGGGAAAAATATAAGTTTTTCCCAATGTCACCATTTATATCTCTATAAACTCTAATAACTTGAAATGAAACAGTTCAACTTCCAAAGAGCTGTAAGGAGGTCACATCAATGTTTTAAATTTTAAATTATTTACTGCATCAATTGACAAAATTATAATATTGACTAAAATGCATTTTTTTGTAGCCAACTTCTACCTTGAATGGTTACTTGTTATTTTCTTTTTAATTCCTTCATGAGATATGGGATCAATGGCTAGGCCACCACTTTTCTGAATTGCCCATCCTTAATTCACTTTGAGTAAGCAGGGGTGAACTGCCATCTTAAACTATGCAGTCCATCTGGTGTAGAGACACACACAGTGTTGTTAGGAAGGGAGATCTAGGAACTCAGTGAAGGAATGGGATACAGTTCCAAATCAAAATGGTGTATGACTTGAATGGAAAGTTGTACCTGTGAAGTATCCAGGTGGCTATGGCCATTGTCCTTCTAAGTAGTTAAGCTCTTGGATTTCGAAGTGCTGTCAAAGAAGTTTTAGTGAGTTGTTTTATAGAATACATCAGTGTGTAAATGGTGCAAGCTGCTGCCTTGGTGCGTCAATGACGAAGGGAGGAAGTGCTGAAGCTGATGGATGGCATGCTAGTCAAGTAGAGTGCTTTGTCCTGGATGGTGATGAGCTTCTTGAATGTTGGTTGAGCTGTACTCATCAAAACAAGTGGAGAATATTCCATTACGCTCCTGACTTGTACCTTGCAGACAGATTTTGAAGAGACTGGAGATGACTTGTCATCCCATAATTCCTAACATTTGACTGCTCTTCAAATCCCAGTATTCACAACTGGTTCAATTAACTTCTGATCAGTGAAAATGCCCAGGATGTCCATAGTGGAGAATTCAGCAATTTTAATGACATTTGAATGTCAAAGGGAAATGGTTAGATTCTCCTTCTTGTTTGAGATGGCACTGCCTGGTGCTTGGTAATTGTGTGGCATAAATGCTACTTGTCATTTATCAACTCAAGCCTTGGTGTTGCTGCACATTCAGGTGGACCATTTATTTTCTGAGAGGTCCATGATCAGTGAGCATCCCCCCCTTCTGACATTAAGGTGGGAAAAAGTCTTTGATGAAGCTATAAAAATTGATTGGGCCAAGGGCACTTTCCTGTGGAACTCCTGTATGGATGACCTGAGATTGAGATGATGGACCTCCAACTACCACAACCAACTTCCTTTATTCTAGGCATCCAACTCCAACCAATGCAGAGTTTTCCCTGATTCACATTGACTCCAGTTTTACTGAGCTGTTTCTTGCTACAGCCAGAGTACATTCTTTGCATTTTCCACCCTTAGTGTTTTTTTTTCCCCCAGTGGTGTTGAACCAGGACTGATTTAGCAGCTGCAGGGGCAGTAAGTGGCAATCAGCAGGAGGTTTCCTTGCCCATGTTCTACCTCATGCCATGAAACTTCAGAGGGTCTGCTGTCTGTGGTTGCAGATCTCCAGAACAATTCTGCCCTAACTATGTACCACTGTAACCCTTCATAAACCCCCTGCTCAATATGTTCTGCGTGCTGAACGACCGAGTCAGCATTTTCTCTGCTTCAAGTTAAGTCCTGGGCATTCCTGTCTCTTGCTCTGTACCTCACACTTGGATGCAGACCACATAAGACAAACTGCATTCGCCATTGGTCTGTGATGTTTCCAGGATTATTGGTAAGACTGTAAGCTGATTGCAAAGTGATTTCTTTTACCCTCTTCTCAATATATCTAAACATAAACCTTTGAACACAAAATAGCTCAGAGAACAACTATTTCTAACTGAGTATAGACAATACTTTTCTCGCAATTTGGGAGACTTGGGTCTACTGATTGTCGATTATGAATGGAGACTGCTGTTAATGCCTTGAAACATAAATACCGTGCACCCCCATCCCCTTTCAATAAAACAAATTGAGTTTTCCTTTTTGAACTTTCCACCCATCGCTGTCAGGCAGGCTCCAGCACACATTACATAACCCATTTTACTTTCTCAACATTTGAGGATGCAGTCCTGAATTATGACAATCCTGTCAACCAAAAGATACAATCATCAAACACCATAATCAATAAACATCACAATTGTAATGTATCTAATATTCTCTTTGCTTCATTATAATTTTGACTGAAGCAACACTTTTTAACCACTTCACTGTTTTGCTTCACAATATATATTTAAATAACATCTAGACTGTCAGTGATTCTGAATCTCGCAGGAGAGCAATGATTATGATATCCAAAGCTGAAAATAACTTAAGATCATTGTTTTCTTGAACTATACTGTAGGAAATATAAAATAATATTTCGACAAATAGTTTTTCTGATGACAACATACTTTGAACATGCATTTAACTGTGAAGCCAGGACAGTATCTGTAAATATTGGAATTCATTATTTTCTTAGTGTGAATATATGAGGTAATAAGTTCAAAGGCAGCTAACTTGTCCTTTCAATGAATTATCAATGTATAAAGGATTACATAAAGGCAGGCAGAACAGTTTTAGAGAAGTTCTGTGTAAGACTACCTAAATTGTATCCCTGAGGAGATATTAAATCAATCTAATTTTGCCTATATCTAGCTTGAAATTTGGTTCAATGCTTGATTATGGATTCATTTTAACCAGAGACAGAATTAATATAATCAGTCTCAGAGCTAATTGCTGCGCTGGTCAATAATCTTGTGGCAACTTCATGTGTCAAATCTGTTTCATGTAGTGCCTTTTAAAGGAGAGATTTCTGTCTCATCACCATGGGCTGGATTTGAATCTGGGCTTTTAATGCGAAAGGTCAGTGTTCAAACCTCTGCTTTACAAAGATCCTTATTCTATCATTTTTATTTGCCTGTAGATGCATTGCGTTTTATGAGTCCTCTGCCTAAATGCCACTTCATTCTGCCTGCGGTTGGAAATTTAATCATCTGTGTTGGTTTGCATTCTGCAATACTTATGATTGAAATGAGTTTCGTTCATTCTGGGCTTGCCAAATTCTGGTGAATTACATTCGTTCTGGCTCTGCCTTGTTCACAGTAACATTTGACCTGTATGCGGATGAGATCTATTTCTCATTTATGATTATGATGGATTATGGGCTAATGACAACTTTTCCTATATCAGTAAAGTACCATAGACACAGAAGTAACTGACAGCCATCCGTGAAAACACAAAACATCATGTTTTCTCTTGAGTTTTATTTTGGGACGAGTGTTATTCATCACATTACAATGCGGATGTATGAATGTTATAGTCTGCAAAGCATTTTGGAACTACTGTGATCTTTTAATTCCATTTGGATTTATTTTAAGTAGATGAGAACAGATGTTGGAATGCTTGAATTTTAATTAACAGCACGTAATTGTTGCAGAATTTTATTTTGTTAATGATTTGCTTATCTGGAGTTTAGTACTTTTCGTTAATGTATTGTGTAGAGCCTCATTACCTCAGAGCAATAATGCTCACCAATAATATACTTAGTCTTTTATCGCTGTATCCATTTTGAACAATTATATTTATTTTGCCAAAAAAACAGAATTATACTTTGAAGTAAAGAATGGAAACCACATTCAATATATTGCCAAACAGCAGAAAAGAAATCACAGAATGAAGTTCTAAGCTTTTGTAATGTGACAGGCCAAATAACTGAATCTGTCTCAACTTGCAATCGAAGTTCATGTTGAGACAGATACTCTCACACTAATCCCTCTGAGTTGTCCATTCACATTTCTGTTCAACTTTCTTCACTCCTCTCCTCAATGAATTAATAGCTTCTCAGGGACTGATAGCTGATCCACTTCATTTAAGTGACTAACATGAATGTACACTCCCAGACAATGAATGTCAGAAAGTAATTCAGCTGTAGAGGGTATCACTGTCAAGTGCATTTCAGCCTCACCCAATGTCTCAATGTTTGTTGGGTCTTCATAGAAAAGAAACTTTGATTCCATCTCTCTGGGCTAAATTAATTTGATCAAAATTAATAAAGTGAGAAGACAAGAACAGGTATAGTCTATTCAGCCCCTTGAGCCTGTTCTGTTGACATTCAATAAGAAGAAACTTCTTCTGCCAGAGAGTGGTGAATCTATGGAATTCATTGCCACAGAAGGCTGGGGAGGTCAGGTCATGGAGTATATTTAAGACTGAGATAGATAGGTTCTTGATTGTCAAGGGATCAAGGGTTACAGGGAGAAGGCGGGATAACGGGGTTGGAAAACATATCGGCCATGATTGAATGGCAGAGCAGACTCAATGGGCTGAATGATCTAATTTCTGCTCCTGTGTCTTATGATCTTATCAAGGCAAATCCGTGACATGACGCCAAAGGCTTTTATTCTCAAATTATTTCATAGCATCTGTTCACAATCAATCAGATCTAAAATTGATTGAACATTTGTTACTACCTGCAGAAGAAAGTTTCAAAATTCTACCACACTCTGTGTTTAATGATGTTCCTTTGATTTCATTTCTAGAAGGTCTGGCTGTAATTTTCAGAAATTGCTCCCTGATCCTAGATGCTGCACACATGTTCTCAGGAAGAATGAAAAGAGACAACAAGAAAGGGGTATAGTCTAAAATAGTCATAGAAACAGACAGGCCTGCAGGAGTATATTCACAAGCCATGGAAGTGGCAAGGAGGCATGCACATGATGGACTTGGAATAATAGAATCACTACAATGTGGCCCATCGAGTCCACACTGACTCTTCAAAGAGCATCCTACCCAACCTGCTGCCCACCCTATCCCTGTAACCCCACATTTCCCATGAATTGTCCAACTAGCGGACACATCCCTGGGCATTACAGGACAATTTTTAGCATGGTAATCCATTTAGTCTGCACATGGAACATTACAGCACAGTACAGGCCCTTTGGCCCTCTATGTTGCACCGACCTGTGAAACTGATCTGAAACCCATCTAACCCACACTATTGCAATATCATCCACATGTTTATCCAATGACCATTTAAATGTCCTTAAAGTTGACAAGTCTGCTACTTTTGCAGGCAGGGTGATCCATGCCCTCAATACTCTCTGAGTAAAGCATCTTTGGACTGCAGGAGAAAACCAGAGCACTCGGAGGAAACCCACGCAGACCTGGAGAGAATAACTTCTTGGCCTCTTTCACCACACTAAAATTTGGAAAGTATCTGTTCCTGGCCTTTTTTAATGAGTCTAATATTGTAACCTTACATCTCCTTACAATTTACAAATCCATTTGTTACAATTTCATCCATTCACTTAACCTGTCCACACTACTTTATTATTTTTAAGCTGCTATCTACTCTACATACAGTGCTGTCTACCTCTGTCTAGTAACAGGCAGCCATAACTCACTTTCCATTTCATTTTTGTAGTCATTAAGAAATACAGTGAAAACTTGAGGTCCTGACACAGATCCTTTATAGGGCATCACCAGTTACATCCTGCCAATTAGATTACCTGCCAAAAATCCCTAAGTTCTGTTTCTTGCTGTTCAGCCAAATTCTACAGCTGGTTAACTTGCCTCAAGCCTATGAATTTCAATGGTAACTTGTTACTGAAGGGATTTTCCCTAAATTCTGGGTTTTTAGTTTTACTTCATTGTTAGTGATTGTCATTTTCTCCTATTAATTTCATCAATATTGTCCAAATGATTTGTTATTCCTTTGTAAGCTTTTAAATCTTACCTTAACAATACCTTTCTAATTCATTATCAAATAAAGCAATTTTGGTCATGTCATAAATCAAAGTGATCAGGAAGGTCTTTTTTGGCAACTGAACTTGCAGATTTGATTTTTGTTGTTTAATACTTAATGTTAATCTGTCACAATAACCCTACATCACAAAATATTCTGTTTTTCTCTTGAGCTCATTTTTAAACAGTTGCTACTGGTATTAGTCAACTAGATGCCCTTTTCTGATTTCTACAGAGGACACATGCTATCTGCCTCATTCAGGTTATTAATTATTCTCTTTCTGACTTAAAAATCTTTGAGAAGTGAATCCAAACTAATTTTCGAAGAGCAACGAAATGAGTATGAGAGGAGGTTGTGTCTTTATTATACAGCTTTTTATTTTGAGCTGACATCCTGGAGTTTTGTTTTGGATGTTCTTGTTGCTGCACAGTTATATGGTTCTGATAGTTTTGGACAATTATGCCTGTTGCCCAGAGCACTCTGCATAATCCATTTAGGCTTCCAATAACATTAGAAATGGAACATAGCAGAATGTGGGTAACAGGCCAGGAATGATATGTGAACCGTTCATGGGACATAACTGAAACAAGCAAGCAATTTTTACTGTGTGGCCTCAATGTGCAACTGACATATTTGGATTAACATTGGTATATCAAACATAGTGATAAGGTCAGGCCCCGTTTGTCCACGCTTGGTCCATAGCCCTCTAAACCTTTCGTATTTATGTACCTGTCCAATTGCCTTTTAAATGTTGCAACTGTATCTCCATCTACCACTTCTTCTGGTAGCTCATTCCACATATGAACCACTATCTATGTGAAAACATTGCTCCTCAGATCCCTTTTAAATCACTCTCTTCTCAATTTAAAAGTATGTCCCTCTAGTTTTGAACTCCCCTAATCTAGGGAAAAGACCTTTGCTCTTCATCTTATTTATCCCATTCATGACTTCATAAACCTCTATAAGGTCACCCTTTAGCCTCCTCCACTCCAGTGAAAAAAGGTCGCAGCCTATCCAGCCTCTCCTTACATCTCAAACCCTCCAGTCCTAGTAACATCCTTGTAAATCTTTTCTGCACTCTTTCCAATTCCGTAATATCCTTCCAATAGCAGGGCGACCTGAAATGTTCACAATCCTGGAAAAGTAGCCTCACCTATGAACTGTAAAACCATAACATGACATCCCAACTTCTGTACTCAATGGTCTGAGCAATGAAAGCCAGCATACCAAATGCCTTCTTCACCAGCCTGTCTTTCTGCAACTCCACTTTCAAGGAACAATGCACCTGAACCTCATCTCTCTGTTCAACAACACTCCCCAGGGCCCGACCATTATCTGTTCAGTCCTGCTCTTGTTTGGTTTACCAAAATGCAACACCTTGCACTTTTCAACTAAACTTGCATCTACCACTCCTGAGCCAATTGGCCCAGTTGATGAGATCCCATCGTACTCTTAGATAACCTTCCTCACTGTCCACCATACCACCAATTTTAGTGTCATTCGCAAACTTACTAAGTATGCTTCCTGTATTCTCATCCAAATTATTTATATAAATGGCAAATAACAGTGAACCCACCACCGATCCCTGTGGAACACCACTGGTCACAGGCTTCTAGTCTGAAAATCAACACTGTACCACCACTTTCTGTCTCCTACTGTCAAGAGAATTTTGTATCCAATTGGCAAGCTCTCTCTGCGTCCCATATGATCTAACTTTACTAACCAGTCTGCCATGTGGAATCTTGTCAAAGGCCTTGCTAAAGTCCATCAGTTGCAAATATTTTCATGTTTATGGTTGAAGACAATGGTTGGTTAATTTAATAGTTAATTGGGAATGCATAGCTAGTTCTGCAAAAAAAAGAATGATGACCTATTTAGGATATATGTAGGACAGAAACAATAAAGTATCATCTTTCCAGAGCTGTGGAAGCAGTTTTGAAGTTGGGACTGGGATTTAATTTTGATATAAGAGCATCCAAACATTTCAGTCTCTGGGCAATCTTGCAGGAGGCAGGTGATCACCAATTGCCAACCAGAGGTTAATGAGGCAGCATTAATACTGGCTATCTTGGCACAGGTGGCAAGTTTTGTCAACACTTCAGCAGCTTACCTGAATTGTTCAATGAAAGCCTAATGCTGATGTTGGTTTAAAAAGGGTTTGCAGTAGGGATGAGCCCTTGTGTGACTAGACCCATGGATTGAAGCAGAGAGCTTTATCTCAGCAAATGAAGACCTATGAATTGAAGTGTCTCAGCCTAGGGCTGTCCACTACACAGTAGTGGTATGTGGACCTGTTAATGAGGTCCATTGCACAGTAGTTGCCTGAGCAATTCAAGAAAAGCAGACTGAAGAGAACACACACACTTCAGTGATGGAGCGTTGCTGATAATTTAGTCACAATAGGATGTAAAAGACACAACGTTCTTTTTGGCTGGGCGGAGAGGAGCAGTGTAAATAAGGGCAATGTTTCTGTTTCAATGACTTGTCAGAAAAACGGTGTCTTAAAAGGTTGCACTTCTTGTTACAGGGGCTTCCCAACATCTGGATAATAAACTCAGGCCACATAGTGTGAATGGTCACCCTATTCCCAGGGTTGTTCAGGTTACCGTCTATGCCATCGGCTCAGTTTCAGCATCAGCTGGAGACACTTGTAAACTTTCTCGACCAATTGCAAGGTGAAGATAAAAACAGTGCTGTCCCTGTGGATGCTCCTATGCATTGTAAGCAAACAGACCTCCATGCTAGGAAGCAAGGACTGCCCTCATTCATACCATTGTTTTTAAGCTGACCTTAATTTGTGATTAACTATTTCAGACACCATCTCAACATTGTTCCCTAGTCTCAACTCAACTATTGGCTAAAGCTTGATGCATTAAAGAACAATTGACTTGGCTCTGTGGTTCCAAAGTCATTGTCTTCCCCAGCCGTACTCCCACAGTGCAAGTCAGCTCATCTATATCACATATGTATCTGCTGTGGAATCAAGGACACTCATGAACAAACATTTATGTGAGGCTGGAGGAAATGTACTATGTGAGCTTAGAGGCAATAGATTACCAAATCTAATAAAGCATCGGTGCAGTTAACAATCAATGAAAGAAACAATCAACTTTGGCCATTAGTGATGCGCTGTATGAATAGCCCCCATGGTTCAATCAGGGCTACCCCACTCCCCCTTCCCCTCCCCGCCAACTGAGCATGGTTGGTGCTATCATCCATCCTCCATCAAGGACTGACATTAACCTCCATGTCCCGAGTCACCTGCTAAAATTTGCTGTGATCCTCAACCTGTGACATGTGTTACATTTGAGATGCGTTGAGTTGTAGGTTCTACCCTGGGGGGGATGGTATAACTGTGTTATGTGGTACTATATGCTCCAAGTGTCTGTCATTCTCTGAACATTATCTGTTCCTCCTGCTGCTCCTCTGGCATTAGCTTATTGGTGTCAGGAGAACAAATGTTCATGAATATGACATCTCTGCTTCCTTTCCACTTCACAGTTCTGCAATTGTTTAATTGCCAAAGCCTGCAAATAACACTAAATATGCTGTATCAGTTCCATAAGTATACCATTCCTTATGTATAAAATTGCACCTCAGCTCAGTTGAACGTTCATATTGTTCCTTCCTATCGGAAAGATGTTGTGAAACTTGAAAGAGTTCAGAAAAGATTTACAAGAATGTTGCCAGGGTTGGAGGATTTGAGCTATAGGGAGAGGCTGAACAGGCTGGGGCTGTTTTCCTTGGAGCATCGGAGGCTGAGGGATCACCTTATAGAGGTTTACAAAATTATGAGGGGCATGGATAGGATAAATTGGCAAAGTCTTTTCCTTGGGGTTGGGGAGTCCAGAACTAGAGGGCATAGGTTTATGGTGAAAGGGGAAAGATATAAAAGAGATGTAAGGGGCAACTTTTTCACACAGAGGGTGGTACATGTATGGAATGAGCTGCCAGAGGAAGTGGTGGAGACTGGTACAATTGCAACATTTAAGAGGCATTTGGATGGGTATATGAATAGGAAGGGTTTGGAGGGATATGGGCCGGGTGCTGGCAGGTTGGACCAGATGGGGTTGGGATATCTGGTTGGCATGGACAGGTTGGGCCGAAGGGTCTGTTTCCATGCTGCACATCTCTATGACTCTATGTCTTGTTAAATAACCTGCGCTTCACCTGCACCTCAGAATCACAGAACTGTTATCGTAGAGCTGGAGGCCATTGGGCTCAAACTATCTGAAGCAACTGTCCAAATGAGCACTATGGCTTTATGCTAATCGCCTGCCTTTTCCAATCTCCATGTACATTGTTTCTGTTTCAGTAATCGCCTAAAATCCTGAAGATGTCTCCACCACACCTCTGGGCAGTGCATTCCAAACCCAAACCTCTCAGTGAATGAAAACAGAATTCCCACAGCACATTTGCTTAAATTGGAAATTGCTTTAAATTTGTCTCGTCTCATTCTTGATCCTGGTTTTCAAGTGGGAACAGTTCCTCCCTATCAGCCAACAGTTCCTCCCTATCAGCCAACAGTTCCTCTCTATTCCTCCTCTAGCCAGAGCTTACGGGATTTTGAAATCTTCTGTCAGATCTCCTATTAGCTGCCTTCTCCCCAAAAAGAACTATCCTAAGCATGCCTGCGTATCCTCAGAACTGAAGTTTCTAACCCTAGAATCATCCTTGTAAATTTATTCTGCATTTTTCCCAATGCATTCACATTCCTCCTGTAGTATGTTGCCAAGTCCTACACACAATACTCCAGCTGAAGACGAATAGTGTCTTGTCTAAGTTCAGAATCACCTCCTTGCTCTTGTACTTTATATCTCTGTTAATAAACCCCAGGATACAGGTTATTTTATAATGTGCTCTATCTGCCTGTCCTGCCACCTTCATTGATCTATGCATTTAGATACCCAAGTGCATTCCTTTAAGATCGGTGTCCCTTATTTTGTCTGTCCATTTGTTCCCAACAATATAAATCACCTCATAGTTTTCATTGAACATCATCTGCCACCAACTGCCAACTCCTGCCTATCTTGGAGAGGGTTCAGAAGAGATTTACCAGGATGTTGCCTGGAATGGAAGGTTTGAATTATGCGGAGAGGCTGGATTGGCTGGGACTATTTTCACTGGTGTGTAGAGGGTTTTGGAGTGACCTTGTGGAGGTATATAAAACTGTGAGGGGTGCAGATATGGTGAATAGTAATGGTCTTTTTTTTCTAGGGTGGAGGATTTCAAATCTAAGGGGCAAATTTTTAAAGTAAGAGGAGAGAGGTTTTAAAAAGACATGAAGAGCATTTAGTTTTACAAACAGAGTGATTCGAGTGTGGAATGAACTTCCAGAGGAAGTGATAAATGCCGGTACAGTTACAATGCTTAGTTAAAGATAGGAATAAGACATGTTTGGAAGGATATGGGCCAAGCGCAGGCAGGTGGGGCTAGTTTAGTTTGGGAACATGGTCAGCATGGACTGGTTGGAACCACAGGGTTCGTTTCCCTGCTGTATGACTCTATGACCCCACCTCCTTTCGGAGTTCTGTACTATGCCCGTCTTCCATTGCGTCAAGACAGGAATGTGGGCAATCCTACCCTCACTTTGCCTTCAGCTCTGGGCAACGTGCAATCTTTGTCTTTTCCTCCTTGCAATTTGGATGAGAGCATTTTCATGACTGGGTGGGCAAACATCAGCAGCTGAGATGGAAATGGCACAAAAGAGCACTTCACACTTTTACTCTCATGCTGACATCTAACCTCTCCTGTGGGTTGCTGTGTTACCAATGCTTTCTTCCTACACTGCATGGTCTGGGGTACAACAGGCACAACATTGCTGGGACCTAATGCGATTAGAGTTTTTTTGCAAAACTTTGTAGCTCAGGTTATGGGTGAGGTTGCAGATTTGTTTGCCGAGCTCTGCGCACATCAGCTCGGCATACAATTCTCACCTTAAGAGATGCTCAATTCGAAATGACGCGGAGGTGCTGCTGTTGGACAAAGTTAAAAATCACACAACACCGGGTTATAGTCCAACAGGTTTAATTGGAAGCACTAGCTTTCAGAGTGCTGCCCCTTCATCAGGGATAACCACCTGATGAAGGAGCAGCACTCCGAAAGCTAGTGCTTCCAAATAAACCTGTTGGCCTATAACATGGTGTTGTGTGATTTTTAACTAAATTATAAAGGTGGTAATTTGTCTGGCTGCCTCCTCCATGATGTTGTCTCCTGAGCCACCCCGAGATCCCTCTGGGTTCAGGACTTGGAAATAGTCTCAAGTTGTATTTCTGTTGAATCACCCTTAAATTCTGCCCATTATGTGCTCAATGCAGAGGGAAGCTTCTTATAATGTGGAATATTAATACTGGTAAGTTACTCCACAGCTCAGCAATGTGTCTTATAGATGTCATTCATTTGATGGATTTGGATGCATGGTTAATATTCTACATACTACAATAAAACAATTTGTCATGTTTTTTTTGTGATTTATAAAGGCATTATTCATGATAATCGAACCAGACTTTATTATTTCCTGATTTGGCTTGGCTAAGAACTGAATGAGGAATATGAGCTACCATTATTTCCAAGCTCATCTAGTCTGCCATTTGAAAGTTCAATATCCCTCACTTCTTTTTAATTGAACTTTAATTTAACTTCAGGGATACTTCCAGCTTCCCTTTTGTACAAATCAATAAATTAGTCCCCACTAGTCCAGTGGATAGATTATACATTATTGTGTTAGCTGAAGTGTTGTTATGTCATTAAATTTGAAATTGCTTTCAGCACGCCTTTGAGATTTCCACTTTCTTGACAGAAATTCCAAATCAATACGTTTGTTTTTTTGCAGAAATATCTGGCTCTTCAGAAGAGATTCCCCTTGTTCGCTGGAGGCAGCAGTGGCTAGAAAATGGAACCTTGCTTTTCCATGTTCATCATCAGAATATTGCCCATCGCTTACCAGGGCTCGTCCCAACTATTTATTCCCAGACAGATTCTGCTGAGGAAGAACTCCGAATCCTCCATATTTCCGTGATGGTCAGTTCCACTATTTCAACTATTTATTTTAAATCATTTTCCCTTTGTTAAATTTTTTTTAAAAACTTAACAATTTACATTAATGTGATATTAAGCTGAGGCGAATATTGTTCGCAGTGCGAGTTGCTTTTCCATAATAGTCTTGATATTGCAAGGATGATGTTTGGATAAATTGTGTTGCAAGGATTGCCAGTGGCCGTCCACTTAATTGCTTCGAAGTATCTGAAAATTGGCAGATCTCGCAGTGGTTTAAAAGAGATTTTGGTGATGGGTACGATGGAGACATTAAACTTGGGCATCTCCTGTTACAGAAAAAGCTTCTACTGATCAGTGGGAGTATAGTTATCAATGAGTTCTTATACTTAAAATAATGGAAAGTCCTGTGTCATCTCTATTGATGGATTGAACTATGTCCTCACATTTATGGGCAGATTTTAAAATCTGTCCACTCAGTGTTCTCCCGTAATATTCAGTAACTGGGAGAAAAACATCAAAATCTGTCAAAATCGATGCTCTTACTGTTCTGAAAAAGGATAATGGGTCACCCGAATTTATGCTAATCAAGTAGCAGCGCGCCCAGTTCGATTGGAGAGTGTACACACCATTTGTTTCTATTTCATTCATGGTTAGTAGAGTCCTTATGTTTAACAAATGCTTGCATGTCTGCTAAGTGAAAATCATAATTATTCTCATCACCATAGCAATTGAAAAATTGATGGATGAGAGAAAGGTGACCTGAAGTTTGTGTAAAGATTGGGCTGATGCTGTGGATGAATTTACCAATCTTCCAGGGATCACACTACAGCAGTGGTAATACAGCCCTTGCACACATCCATCTCTCATTGCAGCGGAAAAGCCAAAACCAAGCACATTCCAATATTTGTCACAGACTGAATTCTGATGCTGCTTAGGTAGTCTGCCTTGGATGTGTAAGGGAATTTTCTTCAGCAGTTAATGCCTCTAAATTTTTTTAAAACTTTCTCCACCGTGCTAACAATAGTGAACAACAGAAAACACAATTGCATTTTTGATGTTAAAGTATGAAAAACAGAACATTTGCCAGCAGAAATCTTGCCACTTTGAATATTCCAGTTGAAAATGGGAGGTGAGTCTTTCAAAAGAGCAGAACTTTGGAGTTGAGGTCTGTACATTTTCACATCACAGCCAAAGGACAGATATTTTTTCTACTTTGTAACTTTATTCTTCTGACATATGAAACTTTTTTAAAAATAAACTATTCTGAACTATTATTAGATTTTAAATAGTTATGTGCTCTTGTATTTGCTGCTTTGCCAGTTTATTTGCTTTAGATCTTTCAAGGAATTAATCTAAATGCCTTAAATGGAAACAAAATGTCCTGATATTGAGGTGAAAGTTAAACTGATGATTCATCAATCTGTTTTGAACATAAGGGCTGCTCGTTGCCTAGTAACAGGTACATGCATGTTCTACCCTCCCATTATGAGGAAAGTTATGAACCGTTGGTTCCTGAAAGACCCTGATCAAGCACGTCAGAATTACTTGCCTTCCAATAGAGTTTATAAAGCCACATTCATTCACAATGAGTAAATTCATTGCTTATTTACAAAGAGAAACCATGCAATATTCAGACAAGACCACATGGTGTTTGTAAAAGCTTGTATAAGCTTATTTGGGTTAACACTTGATTTTAATTAGCTGGTTGGAGGAAGACCTCATCTAGATTTTGGCTGTACATTTTAAAGATGTCATGATTGTGAGGCAGAAATCATTTTGGCACTGCTGTGTTGAAAAGCAGAACAATTTTTGTGTGACAGTATTAAATTATGTTCAAACTCAGTCTGGAAGTGATGGTGGTGATTTTACTTTCACCACTTGGAATTGATTTGACAGTGAAGATTACACTCGATGATATCATCCATTGATTTTAATAGGATGAAGGTTGAACACTGTTTGTAAGAGCAGCAATCTACTCTGCCACTTTACTGTCCAGACAAAGGTGAAAAATACATCTGTAAAATTGGTGGCAAGGTGGGACAGCACAGTTGCTAGCACTGCTGCCTCGTAGCGCCAGAGACCCGGGTTTGATTCCCACCTCGGGCGACTATTTGTGTGTAGTTTGCACATTCTCCCCGTGTCCACATGGGTTTCCTCCCACAGTCCAAAGATGTGCAGGTTAAGTGAATTAGTCATGCTAAATTGCCCATAGTGTTAGGTGCCTTAGTCAGGGGTAAATATAGAGTAGGGTAATGGGTGTGGGCAGGTTACTCTTCAGAGGGTTGGTGTGGACCTGTTGGGCCAAATGGCCTGTTTCCAAAATGTAGGGAATCTAATCCAAATTGTCCTTTATTCTGCCTTGGCAAACATAAAGATCAAATAGCCCTATCACCAGATTCATGAGCAGTGCCTGGTTCTGACTTACACAATAGGCTATTTTTTCTTCGAAGTTGGCCACTTTTTTTCCCCATTATCCTTGGCTGTTAATCACTGTAGGAATTAAGATGCAGCAATACAGCTACTGAGTCTGCCCTGTGATTTTGATGCCAGCGGTCCAAGATAGAGGTTTGGGGGAGTGAACAGTGAGCTGGAGTCACCAGGTTACAGGCCTGAGTTTCAGAATTCTCAGTATCTGGCCATATGAGAGAGGAGGTAGTAATGAGAGTGATGATGAGTGATAATCCCTGGAAGTAGGCCTCATGCTGCCATCTTGTGATAATGCCATCTCACTATTCAACACTTGGTTGCAAAATGAGCCTTTGTGATCTTAACGTTGAGTAGCGTCTCGTTGGACATCTTACTGATTTTCTGCAAACTTCATGCTATGGGCCACATTGCTCAGGAGCTGGGAAGATTTTATCCAATGTTTCTGTTATTAATAATGGTAACCCTTTCCTGTAGTATCATTGTAGAAAATACACTTCTTAAGTTTCAAATGTAATGTTGATCTAGCTTTTAGTGCACCTTCCTTGCAGCCGTAACATTATATTCCTCACTCTGTTGACTCACCCTATAGTCTTTGTATGACATGATCTGCCTGTACTGCATACAGAACAAAACCTTTCACTGTACTTAGGTACATGTGGCAATAATGAATTGAATCAAATCAAAACGAGAGAGAGCACGTGTATGTACGTATGTATGTATGTGAGTGAGGTGAGTGAGTGAGGTGAGTGAGGTGAGTGAGGTGAGTGAGGTGAGTGAGGTGAGTGAGGTGAGTGAGGTGAGTGAGGTGAGTGAGGTGAGTGAGGTGAGTGAGGTGAGTGAGGTGAGTGAGGTGAGTGAGGTGAGTGAGGTGAGTGAGGTGAGTGAGGTGTGATGCCATAATATCTTTCTGCATCCATTGGAGCAACATCTCATTCAAAAGGCAGCGTTTCGGACAAAGTGGGTCTTGCTCATTGCTACACTGGAATGTCAATTTTGATATTTGTGCTTAAATAATGGATGAGGACTCAAACACAGAATCTTATGACTTACAGGCAAGGGTGGTCCCAACTGATGTAAAGCTGCCATTCAGGCAATGGCTCACCTGCAGCATCACAATGGGTTTGTCAGATGGGAATAAATGTTGCACTTGTCAATGACACTAGCATGGAGAAGAAAAAAGCAGAACCTCGGAATTACTTACTTTGCCTCCTTGGTTTGTCTCCTTGCAAGCATTAATAGTACCCTTCAATTTTTTTTAAAATTGCAGTCAGCTAACTACTAATAGAGCATGAATCCTACCCTGTTCTGGATAGCTCTGTACTATGTCAACAGGTGGATTTATTCATTCTGCCTGAGGAAAAGTATCCTTAATTGAGCTGAGCTCTTTTCACGTGGTTACTGACTTACCTTTCCAATCAGCCTTAGCTAAATGGAATTTGTTTGAATTTATTTCATATGTTATTTGAGACCGTAACTTATTAAGGGGGTGTGGGTAGAGAAAAACACAAGACATGTTAATAGCTCACTGATTGATTATTCTATTGTTTATTTGGAAAGTTGCAGAAGCTGGAATTCCCCAAAGAAAATCTCTTCAAATGAGAACATTTGAATGAATAAAACATTTATAACTGCTGAACTATACTTTGCTCCTGATTTTAGGTAGTACCTGAAAGATTGATTTGTCAGTACACAGTACTCCTGTGTAATGGTTCAAAGCAAGGGAAAAGGTAGCCACTGAGAAATTGATGAAGATATTGTAATGCCATGCAAAACGAAATCAAATAGTTGAAACATTGTTGTTTTTGTGTCAAAGGAAATTCTATTAAATACCTCTTTTGAAGATGATCAAGGAAAATGGTATTAGTTAATGGAAATCATTATTTATTGCCAAAACATTTGGTGGGAAAACAACAATTTTAGTTGAAGTATTAACTGTACTTACTTTACTTCTAATTAAGATAAACCTCACATCATTTGTGTGTCAGACAAAAACAAATTAATTATAACATTTCAAACATGTTGGTATCTTGATCACACTACCACACTATTTTGTGTTGAATGTAATTTCTTCATTTGCCTGTGCGCCAACATTATTCGATAAACAGGTTATAATCTGCAAGCTGGAAAGAAAAGGTACAGATTTTAACCAGCAATTTTCACAACCACTTGATATCTTAAATGTTTTATAGGTCATTGACATAATTTTGAATTGTAGGCACTGTTGTAATGAACAAAATGTTGCAACAAATTTGCGCTCAGTTGACCCCTACAATAGCACACTGACATAAAATTCAAGAACAAGAGGAGGCGATTCAGTCTGTCTAGTCTGCTGTGCCAGTCAAAATGACCATGGCTGATTGGTTTGTGTGGTCAACTCTATCTTTCTGCCACACTCCAGGATAGCCATTAACATCCTTTCAAAATATTCATGTCATTGTTGTATTTAGGATAAAATCTGCAGTGCTGTCCAGCTGCTTGCCAGTCTGAGTGTACAATTTTTCTTGTGGCAAGTTTGCTGCTACTGTCTTCTTTACCTGTAGGGTCGAGTACAGAGCCTGTTTGGTCTTGTTTGGAAACCATTTAAAAGGTTAAAAGGTGCTCACATATTAAGCAAGAGGTAATTTATGGCACAGTGGCAGACAACACAAGGAGAACATGCAAGCTCCACACAGACAGTCACCCGAGGCTGGAACTGGACCCAAGTCCCTGGCTCAGTAGTTTGTGCTGCTGCTTTCACAGTGCCAGGGGCTTGGGTTCAGTTCCACTCTCAGGTGACTGTCTGCGTGGAGCTTGCATGTTCTCCGTGTCTGCATGGGCTTTCTCCGGGTGCTCCAGTTTCCTCCCACAGTCCAAAGAAGTGCAGAATAGGTGGATTGGACAAGCTAACTGTGAGATTACGGAGATAGATTGTGAAGTGGGGAGTGGATCTGGGTAGGATTCTCCTGGATTTACCTTTTATTGTCACATGTACTCAAGTACAGAAGTACAATACAGTGAAAAGTGTATAATGTCACCAAATGTGGTGTCACCAAGGTACCTAGGTTCAAAAAACCCAGGTACAAAGTAATAAGAGAAACAAGAGTTTAAAAAGTTAAGCATTACTTCATAGAATAGTAGAAAAGTAAAGAAATAAGGTAATAGTTCAACTTAAAGTCTTTTGTCATTTAAACTAGGAAGATAAAGGAGTAAGTTAAAAATTCAACTGGCTTTGATGAGTCCTCTGCTTGTCTTGCTCTCTGGGTAGACCTCAACTGTCTGTTCTCGATGACACCACCGCAGATACTGTCGCTGCTGCTGGAACTGCTGCCTCTCTGCTCTTCCCCCACTCCCTCGGGAATATGCCCGGGGCAGGGTCCACTCGCACGTTGAACCAAGACACTGGCATGAGCCACCGAGAGACCAGCCGACATACCACTGAGAGACCAGGCTGGGAACCACCATGAGCCACTGGGAGACCAGACCAGGACCCATCACATGACACAGAGGGCAGGCCAGGACCCATGATGAACTATCTAGGGACAAGACCCTTCAGAAGATCAGTGCAGATTTGATGGGTTGTGTGGCATCTATCTGCACCGTAGGGATTCTATTATTCTATGCCAGAGGTAATATTGATCTGGTGGACATTGATACATAGACTCTTTGAGGAGAACCTGGAAGTTATATTTTATTCCTGCAAGACCCTCAGCTGTTTTACCATCAAGTAACCCTTCCAGACCCGTCCACAACAGACCCTGCCTCGAAAGGTCTTCAGGGAACATCCAATTTCTAATCAATCTAAATACTCAGACAGAAAACAGTCCTTGTTATTTCTGAGTTGAGCGAAAGATTTTTTTTAAATTTCGTAATGGGATAATGACCAGATAACTCACTTCATGAAGTTGGTTAAGTCATGAATATTGTTCCAGACACCAGAGGCAACTCTCTTCTTTGATATTATGCATTGAAATCGTTTATATCTACCCTAGCAGAGAATAGGATCTCCGCTTAAAATCACATCAAGAAATGAGACTTCTAACAGTTCAACACTCCAGAAATCAGATGTTCAAATCCTGGACTGGGACTTGAACCTTCAGATTCAGAGGCAAGAGAACAACAGTCAAGCCACAGCTGATAGTAGCTGTTAGACTAAATTGGCAATTAATAAGTCACTTTCAAGCTATTGATGGAAAAAATGACCACGTTATTGGTGTGAACAGTGAAATAATGCATGTCAGTATTAGTAACATTAAGCGAATTTTGCTTTTGGCTAATGAAAAAAAAAACTGCTATATTGATAAGCAAAGTAAGCTTTTTGATGTGGTTTCGTTTGATGTTTTGCTTGTTTGGTATTATTATTTTAAAATGAATATAAAACCTTCATCACTGGAAAATTGCCTTTTATGTGTTTGGTTTCTTTAAGTAAGAACATTTTTAAAGGAAAATTTCAGTATTTGGAAGCAAAAAATATCATTTGCTGTGTTCTGAGAGAGACATGGCAGCATCTTGTGTGTTTTAATTGTCATTGATGATTTTTAATAACTTCTTGTGACTAATTAACCTCTTTTCAACATCCCTGATTAGTCATAAAAAAAGCTTAAATTCATTTCTGAGCACATGGCAATATGTTCTTGCCAATTGAAATGTAATTAATTTTTTGTTTAACTGCAGTGAGAAGCCAAGTTTAAAAAAGAGCAAGTTTAGTTCCTGCTAATTCGAAGAGAACGACTGCAGATACAATGACGAGTACACAAACTTAGGAAATTCTCTGTCTAGGTCTTGCAGAAACTCTCTCACGCAAACATCTGTTAATCTACTTACCTTCAACTACTAAATGTTTAGCATCCATTGATGGAAACTATTAGGTACTAATAGATTCATCCTTTTTTTTTCTCAACTCTATTAATAAGCAAACCAAAAACAAAACTGTTCAGGTGGTTTTATGGTAATATTCCTACTCTGAACCAGAAGGTCTAAATCTCACTTCAGGATGCAATCACCTTGAAGTTTAGTTAATACACATTCAAACAGATTGATTTGAAACTTCTATTCATAAGATGCAAAATGATACTACTATTTGTTACTGTAATATAATCAATATTTAGCTGTATAACTGCAGCTGTTTGCAACTCCAGTTAGGCTACATTTGGAGTATTGTGGGCAGTTCTGGTCACCATACAATAGGAAAGGATGTGGAAGCGAGAGAGAGGGTGCAAAGGCGGTTTACCAGGATGTTGCCTGGATTGGAGAGTAGTAGCAAGAAGAAAAAGTTAGACAAACTTAGAGATTTTAGATCTAGATTTCTTACAGTGTGGAAACAGGCCCTTTGGCCCAACAAGTCCACCCAGACCCACTCCCCTACATTTACCCCTTCACTTTACCCCTTCACTTAACGCCACAGGCAATTTAGCACGGACAATTCACCTAACCTGCACATCTTTGGACTGTGGGAGGAAACCCATGTAGACACAAGGAGAATGTGCAAACACCACACAGTGCCGGAGGTGGGAATTGAACCCAGGTTGCTGGTGCTGAGAGGCAGCAGTGCTAACCACTGAGCCACCGTGCCACCCCTTGGATTATCTTTGCTAGAGTGTTGGAGGCTGAGGGGGCAATCTGAAGGAAATCTATGCAATTATGACAGGCATGGAAAGAGTGTGTAGTCAGTGTCTTTTTCCCAGGTCAGAAATGTCAGATACGAGGTGGGAATTGGTTTAAGGTGAGAGAAGGTAAGTTTAAAGGAAACATGCAAGCTCAGCTTTTTTATGCAGAGGGTGGTAGGTACCTGGAACACACTGCCAGGGAAGGTGGTAGAAGCAGATACGATAGCAAAGTTTAAGATGCATTTGGACAGACACATGTGCAGGTAGGGAATAGAGGGATATGGACCATAACAGAATTAGTGTAGAATGGCATTGTGATCAGCATGGATATGGTGGGGTTGATGGGTCTATGTTGTACTGTTGTGTGTTCTTTGTTAACGTACTCCAGACCTCCTCCATCCTGAAAACAGAAATCACTTTCAACGTGATTACAGCATGAATGTTTCCTTGTTTTAATAATTCACTGTAACACAGGCATCTCTCTCCCATTTCTTCAGGCAAGCACTTCTTGTTGTAAAATAATCTGATTAGCTGTTGACTTTCATCCACCCATTTTACTTGAGTAATTTTTAAAAAAAATCTTATTGCACTTCTACGCTTGCAGGATCAATCTTCAAACCCTCCTGCAATGCCCTTTTGTCAGGTGGATGTTGTTCCAGGACCAAGCATATCGATGTAACATCCCATAGACATTTTTTAATGACTACCCCTTGTATAGACTTGCTTTAATGTACCAATTAAAGATTCTTCAAATCTGTCTCTTGTAGGAGTGTAAGTATTTCTGCAGACAAAGTTCTTTTACCTATTCCTTATTTGTTTCAACTCCTATTCCTAATGTAGAGGATTTACCATTTCTTCCCACTGCAATGAATCCTGCTGCACTTGTGACTAAAAGTGACTAATGCTATTCAGTTTTGGATGAAAATCCAAAAAAATTGTTCAAAACTTAATTTCTTCAATATGTTAGTTGCTTTTAGTACTTGACCAACAGTCACATATTTCAGCAGGGTATTTATTTAAATTTTAATCTATTTTTCTAATCAACCTGTTTGAGAGATAGTTAGTACATACCTCCAGAGCAGGTGGGACTTGAATACAGATCTCACAGTCCAGGGGCAGGGACACTACCACTGTACCACAAGGGGGCCCTCAGCAGAGCATTCTATTCTAATAGAGCACAGCACACACCAGGACTAGTTTGTGTCCAGAATCATTTAAATTGTTCATTGAGCTTCTCAATTGATTCTTGGTTGTCAAGTCTTTCTTTTGTGAACCTCTGACCTGCTTGATGAGGACTCCCTTAACACTTCCTGGATTGGAGTGTCAGTTCCTGGCTTATACTCAACCTAGTCTAATGTACAACCCTATTTATTTATGAATAAAGTGAGGACTGTAGATGCCAGAGATCAGAGTCAAGAGTGTGGTGCTGGAAACACACAGCGGGTCAGGCAGCATCTGAGGAGCAGGAGAGTCGACGTTTCAGGCATAAGTCCTTCATCAGAAATGAGGCTTGTGGAATGGGGGAAACAGAGATAAATGGGAGGGGGGGGGGGGGGGGGGGGAGATGGTGCTGGGGGTAAAGTAACTGAGAGTGCGATAGGTAGATGAAGGTGAGGGAGAAGGTGATAGGTCGGAGAGGAGACTAGAGCGGATAGATGGGAAAGGTGATGGACAGGTCAGGAAGGCTGTGCTGAGTTGGAGGCTTGGGACTGGGATAATATTGGGGGAGGAGAAATGAGGAAATTGTTGAAATCCACATTTATCCCATGTGGTTGCACAGTCCCAAGGTAGAGTATGAGGCATTCTTCCTCCAGGCGTCAGGTGGTTAGGGTTTGGCGATGGAGGAGGCCCAGGACCTGCATGTCCTTGACAGAGTGGGAGGGGGAGTTGAAGTGTTCAGCCACGGGGCGGTGGGGTTGGTTGGTGCTGATGTCCCAGAGTGTCTATGCAAGTCTGCTTCAGGACATGGCTGAAAAGCTTCAGGGCAGAGGAGATGACCTGGGTGGGGGGGTGGGGGGGGGGGGGGGGGGGGGGGGGGTGGGGAGAGGGGGGTGGGGGGGGGGGTGGAGGTGGGGAGGCGAGGTGCAGTGAGAGAGGGAATCACTAAAATTCTTACAGAGAGAGAGGAGGAGAACTACTTCAAGGTAGGCATCCTTGGAAGAGACAACCCTGCAACCACACAGGACCAGTGTGGATTCTAACAGTTTCCTCATTTCACCTCCCCCCATATTATCCCAGTCCCAAGCCTCCAACTCGGCACTGCCCTCCTGACCTGTCCATCACCTTTCCCATCTATCCACTCCACCCTCCTCTCCTCCCTCACCTTCATCTACCTATTGCTCACTCAGCTACCTCTCCCCCAACCCCACCCCCCTCCCATTTATCTCTCAGCCCCCCAGCCCACAAGCCTCATTCCTGATGAAGCGTTGATTCTCCTGCTCCTCGGATGCTGCCTGACCTGCTGTGCTTTTCCAGCACCACACCCTCGACTCTGATCTCTAGCATCTGCAGACCTCACTTTCTTCTAGTTGATTTCAACCTTACTGTGAAACCTCTTCCAAGGATGCCTACCTTGAGGAAGTTCTCCTCCTCTCTCTACAAGGATCTGAATGAGTCTCCCTCTCACTGCATCCCCTTGGTCCAAATCCTTCTGCAAGGTGAAAGTGCTGGAGAGGAGAGTCAGGAATGTGGTGATGGAAAAGCACAGCAGGTCAGGCAGCATTTGAGGAGCAGGAAAATTGACGTTTTGGGCAATTGCTGATGAAGGGCTTTTGCCAGAAATGTTGATTCTCCGACTCCTCAGACGCTGCCTAACCTGCTGTGCTTTTCCAGCACCACACTCTTGACCCAAATCCTTCTGCAACACACCACCACCTCCTCAATGTCACCTGTTCCCTACTTATCTTTGTACCATCTGCAAACCTACCCAAAATGCCATCAGTTCCTTCATCTACATCGTTAATGTTAAAAGTGAAAAGGTTTAGTCACAACACTGAGCGTTGTGAAACACCACTTGTCACGAGCTGCCATTCTGAGAAGGATCCTCTTATTTTCACTCTCTGCTTTCTGCCAGACAGCCAAGCTTCTATCCATGGTAGCGCTTTGCCTCTGACACCATGGGCCTTTATCTTAGTCAACAGCCTCCTGTGCAGCACCTTGTCAAAGGCCTTCTTAGAAGTCCAGGTAGTTAACATCCAGTGGCTCTCCTGCTTGTTACTTCCTCAAAGAACTCATGCAGATTTATCGGGGCATGACCTGCCCTTGATGAAACTGTGCTGACTTTGCCCTATTTTACCATATTCTTCCAAGTGTGCAGAAATCTCATCCTTCACAATGGATTCCAAAATCTTACCCATGACCGAGGTTAGGTTAATTGGTCTGCAATTTTTCATCTTTTGCCTTACTGCCTTTTTAAACAGTGGTGTCACGTGAGCGATTTTCCAGTCCTCTGGGATTATCCCTAATTGTAGTGATTCCTGAAAGATCGCCACTAATGTCACCACGATCTCTTCAGCTATCTCTCTTAGAACACTGTAGTATAGTCCATCTGGTCCAGGTTATTTATCCACCTTCAGGCCATCCAGTTTTTCTCGCACCTTCTCCTTGGTGATGGCCACCATACTTAGCTCTGCCTCCTCACTCTTTTGAATTTGAAGATTCCACCATGAAGATTAATGTGAAGTAATATTTCAGTTCCTCAGCCATTTCCTTGTTCCCCACTACTATCTCTCCAGCATCATTTTCCAGTGGCCCAGTGTCCACTTTTGCCTCTCTTTTGCCCTTTATGTGTCTGAAGAAACTCTTACAATCTTCCTTTTTATTACTGGCTAGTTTAGCCTCATATTTAAATCTTCTTCCTCCTTATTTATTTTTTTGTTGCCCTCTGTTGGTCTTTGTAAGCTTCCCAATCCTCTGGTTTCCCACTGCCCTTTGCCACATTACATGCTTTCTCTTTTGCTTTTATGCCATCCCTAACTTCCATAATCAGCCATGGTTGCCTCATCCTCACTGTACCATGCTTCTTTTTCCTCAGGATGAGTCTCTGCTGTATCACCTGAATTATTCCCAGAAACTCCTGCCACTGTGTTCCACTGTCTTTCCTGCTACGTGGATCCCCGGTACGCAAACACCAAGTGTCACTACGTACTGAGGTTCTACCTGTCCCCGGTGTTGCGAAGGATGGGCCTGGCCTCGCTGCCGCGGAACGCTCAGAGTAGTTGGACCGTTCCGTATCACCTGTCCTTCGTGGAGAAATTTATGAGGAAAAACACCTTTGACCACAGGTCCATCAGGAAGTGGTCAGCACGTAGCGTCCTTGAGACCCTTCGGGAAGAGGAAAGGGCGGATCCTGTCGAGCGGTTCCCTGAGCAGACTGTCAAAGCCATTTGGCAGAATGCCTCATCGCCAGAACTTTCCAACAAGCACCAAGACGTGGCTTGGCTGGTGGTGAGAAGGGCTCTGCCTGTGAGATCCTTTATGCACGCCCGGACTCTCTGCCGCACCGCACGCTGCCCTCGAAGTGGCTGCGGGGGGGACGAGACTGTCACACACCTCCTTCTGGAATGTGCCTATGCAGAGGAAGTCTGGAGAGGAATGCAGTGGTGCTTGTCGAGGTTCGTCCCGAGCAGCGCCGGGACGCGGGACTCCGTGCTCTACGGCCTGTTCCCCGGGACTCACACCGAGACGAACATTAACTGCGCCTGGAGGATCATCAACTCGGTGAAGGACGCTCTCTGGGCGGTCCGAAACCTGTTGATCTTCCAGCTGAAGGAGTTGACCCCGACCGAGTGTTGCAGACTGGCACATTCCAAGGTCCAAGACTACGTGTTGAGGGACGCGCTGAAGCTTGGGGCAGCTGCCGCCAAGGCGCGGTGGGGAAAGACCACCGTGTAAGATCGGCCTGCCTAAAGAAGAATAGGGGGCCCATACAGACGTTTTTTTGGGCTCTGCTGATGCCTCAGCCAAATATATGTATATATACAAGATTGAAAAAATGCACAGGATTGTAAAGGACAAGAATAAAGTCGAATCTGTGTTTGTAAATATGGACATATGTATGGCATGATCCAATGTACAGACCATCAAATCATTTATGAATAAAGTATATTTTTGAAATAAAAAAAAAAGTCTTTCCTGCTAGACCCTTCCAGGAAAGTATGCAGAACCTGCTCCTGCTGCAGACGATGGGGGTGGATGTCACGGAGGACCTCAAGGAGGTGAAGGGCCAGCAAGCCTCGCTCTTTGCCTCGGAGGCCTCCAGGATAATCTTCCGGTCCAGGGTCCGCTCGGTGGAGCAGGACGAGACGTGCTCACGTTTCTTCTTCCAGAAGGTGCACAAAGAGAGCTCCGTGCTCAGCAGCCTGAAGAAAGAAGATGGCTCGGTAACGTCATCTCAGGCTGACGTCATGAGGATCAGCAAATCCTTCTACGCCAGCCTGTATGACTCGAAGCCGACCGACAGCGCGGCCTCCCAGTCGTTCCTGTCCTCTATCACGGAGGTCCTAGATGACGGAACACGAGAGAGGCTGGACCAGCCGCTATCTCTGGATGAACTGACCAAGGCCCTCGAGTCCTTCGAAAAGAATAAAACTCCCGGAAGCGACGGCTTACCGGTCGAGGTTTATTCCGCTCTTTGGGACTTGATCGGCCAGGACCTGCTGGAGGTCTATGTCAGTATGCTCCGGGCAGGTACCATGAGTGAATCCATGAGGAAAGGCATCATCACCCTCGTCTACAAGCGGAAGGGGGAGAGGGAGGAAATTAGAAATTGGAGACCGATCTCACTGTTAAATGCAGACTACAAAATCCTGTCAAAGGTCATCGCCAACCGGGTCAGGTCTGCTCTGGGATCGGTGATCCACCCGGACCAAACCTGTGCTGTACCGGGCAGGAAGATCTCTGAGAGTCTCGCACTCCTCAGGGATACGATCGCCTACGTGCAGGACAGGGGGGTGGACACCTGCCTCATCAGCCTGGACCAGGAGAAAGCCTTTGACAGGATATCGCATACATATATGAGGGATGTCCTCTCCAAAATGGGCTTTGGGGAGGGAATCGGAAATTGGATCAGACTGCTCTACACCAACATTGTCAGTGCAGTCTCAATCAATGGGTGGGAATCAGATAGCTTCCCTGTAAGATCTGGAGTCAGGCAGGGATGCCCCCTCTCACCCGCCTTGTTTGTGTGTGTTGCATAGAGCCATTTGCCGAATCCATCAGGAAGGATGCGAGCCTGAGGGGGGTGACTATTCCTGGCAGCGGGGGCCTGCAGGTTAAGGCCTCCCTGTACATGGATGACGTCGCTGTTTTCTGCTCGGATCCGCTGTCCGTGCACAGACTCGTGTGCATCTGCAACCAGTTCGAACGGGCCTCGGGGGCCAAGGTAAACCGAGGCAAGAGCGAGGCCATGCTCTTCGGGAACTGGGCCGACCAATCCTCTATCCCCTTCACCGTCAGGACTGACCACCTGAAGGTGCTGGGTATTTGGTTCGGGGGGGCTGGGGCGTGCGCCAAGACCTGGGAGGAGCGGATCAGGAAGATGAGACAGAAACTAGGCAGATGGGGGCAACGGTCGCTCTCCATCGCGGGAAAAAACCTGGTCATCAGGTGTGAGGTCCTCGCAGTATTGCTATATGTGGCACAGGTCTGGCCTATCCCCAGGACCTGTGCCGCCGCAGTCACCTGGGCCATCTTCCAATTCATTTGGAGATCAAAGATGGACCGGGTCCGAAGAGACTCAATGTACAAAGACCGGTGCAATGGGGGAAAAAACACGCCCAATGCCACCCTCACCCTGATGGCCACCTTTGTGTGTGGCTGCATCAAGCTGTGCGTGGATCCCCGGTACGCAAACACCAAGTGTCACTACGTACTGAGGTTCTACCTGTCCCCGGTGTTGCGAAGGATGGGCCTGGCCTCGCTGCCGCGGAACGCTCCGAGTAGTTGGACCGTTCCGTATCACCTGTCCTTCGTGGAGAAATTTATGAGGAAAAACACCTTTGACCACAAGTCCATCAGGAAGTGGTCAGCACGTAGCGTCCTTGAGACCCTTCGGGAAAAGGAGAGGGCGGATCCTGTCGAGCGGTTCCCTGAGCAGACTGTCAAAGCCATTTGGCAGAATGCCTCATCGCCAGAACTTTCCAACAAGCACCAAGACGTGGCTTGGCTGGTGGTGAGAAGGGCTCTGCCTGTGAGATCCTTTATGCACGCCCGGACTCTCTGCCGCACCGCACGCTGCCCTCGAAGTGGCTGCGGGGGGGACGAGACTGTCACACACCTCCTTCTGGAATGTGCCTATGCAGAGGAAGTCTGGAGAGGAATGCAGTGGTGCTTGTCGAGGTTCGTCCCGAGCAGCGGCGTGACGCGGGACTCCGTGCTCTACGGCCTGTTCCCCGGGACTCACACCGAGACGAACATTAACTGCGCCTGGAGGATCATCAACTCGGTGAAGGACGCTCTCTGGGCGGTCCGAAACCTGTTGATCTTCCAGCTGAAGGAGTTGACCCCGACCGAGTGTTGCAGACTGGCACATTCCAAGGTCCAAGACTACGTGTTGAGGGACGCGCTGAAGCTTGGGGCAGCTGCCGCCAAGGCGCGGTGGGGAAAGACCACCGTGTAAGATCGGCCTGCCGAAAGAAGAACAGGGGGCCCATACAGACGTTTTTTTGGGCTCTGCTGATGCCTCAGCCAAATATATGTATATATACAAGATTGAAAAAATGCACAGGATTGTAAAGGACAAGAATAAAGTCGAATCTGTGTTTGTAAATATGGACATATGTATGGCATGATCCAATGTACAGACCATCAAATCATTTATGAATAAAGTATATTTTTGAAATTAAAAAAAAGTCTTTCCTGCTAGACCCTTCTCCCAGTCAATTTTAACCAGTTCCTCCCTCATGTCTCTGTCGTTGCCTTTACTCAGCTCTAATACCATTACCTCTGGTACTATTTGTTCCTTCTTAAATTGCAGAATAAATTCAATCATGTTATGATTACTGTCTCCTAAGGGTTTCTTCACCTTATCAAGTCTGCCTCATTGCACAATACTAAACCCAGTATTGCCTGTTCCGTAGTGGGCTCGACCACAAGCTGCTCCAAAATGCCATCCTGTAGACATTCCACAAATTCCTCTTCTTGTGCATCGCTACCAACCTGATTTTTCCAGTCCACCCGCATATCGAAATCCTCCATGACCACTGTAATTTTGCGCTTCCAATAATCTTTTCTATCATCTGGTGTACCTTGCGTCCAATCTCCTGACACAGTTGGAGTTGTGTGCACGCATCCAAACAATGTGTTTTTTTTAACCTTTGCTGTTCTGCAATCCTGCCCACACAGATTCTACACCATCTGACCCTACTTTGCTTCTTACTATTGATTTAATTTCATTTCTTACTAATAAGGCAATCCCACCTGCCGATCTTTTCGTTGGATGTATAGCCTTGAATATTCTGCTCCCAGTCCTGATCCCCTTGCAGCCACGTCTCCGTGATGCCCATCACATCATACCTGCTCATTTTGATCTGTGCCACAAGGCCATTTACCTTATTCCTTATACTGCCTGCATTCAGATATGACACCTTCAGTCCTGTGTTAACTGTCCCTCTTCTCATTGTCATTCATTTTTCCACATCTCTGCATTGAGTTCCCACTGGCACAAAATCCCTGACATTAATGGAACATTTTTCTATGATCACTCTGCACCCAAGCCTTTCTTTCGTCTCTGTTTTCTATGTCTGTTATAGTTATTGCATTGAGAGAGCTCTTACAGATATTAATCAGACTTCATTTATTCACTGGCATGTTTCTATGCTGATTCCGGAGTGTGTCTCATCTGGATCAGTTGCCCTCTGGACAGTTAATTTTTTTTTCAGCTTTTCATAATTAGAGAAAATGAGGGGCAACCAATTCAATCACATGATTAGATTAGATTACTTAGTGTGGAAACAGGCCCTTCGGCCCAACTAGTCCACACTGACCCACCAAAGCAAACCCACCCAGGCCCATTCCCCTACATTTACCTCTTCACCTAACACTACAGGCAATTCACCTAACCTGCACATTTTTTGGATTGTGGGAGAAAACCGGAGCACCCAGAGAAAACCCACGCAGACACAGGGAGAATGTGCAAACTCCACACAGAGTTGCCAGAGGCGGGAATTGAACCCAGGTCTCTGGCGCTGTGAGGCAGCAGTGCTAACCACTGTGCCACTGTGCCACCCATGCTTTGGTAAAGGTAAGGACAATGGAATTAGGAAAGAGAGCGCTCTAGTGTCGAGAAGAAATAAAATAGCAAATTGAAAGATGGGGATGACTGGGATAATATGGTTGGACACCAGACAAGACAGAATGAAAATCATTACATAGTTGCAATTTTCCTCTTCGGTTTTTTTTTGCTGTCTGGCTTATAGATTTCAGAATTTATAGACTTTCAATTTGGAAGAGATTACCATGGATTTTCAGCCCATCTAATCTTTAACTTTGTAATAAAAATCGGTTATAAGCCTTTCAGGTATTTTGAGGACATTATTAATTATTAAAAACTAACCCAGTTTTCTTGAATTCAGAGGTAAAAGTAAAGCTGCAAATCCAGGATGTCTAATGAATGAAGTGAGACCTGTTATTCCAATTCCTTAAAAACTGGTTTGTGGTAAATGAGCAAAAGTAGTGTGGTGATTGATAGTTTTGTTGTTGCTTTGGCACATTATGACAGAAGAAATTTTTAGCATTGAGTATTTCAGATGGCTACGATCTTAAAATTAACTGTGCATTGCATGTTGCAAATTTTATGCAAAGTTGGCAAATATACGTTGTCAAGCTTTGTAGTTTACTTTTCAAAATATTCATTGAAATGGTTTGGTTCAACCTTCCTCTCTTGTAATTCATTTATACTTTGTCTCATCTCTTTGTAGCCTTTGTAATACAATGCAAATAAACCATTTAATCAATTGGTGGCATCCATCTCTATAAATATTAGGGGACAAGGTAGTGAGAATCCACTTCAGATGTGGTGCTCTCAAATGAAGCACCTTTGCAGATGGCTGAAGAGCCTTATCCCTCTGAGGCAGATACAATGAAAATTAGGCTGGCTCCACCCTATAGACATCTCAAAGTCAACTAAGCTGCCTCTGAGTGATGAATGCCAAAGAACTTGGGAGTTCTTCCTTTGAGTGGACTGCTGCATTTGGCCAGGACCAAGCTGAAATGCGCGACTGACAGCGAAAATGCACATTGGTGGGCTTCTTGGTCACTGTAAGTCAGTCATGTTGCAATGTTGGAAAACAAGGCCCTGAGAATGCAGGCCTTATGAAGTAATAGCTTGGTCCTGAGGACCAACTTGGTGTTTTTCCAAATTGTTTGTGATAATGAATGTCTATGAGCTCTGTTTGTAGTGATCAAACGACTGCTTGGTACCACCATCACCAAAATTGCCCCACGGATGTCAGTTTACAGTTAACTTTTCATTGCCTGCATTAAATAAACATACCATAAGCCTAAATAATCCATGAACTGTAATCCTGCAAGTCAACATCTCACGGTCACTGTTTGACAGCTTTCTGTTTAGGATCCCTACAGTGTAGAAAAGGGCCATTTGGCCCAACAAGTCCACATTGATCCTCTGAAGAGGAACCTACTAGACCCTTATCCCACATTTACTCTGACTAATGCGCCTAACCTACACATCCCTGAACACTATAGGCAATTTAGCATGGCCAGTTCACCTAACTTGCACAGCTTTGGATTGTGGGAGGAAACCGGAGCACCCGGAGGAAACAGCGATCTCCCTGGGAGAACATGCAAACCCCATACAGTCGCCAGAGGCTGGAATCAAACCTGGGTCCCTGGCGCTGTGAGGCAGCAGTGCTAACCACTGAGCCACCATGTTAGTTGAACAATCCTCATCACTCAACCACCAGAAGGTTTCATGTTTAGAATCTGCTAACCGAATGGAAAGGGACCCAGGGAGAATGGGCTCACAATCAAACTGCTCGAGTCCAACTTTTGCCGCAATTTTATGACACCTTCCTTGTCTTCTGGAAAGTAGGTGAGTTGTAAAAATCATTACACAATACAAAAACAAAGATAACGGAGGATACTGTAATAATTTTTTTTACTGTTCATTATGGGAAGGGCTTTTGCACTTAAAAGACTCGATCTACTTTCAGACTGAGTATGTGCAGAAACCCAATACTGTTCCAAGACTGGTGTCTGTAGCAAACCGATTTGGGAAGAAGAAAGTTGGGTGATTCCTTTTTTTCAGAATTTCATGATGATTAGCATTCTCATGTTAAATGACAGAGTAAATATGATCTGTGATCAAATTATATTCATTAAAATCAAAGCTGCTGCCATTTATCCATCACAGAAGAGAGGGAGCACAGAATGACTTGTGAAAATGATGCTTTGCAGGGTCAGTCTGCTGGAAATAATTGTTTAATTTTTTTCAGATGAAGCCACTGAAAGGGAATTAGCTCATTTGTTAATTGTTCTACCATTTTGAAAATCTCCTGCCTTGTTAGTGTCAATAATAAATGTATTGAATTAACTGCCTTGGTTGTTACACAAACTGTCATCCATAATTGCAGAAGAAATTAAAGCAATGCGCTGATTTGGTTTGGAAAGGAGGGTAAACTTTCATAGTTTGTGGATGTGGGAATCACTGGCAAGACCAGAACATGTTGCCCATCTCGAATGGTCCTTGAACCATGCAACTTGCTCAGCCTTTACAAAGGGTGTAAAGTATTCAGATTCATGTACATTTTTGTGGCTCCGGATTTCACAGTTTGACAAAAACTGGAAAGGAAAGTTGATTTCCTTCCCTAAAGAACATGGGTGAACCCTTCAAGTTTTGTAAGGCAATCACTGAAACCAGCGTTATTTTATAGAATTATTAACTGAATTCAAACATAATTAGCTGCCATGGCAGAATTCAACCACCTGTTTTCCCAGGGTATTCACCGAAATATCTGGATTACTAGAGTCATAAAGATGTACAGCATGGAAACAGACCCTTCAGTCCAACCCGTCCATGCCGACCAGGTATCCCAACCCAATCTAGTCCCACCTGCCAGCACCTGGTCCTTATCCCTCCAAACCCTACCTTTTCACATACCCATCCAAATGCCTCTTAAAATGTTGCAATTGTACCAGTCTCCACCACTTCCTCTGGCAGCTCATTCCATACACATACCACCCTCTGCGTGAAAAAGTTGTCCCTTAGGTCTCTTTTATATCTTTCCCCTCTCACCCTAAACCTATGCCCTCTAGTTCTGGACTCCCCAACCCCAGGGAAAAGACTTTGTTCATTTATCTTATCCATGCCCCTCATAATTTTGTAAACCTCTATAAGGTCACCCTTCAGCCTCAGATGTTCCAGGGAAAACATCCCCAGTCTGTTCAGCCTCTCCCTGTAGCTCAGATCCTCCAATCCTGGCAACACCCTTGTAAATCTTTTCTGAACCCTTTCAAGTTTCACAACATCTTTCCAATAGGAAGGAGACCAGAACTGCACGCAATATTCCAACAGTAGCCTAAACAATGTGCTGCACAGCCGCAACATGACCTCCCAACTCCTGTACTCAATACTCTGACCAACAAAAGGAAAGCATACCAAATGCCTTCACCTGTGACTCCACTTTCAAGAAGCTATCAACCTGCACTCCAAGGTCTCTTTGTTCAGCAACACTCCCGAAGACCTTACCATTAAGTGTATAAGTCCTGCTATGATTTGCTTTCTCAAAATGCAGCACCTCGCATTTATTGGAATTAAACTCCATCTGCCACTTCTCGGCCCATTGGCCCATCAAGATCCTGTTGTAATCAGAGGTAACCTTCTTCGCTGTCTACTACACCCCCAATTTTGGTGTCATCTGCAAACTTACTAACTGTACCTCTTATGCTCACATCCATATCATTTATATAAAATGATAAAAAGTAGAGAACCCAGCACCGACCCTTGTGGCACTCCACTGGTCACAGGCCTCCAGTCTGAAAAACAACCCTCCACCATCACCCTCTGTCTTCTACCTTTGAACCAGTTCTATATCCAAATGGCTAATTCTCCCTGATTTCCGTGAGATCGAACATTGCTAACCAGTCGAACGCCTTACTGAAGTTCATATAAATCACATCTACCACTCTGCCCTCATCAATCCTCTCTGTTGCTTCTTCAAAATACTCAATCAAGTTTGTGAGATATGATTTCCCATGCACAAAGCCATGTTGAATATCCCTAGTCAGTCCTTGCCTTTCCAAATACATGTACAACCTGTCCCTCAGGATTCCCGACAAACAACTTGCCCACCGGCGGAGTCAGGCTCACTGGTCTATAGGTCCCTGGCCTGTCCTTACCACCCTTCTTAAACAGTAGCCAACTTCCTGTCTTCGGGCACCTCACCTGTGATTATCGATAATACAAATATCTCAGCAAGAGGTACAGCAATCACTCCTCTAGCTTCCCACATTGTTCTCGGGTACACCTGATCAGGTCCTGGGCATTTATCCACCTTTACCCATTTCAAGACATCCAGCACTTTCTCCTCTGTAATATGGACATTTTTCAAGATGTCACCATCTATTTCTCTAAAGTCTATATATTCCATATCCTTTTCCACAGTAAATACTGATGCAAAATACTCATTTGTTATCTCCCCCATTTTCTGCAGCTCCACACAAAGATCCTTGCTGATCTTTGAGGGGCCCTATTCCCTTTTGTCCTTAATGTATTTGTAAAGACTCTTCGGATTCTCCTTAATTCTATTTGCCAAAGCTATCTCGTGTCCCCTTTTTGCCCTCCTGATTTCCCTCTTAAGTATACTCCTATTGCTTTTATACTCTAATGATTCACTCGATCTATTCTGTCTATACCTTACATATGCTTCCTTCTTTTTTCTTAACCAAACCCTCAATTTCTTTAATCATCCAGCATTCCCTATACCTACCAGCCTTTCCTTTCACCCTGACAGGAATATACTTTTTCTGGATTCTTGTTATCTCATTTCTGAAGGCTTCCCATTTTCCAGCCGTCCCTTTACCTGCGAACATCTGCCCCCAATCAGCGTCCGAAAGTTCTTGCCTAATACTGTCAAAATTGGCCTTGCTCCAATTTAGAACTTCCACTTTTAGATCTGGTCTATCCTTTTCCATCACTATTTTAAATTTGAGAGCGAGTTATCGTCGCTGGCCCCAAAGTGCTCCCCATTGACACCTCAGTCACCTGCCCTGCCTTATTTCCCAAGAGTAGATCAAGTTTTACAGCTTCTCGAGTAGATACACCCACATACTGAATCAGAAAATTGTCTTTTACATACTTAAGAAATTCCTCTCCATCTAAACCCTTATCACTATGGCAGTCCCAGTCTATGTTTGGAAAGTTAAAATCCCCTACCATAACCACCCTATTGTTCTTACAGATAACTGAGATCTCCTTAAAAGTTTGTTTCTCAATTTCCCTCTGACTCTTGAGGGGTTTATAATACAATTCCAATAAGGTGATCATCCCTTTCTTATTTCTCAGTTCCACCCAAATAACGTCCCTGGATGTATTTCCAGGAATATCCTCCTGCAGCACTGCTGTAATGCTATCCCTTGTCAAAAATGTCACTCCCCCTCCTCTCTTGCCTCCCTTTCTATCCTCCATGAAACATTTGTATCCTGAAACATTAAGCGGTCAGTCCTGCCCATCCCCAAGTCATGTTTCTGTAATTTCTATGATATCCCAGTCCGATGTTCCTAACCATGCCCTGAGTTCATCTGCCTTCCCTGTTAGGCCCCTTGCATTGAAATAAGGGCAGTTTAATTTATTAGTTCTACTTTGTCCCTGCTTGCCCTGACTGTTTGACTTGCTTCTGTTCTCAACTGTATCAGTCTCAGTTTGATCTCATTCCTCACTATCTCCCTGGGTCCCACCCCCTACCTTACCAGTTTAAATCCTCTCGAGCAGCTCTAGCAAATCTCTGTCAGTATATTAGTCCCCTTCCATATTTAGGTGCAATCTATCCTTCTTGTACAGATCACTTCTACCCCAAAAGAGATTCCAATGGTCCAAAAATTTGAATCCTTCTCACAGACACCAGCTCCTTAGCCATGCATTCATCTGCTCTATCCTCCTATTACTGCCCTCACTACTTTGTAGCCCCGGGAGTAATCCAGATATTACTACTCGAGGACCTCCTATTTAAATTCCTGCCTAATTTGTAATCTCCTTTCAGGATCTCAACCTTTTCCCTTCCTGTGTTGTTGGTTCCAATGTGGACAATGACCTCTTGCTGGTCCCTCCACTCCTTGAGAACATTCTGCACCCTCTCAGAGATATCCTTGATCCTGGTACGAGGGAAGCAACACACCATTCTGTTTTTTTGCTGCTGGCCACAGAAATGTCTGTCTGTACCTCTGGCTACAGGATCCCCTAACACAATTGATCTCTTGGATCCTGACGTACCCCTCATTGCATTAGAGCCAGTCTTGGCTGTTCATGCTATGTTCCCCTGAGAATCCGTCACCCCCTACATTTTCCAAAACAGCATACTTATTTGAAATGAGGTTAGCCACAGAAGACTGCTGCACAAGCTGCTTACCTCTCTTACCTTTCCTGGAGTTAATCCATCTATGTGACTGTATCTGAGACATTCCCCCCTTCCTATAACTGCAATCCATTACATACTGTTGCTGTTGCAAATTCTACATTGTTTCTAACTGTCTTTCTAACTGATCCATTTGATCTGATAAGATTCGCAACCAACAGCATTTATAGCAGATATAATCTGCTGTAATCCTTAAACTCTCTTTAAACTCCTAAACCTGACAAGAAGTACATATCACTCTACTAAAGGCCATTTTTGCTTTCACAAACTACAGACCAAGAGAATAGCACTCTTATTCCTCAACAAAACTCTGCGCCAGGTTAACATAATAAATATGGTCTATATTTTTAAGTTTAATCAGGAGACATGTCTCAATAAATACATATAATCCAGAAAGAACCCACTCTACTCACTACTGCAGACTTTCTGTAGGTCACACTTAAAAACAATTCACTTATCTGCTTCTGTGCTGTGAACTTCACCCAAAAAGAGTTCTCCAAGATCAGTTGTGAATTACACTGTTTGTTAATTTTCCCAGCTGCATCCAGGGCATTCACTGGAATATTTGGATTACCACTCCAGGGTATTTGCTGTAATATCTGGATTGCTACTGAGGATATTCACTGGAATATCTGGATTACTGCTCCAGTGACATTACCATTAACTGTCATCCCCTCAACAGAGAACTCAAATTGTCATTTGGAGTGTTTGAAAGAAAATCAAGCAAGCCTCCTTGATTTGTTTGAACTCCAATATTGTTGTGCAACATCATAATTCACACTAAACATGAATTATTTAAACCGTATTTTTCTGAAGAAGGAAAGACCAAAAATAATTTTATCAGGACTGAGCCTAAAAACATGTCTTATTTGTTGTGATTAGCATATCCAGATTCCTTCTTGCGAAAGAAGGACTATCGTCTGAATTGCATTTGCCAAATATTGCTACATCAATTATTTCATTTTAAATGATAGCATTGATATAGACTGAACAACAATGTAGACATTACATTCTTGCCCGAGAAGTAGATAAAGATTATCGCCATCTGTAAGTTAATCAATTCTAACCAGTTGTGAACTACCTGACTGAGTTAATTCAAATGCATGAGAGTGATGGGAATTCAATTTGGGAATAGGAATTTCTTATTTTTTCAAGGGCTGTTCAAAATCAAATATTCCTGCAGGTGCAGGATTGAAAAAGAAAGATCTTTAACCATGTGAGGGAGAAATAAAGAAATCTCATACAGATGAGTAACGTGGAATTCAGCATTGATTTATTGGAGTCTGGCAACCCTCCGTACATCAAATAACTTGTTTAATCTTCGTGAGGACTTCCAAATTGGGCTCTGCCTCATCAACCACTGCAGATGCTGGAGATCAGAGCTGAAAATGTGTTGCTGAAAAAGTGCAGGTCAGGCAGCATCCAAGGAACAGGAGAATCGACATTTCGGGCATCAACCCTTCTTCAGGAAGAAGAAGGGCTGATGCCCGAAACGTCGATTCTCCTGTTCCTTGGATGCTGCCTGACCTGCTGCGCTTTTCCAGCAAAACATTTTCAGCTCTGCCTCATCAACCACTGTCAACTTGTGTCTGGGTTACAGTGCTGAAACCAATCCTCCTTTTTAGATGTTTCTAATGAACCTGTTCAGAGACGATATTACACACCTTTGAAGCAAGTGGGACCTGTGCCCAGGCCTCCTGAGTCAGAGACAGGGACACTACTACTGCACCACATTTCCTTGATTTAATGCTTAGTCTGAGCAGAGAGAGACAGAGAGAGACAGAGAGAGACAGAGAGAGACAGAGAGAGACAGAGAGAGACAGAGAGAGACAGAGAGAGACAGAGAGAGACAGAGAGAGACAGAGAGAGACAGAGAGAGAACCTATTGCACGATAGAAATGCTTACAAGTTACATTGACGATTAGAATGAGCCTCTCATGTACACTCAAAAGAGTACAATGAAGAGTTTGTAGTGCCACCGCTTTGGTGTCATCTTAGTACAGGGTACCTAGGTACAGAATACTTAGGTATGTGTTGCAGGTTTGAGAGAATCAAATGTAAAAGTTCAGCTTCAGAATAAAGAATAAACAAGCTTTATTTTTAAAAGCACTTGTGTTTTATTCTTTTTACCAAGTCCCATGCCAGCTTTCAGACCACCTGGGCCAAGTCTCTTGCCAAGAATGCTTGCCCCCACACTGGCCTGTAACTTGCCTCTGGGTCTCACCTGGACTCTTCATGTGGTTACTCTTTCCTCACTGGTTTTTGTTTCCCCCACTTTTTCACAGCTCCAGATGAGGATTTCCTTCTGGAATGCTGCTTTTGCTTTGCCAGTGCTCTTCAAGTGCTGCTAACTTCCTGCTGGTTTATGCATTTTAGCTGCTGATTGCCTCATTCTTTTCAACTGCTCTTAAATATGCTTTTGTTCAGAAAACACTTTTTCTCCAGGGTCCAAATGGATTCTCTCTACCATTGCTGTCTTGGGATATTTTGCCAACGGTGTGGACCGCTGATTACCACATTGTACTTATGCTCTGGATTGCCGACTTACAACAGATTGTGGTCAGGTTATGGTGCTGTCACAAGCCCTCTCTCCTAAGCTCAGCCTAGATAATGTCTGATCAACCTGTTCAGAGATGTTAGTACACACCTCTCGAGTAAGTGGGACCTGAACCTAGGCACCCAGGTCGGGAGCAAAGACGCCACTACTGTGGCGCAGGAACTCCATGTATTCAATTTGCAAGCTGGCCCACTTGTTGGTTGCAGACAGCAAACCATTGGTGAGAATTTATTTTAAAAAAAGTAGTTTATTGCACGATCACAATTGGAAAAAAATTATATGGATCAGTTATTTGATTTGCTTTATTATTGTCACATGTGCCTAGGTCCAGTGAAAAGTTTTGCTTTGCTTGCAATGCAGGGAGCTCATACCATACAAAGATAATAGGCTGATCGAACAGAATGAGAGACACAAAGTTATGGTTGCAGAGAAGGTGCACAAGATCAACATCAGATATGAAATTTGAAATGTCTATTCAGAAGTCTAATACCAGCTGGGAAGGAGCTATTCTTTAACCGATTGGTACATGTGTTTAAGCCTTTGTCCCTTCTATCTGACTGAAGAGGCTGGAAGCAATTGTAACCGGGGAGGGAGGAGTCTTTGATGACTTTGGCTGCCATTCTGAGGCAGCAAGTTGTATAGACGGAGTCAATGAATGGAAGCCTGGCTTGCATGATGGATTGGGTTTGGTTATGGGTAATTACGTAAGACCATAGGAAGCCAGGGATGACACATCCACCTCCATTGAGACCACATACTAGACCGCCTGATTCTCCACACTCAGACTGTATAACAGCATTAGATTGAAGGAAGCTTACAGATTGTACAAACTCTTTCGGATCCAATATGTTATACAACAGATTGTGTTGCCTTGAACATATACAGTGTTGCCTTAATAGCGGATTATTCTTTGTAAGGCAATAAATAATTGAAAAGGCAACACTTTTTTGAAGTTTATATAGACCAATTACAGATCTTGAAAAAAAAAGCCAGAGTTGCCATATTCTGTTGGTAACTTAGAAATAGCATCAACTTCTGAAAAATTCAACATAATTTTGAGTGTGCATTGTTTGGGCAGACTTGGATCATCACTATTTCCCGGAGTAGAAGGAAGAAGTAAAATTCAAAACTGGAAGAAAAGTCACCAATCTCCCTCAGAGAGTGGGAGTTGTGAACTTTAAGGTCTGTTGTCAAAGACATCCCATTCTACCAGTTTAAATAAGTTTCCAGTGAGAATTGAGTTCGGAGCACTAAAATAAAATCTCAATTGATGGATCAACATCACATTCTTGCCTTGTTCTCATTGATTGCCTAGGTAAAAACAATGACTGCAGATGCTGAAAACCAAATACTGGATTAGTGGTGCTGGAAGAGCACAGCAGTTCAGGCAGCATCCAACGAGCAGCGAAATCGACGTTTTGGGCAAAAGCCCTTCATCAGTGAAGGGCTTTTGCCCGAAACGTCGATTTCGCTGCTCGTTGGATGCTGCCTGAACTGCTGTGCTCTTCCAGCACTACTAATCCAGCACTCATTGATTGCCTGCCCAGAGTAGCTCCACTCTCTTATTATATCAATGGTACTGTCACAGTTGAGCTCTGAATCTTCCATACAGGCCCTAGCATTGCTTCTCATTCTCTTAATTTAATTCATAGCAACACTAATACTTGTCCCATGCCTCTCTTCAATGAATCGGGAAGCTGAAAGGTTGCACATTCCCTGAATGTTACTCTTACCTGGCCCAATGGAATTCTTCTAGTTTCATGTTCACATGGTTCATTGACAAACAGGGTCCCTACGAACTGTTTTGAACAAGCCCCTTTCGACTATTACAAAACTCCCAAAAATTCCACAGAATGGGAAGTATCAAGCAGATAGACCCCTCAGACTGTTTCAAGGTTCTTGCTCCCCTAAATACCGTGAAAACGGGAAAAAAGTTTCAAGGGTCTCTTAATGATATATATCCTGTAGTTGTTTTGGAAAAATTACAGGCATGGCTATATTTCAAATGCCTCAAAAAAAAACTCAACCATCCAGATTTTACAGTTACAGACTTCCACTTATTGTAGAAAAGCAGCAAACAATGAATACTGATTTTTGATTAAGAGATTGCTTGCATAGATTAATTAACCTTTAATTGTGCTATTTACTCAATTTGTGTAGCCATAAAAGTCAAGCTAGTGAATTCACTGGACACCAATTTGTTTTAATCCCATTGTGGATATTCTCATAATATAACAGGAAAAGCTGTTGTCATAATATACAACTGAAAACTGATATGTTCAAACATCAAAACCATTACTACAGCCCAAATACTATTGCCCAAAACCTTAACTCTTTATCACCTCCTCTTTGAGCCATCATCAGGCTTGTTCCAAGTGATAAAGAACATGTAAAATAATGGTCTTCTGGTGATGCTATGCAACCAATAAACTGTATTGTTAGCTTTGGCTGGATACAGATCATTCAAGTGAATAAGTAGCATGAAGGTGCGGGCTACTTGCAGTGAAATCAAAGAGCATAGTTTGATAACAAATTCTTCCCTCACTACCCCCTCCCTCCCCCACCAAGCACTAGGAGACAGGATTCTACTCAGTTTGGCCAGTCAGGGGAAAAAAAAAGACCCTTCACCTCCAGTTTAATGGCTTTTTCCAATAGCTTTTGCAAGCTCTCTAATTTTGAAATGGAGTGGGATGTTATTGTTGTGGTATTTTCCAAGAAGACCACTGCTAGCACCTTGTGGTATTTGTCAGCTCTACCAGTATGTGTTATTTTGGAAGGGCTGTTTGAAGTAATTCCCTGCCACAAATCCTCATTTTTCTTTGCTTCGTTTTGGGTCAGGCAGGTAATTAAACTTTGAAGGTACACTGCCATAGAGTATCTAAAGACAATGAACTTGATTGCACTAATTGCAAGAACATTTGGTAAGGTATAATGACCAAGACCGTAAGGAGATGATCTGCTCCCTCTGAAAGCAAGAGTAGCACTCCTTGTCTCCATCCATGTACTAGGGGTGACATCAGTAACAGGGGTGATGCCAATGAAAGATAAAAATCAACCTTTTTAGAATAATCACCTTTTACAGCGAATTCTGTTCCATAGAATCCATGCTATGTTGGAACAAATCAGACATTGACATACAGCTCACAGCAGCAGGGAAATAATTTGGAGTGCATTACTTTCTTCAATGATATAATGATGCATTTTTCTGCACAGTTTAGAGGGAAAATGATTTTGTATATTTTATGGATCACAGAACTGACAAAGCTCTTGGAATTTATTTTCTTTGAGTCACTTTTGTGCTAATTACGCTGATGAATTTCAGCATAAAATGAACATTTCTCTACTTTTGAATGTAATATTCATGGGTCAAATATTCCCAGTTTAAACATAATGCCAATTAGCTGCAAGGTTAATGACCCTGGCTTTATTTCTTAGAAGACATTTGGAGTGAAATTGCTTTTAAGTAGTAGTATAAAACTGCCTATAATAAATTCCCAGCTTGTTTTTTTTATCTTACCGTGTTTTCTTTTCAATTAAAGTAGCTCTGAAAAAAAAGCAGGATGTGAAGTTGGCTGCCAAATTTGCTCATTTTACATTGTTGTTCCATGACGTGCCCCCCTTGTGTTTAGTTCCCATCACCAGCTCAGGTTATCATGAAGGGGTCTCCTTCTCCATCTCTCGTTGAGATATGGTATCCCTCAGGTTAAACCACCACCCGTGGTCTCTCGCTAATGAGTGCGCCGCTGTCCAATCTGGTAAGACTATGGTGACTTGACTTGAGCAGTTCCCCCAACAATGTTAATTTCACCTAATTGACAGCTGTCTGTTCTTTCACTATGTATCTTTCTCCCTTTGTAGAGGCAATCTATCAATGTAATGGCAATTATTGCTGAATATTGGAGAGTTTTGTTTGGTTCAATATACCTCATTTTATGTGGGATCCTTCAGCTGAGGAAAATGTCAGAGAGAGAAAGATTGCTTTTCATCCCATCACTTTGGATTTAGACCCTTGTTCTTGAGTTGAAAAGAAGACACAAGAGCCTACCGCTTCAATTAGTCCTCAGTAGTGTTGCAGCCAGCATTGACAATAACATTGTTACAAAGTGCATTCCCAAGGTGTAACTGCACCAGAAAGAGGTGGTAGGTTTCGGATTCAGTCTCTTGTCTTTTCTTGAGCTTGAAATAGACAAAGAGAGGAAGAGATTTTATTCGTCTTTCATGTCTCTTTCTTAAATAATTTATCTGTGTGCCATGACTCATTACTTATAAATGAAAAAGGAAAAGTTCTCCAAATATCGAATGCAATTAAAAATAATTCAATTGTAGGATGGATCATCAGGAGAGATTATTAATTCCATATCGTCCAGTCAAGTTCCTCTGACTCGATCGATTGATAGTAAATTAAAACAACAGTCTGGAATGTTGAAATTTGCTTAAGATTGAGCACAAATGTCATTTTCGATAATCGTATTCTCCCAGGCAGGCTGTTGCTTGGGATGGGGCATTTTCAGCTGTGAAGTGAGGAGAGATAAATTCAGGTGGCTTTCTTTGGAGCAGAGAAAGTGGAGGTAGGAACCTGACAGAGATGTACAAGGCTGAGTGATATGGACGAAGGGGTGAACAGAAAGCAGCGGTTCCCCTTAGCTGAAAGGGTCACAAAACAAAATGTCAAGAACACTTTTAAAATTAAAGACAAGAGGCTTAGATAGGATTGGAGGAACATATTTCTCAGCCAGCAGATGGTGGGGTTCTGGAATGCACTGCCAGGGAGGGTAGTTAAGGCAGGAAGCCTCACAAACTTTAAGAAGTACTTACATGAGCAGTTCAAGTGTCCATTATGTTCAAGGCTATGGGAAATTGGGATTGTATATTTTTGGTGGCGCTGACTCAATGGCCTGAAGAGTACCTTCTGTAATGTATGATTCTCACAGTCTTGAAATTTATTGACAACACAAACTATTTATAGCTACAATATTGTAAATGTAAACATGTAGGGCTGAATCTTAACTAAAATCACCTAAGGGTCAAATTTTTGGGGAGTTTCATTTGTGTAATCATCAGCCATGACTGCAAAGGGGAGCCTTTGCCCCTCAATAACCATGCCTTTAGTCAGCCATCAGAATCCTGAACCAAATCAGGAACATGGAGTTCTGAAGGATATAAGTATCATGGCAATTCGCAGGGTACCCTGGAACAGACTTTTAAGATGTTGCACCGATGATGGATGACTTGTACATTGTATCAGTAGGAAAGGCTTTAATTCCATCAATCAGCCTGTGTTATGACATGGGGCTCTCAACACAAAGAGTACAGTGTATTGCGCTCTGCACCTGGGGCAAGCCAGCTCTGTTGGCAAAGTCTACTAATCGGCACTGTAGCAATGACTCAGCAAAGGAAGAGGAGATCAAGTGATGTGATCTGGCACAAACAGCAAACAGGAACAGACTTGATACAGTTGTGGATCAAGGATTGAGAGATTCCACACAAGAATGCTCAATAGCTCGGTGGCAGCCACATTGTCCCTGCCACAGGATGGTCACCTGCCCCTTTGTGCCACAGGTCCCAGTGCAGCTGTTGGCATAGTTCTGTGACAGTGTCCTCAGGCTTCCTCATCCTGCCCCAATACTGCACTCCAATCATCTGAAGGCACAGGCATAAAATGATGAAAGACTCTGTGCTTCCTGTACTCCTACACATGCTGAGGGAACATTAACTGTAATGTCTTCATGTGGAAGCTGTTCAGCACTTGCTGGAGATGAATACAGTTCTGAGCTTGCTGGTGTATCTCTTTCCCCTCTGTTTCTCTGTCCTCCATTGCATTGCACCAAGTGAGGTTAACCATTGCTGTGGCTGATTCCATTACTGAGAATCTGTGTAGAGAACATAAGGATTAGAGGAGGTCCTTATTAATGTGAGCAGTCGGCATTCCCATCACTCTCAAATGAAGGTTTAATATTATTCTCTGTACAATGTGACATGAAGAACTCTGAAATGAAGGACCAGGGAATGTCTCTACATAGACTTTTGACAAATGAGTGAGCAGGGAGAGGGGTGGGAAGTTCTTTGCCCTGGAAGCAGCATTCCAATGCAGAGCCAGTTATATCACAGGGGAGTACAGGTCATTGTGAGTGCTTCCTATCAACACTTCCCCTTGACAGCCCCACATCATCCGAGAAAGTTTTATTCTGCATAAAAGCTGGTTGGTGAACACTTCCTGTTCAAATACCATTTTTGGATTGAAATATGTAGCAGATCAACCCAGAACCTCATCGTCAGATGCAGCGCTCAACTTCTTGTCTTGCCAGGACATTATCGGCTAAGAACCCAATGGCACGTGGAAAAGTATAGATGTGCTTTATCTTGTCTGTTCAGTACCTTTTTGAAATGGCAATTCCGGAGGTTCCCACCGATGCCTTTGCTGTGGACCATCCAGGTTTCTGAACGCCTGAGAAAGTGAGTGTGGTTTATTGAGTCAGCAGAGGCAACAGTCCTGCTTCTCATTGTGCTTCCTACCACTGTTCATTGTTTTTTTTCCATCTTCTTTAAAAAGGGAACATTCAACTTTCCAATCAACATTCCAAGTTCTTTTCTTCACTTGTGAGCAATTCTTTCTGCATAAGTTGCTCTCACGTGCTGCCAGGTTTTGAGATCAGTATCCTCATGTTTGATGCATTTTGCAGCTGAATGAGATTTCTCTTCCTACATGAATACCTTGGACATAGTTTGCAGTACAATTTTCTCTGCACTCTTTATTTTCAACAAAGATCTCATGGTAAGCATTGTGTCTACTCCATTTATCTGACTGTCCTTCTGTCCAGCCCTTGCTAACAGCATTACCTCATACCCTCATGAACATACATTTCAACCCAGGATTCACTTGGCAATGCAGATGGAGTCCCAAATGTCACACGTAAAAGAGACTTCAACATTCCCTCACTAGAGTGTTGGCATAGTCATTTGGGCTGATGTCTGGTGGGACCATGTTTCTTTGTCACATAATGTGTAAATTCTACAGAAACATTACGTATGTTGCCCATCACATGTTCTTCTTCTATCCTTCCTTTCTGGTACTTTTGGCTCTGATTAGATTAGATTCCCTACAGTGTGAAAACAGGCTCTTCAGTCCAACAAATCCACACCGACCCTTCGAAGAGTAACCCACCCAGATCCATTTCCCTCTGATTGATGCACCTAACACTATGGGCAACTTAGAATGGCCAATTCACCTGACCTGCACATCTTTGGACTGTGGGAGGAAACCCACACAGACACTGGGAGAATGTACAAAACTCCACACAGACAGACAGTCACCCGAGGCTGGAATGGAACCTGGGCCCCTAGCACTGTGAGGCAGCAATGCTAACCACTGAGCCACTGTGTTTTGTTTGGGAACTAACCCAAATAAGATTTTGCTACAGCCTTATTTTCATTCCTAGAGACAAACCAGCAAGATGGTGCCCAGTGGTTTCTGTGTATTAATAGGCCATGGACAAATCATTTGGGTCAATCTCATAATTGGAAAGCTACTGGCTGTTTCCAGGAAATAGTTGATTCAGTTAATTAAGGCTTACAGCCAAGTGACATGAACTTGTGCTAAATGCCTGTAGGCAGAATTTGCTGATGCTCAAGAGAACGTTCATCTCTGAAGATAGTCTCTATGTCTTGAATTTTATATTTGGACAAGCTTCAAATGGGATGGCAAGTATATCTTCAATATATCTGTGGCAGTTTTTTCTCAATGCCATCAAGAGAAAAATTCCAATGGGAAATTAATCTTTTATTATTGCCAAGGGGTACTCTTTCAGATCTTTTGCTACTTAGAGCATTGGTAAAGAATTGTTTTTCACATAGAGGGTGGTACGTGCATGGAATGAGCTGCCAGAGGAAGTGGTGGAGGCGGCAAGTACAATTGCAACTTTTAAGAGGCATTTGGATGGGTATATAAATAGGAAGGGTTTGGAGGGATATGGGCCGGGTGCTGGCAGGTGGGACTAGATTGGGTTGGGATATCTGGTCAGCATGGAAGGGTTGGACCGAAGGGTCTGTTTCCATGCTGTACACCTTTATGACTCTATGACTCTGTTTATTGTCATGATCTTAGCTGAAGTTAGCACTGGACAAGTCACATACCAAAATTAAACCCGACTAGATTAATTTTGGTCTGAACTGTGTGTTACTTTGAACAATGGAAGTCATTTTGTGAACACATTCACAGGAGGTTGCCAGTATAATTTCAACACACAGTATCCAATGTTTGTGAAGTATGGGATGAAAAAAATAAGTTCCATTCTGTCCTATACAAAAAGGAAGAATAAAACCAGAAAAGGACTCAAACTCATAATATTCTATTTCATCCCAATAATATTGTTACAGATTCTTAACTATTCGGTGAAGACTCTTAACCATCCCTACCCTAAAGTTGCTTGCTCAGTCTCAGGTTGGGACAACTGTAACTGGTTTCCTTTTTGCAAATTTCTCTGTAGTCATTAGATCCTCTTTCCCTTCATTTAAGCTATTTTAGATTCAACGAACTGCAAACTGAACTCACTATCACTTTAAACATCATAACAAAAACATAAAACTTCCTTAACTCATCTATCTAGCTGATTTGCATCCATCATCAAGTGTGCCCCAATCCTTGGCTAGCTTTCTAGATCATACAGTTTGTCTGTCATTAGACTTCTGCTGCTAATTAATTTCCTTTTACCTTTTTTCTAATGCACTGAACTATTGAACCTCAAATCCACTTCAAAAGTTATAAAATTGCATTCAAATACATGTCAACAAAAAGATTTTCAGACTCACACAGCTTCCAAACTTAAATATATAAATTATTTGTAACATTATGAAGTTAAAATAAGCTGATATTTTTCATAACTTCCTGTAAGCTATATTTCTAAAGGGTACGTCATAAGCATACTTCTAAGATTTCCATTTCAACTTTAAAGTGTTGCTGAACAAAGAGACCCAGGAGTGCACGTTCGTAGTTCCTTGAAAGTGGAGTCACAGGTAGATAGGATGGTGAAGGCGGCCTTTGGCATGCTTGCCTTCATTGGTCAATGCACCGAGTATAGGAATTGGGATGTCATATTACGGCTGTACAGGACATTGGTGAGGCCACTTCTAAAATACTGCATTCAATTCAGATTACCTCTCTACAAGGAGGATATTGTTAAATTTAAAAAGGTGTAGAAAAGATTTACAAAGATGTCACTGGGACTGGAGTGTTTGAGTTAGAGTTAGAGACAGGCTGAATAGGCAGGGGCTATTTTTCCTGGAGCATCAGAGGCTGAGGGGTGACTTTATACAGGTTCATAAAATTATGAGGGGTGTGGATAGGGTAAATAGACTAGGTCTTTTGCCTAGGGTAGGGGAGTCCAGAACTGGAGGACATAGGTTTAAGGTGAGAGGAGAAAGATTAAAAAAAAGGGACCTAAGGGGCAACTTCTTCTTGCAGAGGGTGTTGTGTGTATCCAATGAGCTGCCAGGGGAAATGGTGGAGGCTGGTACAATTACAGTATTTAAAAGGCATCTGGATGGATTAAATAGGAAGGGTTCACAGTGCTTTGGGTAAAATGCTTGGGATGTCTGGTTGGCACTGATGAGTTGGACCAAAGGGCCGGTTTCTGTGCTGTATGACTCTATAACCTGAACAGAAATAATCTTCATTGTGAGTTTAAATCACTAATATACCAAAAACAAACAGTGCACAGGATTAACTTGTGGCATTTGTTACGTAAATGAAGATGTAACAGAATTTGCCAATAGGTGGAAAGTGAAGAGTGAGTGAAAGGTGAAAACAAACAAAAGGGCATAATTTGATCACTGCTAGGTGGCAGGCTGGATGGTTGGAAAGGCCTCATGCACTCACAATATCAGACATTTTTCCAGTAGTAGACCTGGATGCAGACTAGTCTGCTTTCTCCAAGGCGGAGGGAAACCATTTGCATATTGTCACTTTCAAACGATAAACGAGAAAGAAGTATTGGATGCTGCGTTCGAGTTAAAAGACCAGTTCTGTTTTGCAATTTTATATAAGTGATACTGTATGGTGTTATTTATTTTTGCTGTGCAAGATGATGTTCCTTTGAATCTTCAGAAGTTTATTTTTGCTGTCTGCAATTTTTCCCCATCCATAACATATATAAAACCGTTATTTGTCAGTCTTAACTAGGACTGACTGTGTGTACTTGTGATTTGGAGATGCCGGTGTTGGACTGGGGTGTACAAAGTTAAAAATCACACAACACCAGGTTATAGTCCAACAGGTTTAATTGGAAGCACACTAGCTTTCAGAGCGACGCTCCTTCATCAGGTGATAGTGGAGGGCTCAATCCTAATACACAGAATTTATAGCAAATATTTACAGTGTGATGTAACTGAAATTATACATTGAAAAATTGATTGTCTTTTAAGCCTTTCATCTGTTAGAATACCATGACAGTTTCACTTCTTTCATGTGTAAATCACAAAACCTTTTTATAAAAAAGGTTGCATTCTCGGGTTAGCTGTTAACAATGGCGATAGCTAGACAATATGTTGAAGGTGTTAGCCCCCTGTGTTCTCTGTCTATGACCTGATGTTTAGATTGATTCTAATCTAAAAAGTGAGATAACAGAGTTTTACATGAATTCATGCAGTTTTTGAGGAAAGCAGTTTAAGTTTCACAGAGGTAGATTGCCAGTCCTCTCTCTTCTGTCATTTGTTAAAATTAAGTTTGTCAAAACAAATAGAAGCCCAGAGTGTCTGCTGGCCACACTGTTGTAAATGGGTGTTCCTTTAGGGGTTCCTGGGAAATCTCCACCATAACAAATTCTGAAGGGATTGTCTGGGAGTTGAAGATTCTGGAATCCTCTGAAAGACTAATAAAAGTGGTGTAAATGGCTTTTGTCCTGAATAGCAGTCAGTCAGGTAAATTGATCATCTCAGTTATCAAATTGGGTTTCTGTACATGTTGTAATGACTTGTAGAACAGCGAGGAATGATTGAGCATTTACTCTTCCCAGTTAAGTCATGAAAGCACACTTAAAAACCCAACTGAAAGCCTTTTTAGCTAGCATTTTGTTGTATCTCTCCCCACTCTTACCTCTTACTCTTCTCCCCCTTTCTCATTCCCCCCCCCACCCTCCAAACTCTGTGGGGAAATTGCCAGTTTAGTGAAAGTGAGCTGTGTCACAAAAGTCCCCATGGAACCTTCCAACTCAACATAACACTGGAGGGGTGGGGACGAAAGACACCTATGGGGTGGAAAAAGTCCACACAAGGTGATTTTTAATGAAATGGGATTCTTAGAAGAAACAGGAGCAGTGAGACTAGGTGAGATGTGGTGAATTAACCCCCACCCCCCTCTTTTCAGCCTTACTGGTTGTCTTTCTAACATGTAGATATTCCTTCCTCTGATTAAGATTCTGTTAATTAATTTTTACTGCAGCTGCAAGGATCCAACACGAGATTTTCTTGCATGAATAACAAAGCAAGTAATAAAAATGCAAAAGCGTAAGCAGAAGCATACAGCCTTTAGGCAATCACACAGAGATACAAATTTGTAAGAGGAGAGTGCACAGTACAAAGGGAAAATAGAAGTGTTGGGAATACATATAATTATAGATGAAGAGAATTGGAATATGGGCATGTTTGGATTTATCATGTGATTGCATGGAACTGGAATGTCAAAGGTTAAGGGGGATTACAGTCTGTTTGTTGTTTACAAAACAAAGTGACTTTTGATTACAGTATCCACCAATATTTTTATATGAAAGAATGAGTTAGAGTTGTATTGCTTTAATTGTTGAACAAACAGTTTTTGAAATCCTTCATAGGTCTATGCTGCCATTGTCTAGCAATAGCTTCTGGACAGAGGTCAGCAAGTCATTTTTTTAAGTAGGTACATGCCAAGAAGCTGGAGGACAGTTGATGGGAAGGTTTGCAATGACAAGCAGTTTTATGTCTCTCTCTCTCTCTCTCTCTCTCTCTCTCTCTCTCGGTCAGTAAGAATCAGAACATTTAGAGGAGTTTAATTTAGATAAATACGAGGTGCTGAGTTTTGGAAATGCAAATCAAAACAGGACTGACACAATTAATGGCAAGGTCCTGGGAAGTGTTGCTGAACAAAGAGACCTTGGAGTCCAGGTTCATAGTTCCTTGAAAATAGAGTTTCAGATTGATAGGATAGTGAAGAAGGCATTTGGTATGCTTTCCTTTATTGGTCAGAGAATTGAGTACAGGAGTTGGGAAGTCATATTATGGCTGTACAGGACATTGGTTCGGCCATTTTTGGAATATTGTGTGCAATTCTGGTCTCCTTTCTATTGGAAGGGTGTTGTGAAACTTGAAAGGGTTCAGAAAAGATTTACAAGGATGTTGCCAGAGTTGGAGCGTTTGAGCTACAGAGAGAGGCTAAATAGGCTGGGGCTGTTTTCCCTGGATCATAGGAGGCTGAGGGATGACCTTTTAGAGGTTTATAGAATCATGAGGGGCATGGATAGGATAAATAGACAAAGTCTTTTCCCTGGGATGAGGGAGTCCAGAACTAAAGGGCATTGGTTTCGGGTGAGAGGGGAAAGATATAAAGGGACCGAAAGGGTAACCTTTTCATGCAGAGGGTGGCACGTGTATGGAATGAGCTGCCAGAGGTGGTGGTGGAGGCTGGTACTATTACAACATTTAAAAGGCATTTCGATGGGTATATGAACAGGAAGGGTTTAGAGGGATATGGGCTAAGTGCTGGCAAATGGGACTAGTTTAACCTAGGATATCTGGTTGGTATGGACAGTTGGACTGAAGGATCCGTTTCCGTGCTGTACACCTCTGACTGTGTTTAGGTAAAAGTAGCACTCTCCATATATCTCTGTACAGTAATTTGAAAAAAATACCTCAAATTTTCATAGATCAGTGCATACAACTATGGTTCAGCTGAATGTAAAACCTAGTCTGAGACTGTCAGCAATTGGATCTCCTTGTCAGGAAATGAAAGAAGCTGTGACAAGTCAACCACCTTTGGCATCTTAACTCATGCTTGAGTTAAGAATGTTTTGTTCTTTCTTACTTTCATTTTGATGCTCCTTTTCCTGCCATAATAGCTATGCAAAGTTGTGCAGGTCTTTTTCTTGTCTGTGTATGAGAAATGTGTGTGATTGTGATGAAGGTATTGTTTAATTTCTCGAGAGTCTGAGTTAATAACCAGTTTGCCACCTGTTTGAAGAATATGTTTTTTTTCCCTGTAATAAACATGTTATTTGTGAGTTGATTGAACACATAATTAGGTCTTTTTTCTTCTACATCTTGAGTGAGTGAATGTGGCATTTACACTTTCAGTCTGACTGGTGTAGGTGTGAGACTTGATTTTCAGTGCACTCTTCTCATCAGAGTTGTAACAAAACAAATTTGGTTTTGAGTAATTTGGATGTCCTTGAGGCACCACGATTTAACCTGAAACTATGTCTGTTTAAGTGATGCACAAAATACTGTTGTTAACTTTTAAGTGCTCAGATTCTTGGTGTTTCTTTCCAGTCAGTGTTGTCGCCTGAGAATTTCTCCTTGAGAGGCAGAGAGAAAAAAAGCTTTCCCCACCCTGCAGTCAAAAAGAAGTCTCTGCTTTTCTACAGACGCAAGCTCTGTAATTCTAGCTTATATCTACATTCTATCTGCTGATATAATGGTGTTCAGATTCCATAATTATGAGCAATGATTTCATCCCTAACATGTCAAGATTCTCAGCAAGATATGAAACGATTTAGAGATGAAGGCTTTCTAAGTTAAAAACTCTTCCCAGGAAATGACTGACTGCTCTCATTTGTAGTTGCATACATGGTTCATTTTAGCTCAGGCTGCATCCCCATTGGCTTCATGAAACTTTGACAACTTCTCTTAGTTAGGTGACGCCTGGGGCCATTTTACATCAATAACTTGTGTTCAAACTATTTTGATTGACAGAAGTCCCAGATATTAGACAATGGAAATCAAAGTGAATAGTCCACAGTTTATATCATTGTGGTGCACTGGGAAGCATTTTACCGTCAAGTCTTAAAATGAAAATGTTACATTTTTCAGTATTTGCAACAGTGGGTGATAAATCAGAACAGAATGTGGAAGCGTTACGAGCAAATGGTCTTGGTTAAAACAAAGAAAAAAAAAGAGGAAGAATTCAGGTACAAGTCAAAATAAGTCCTCGGAACTTGACATGGTTACATGGTTATTGACGAGCAGAATTTAGAAATTAGAATTAAGTTTATTGTCACATGAAATCAAGTCCAGGGATACATGAGTACAGGCGGAAAGTGTACAAAGTCGCCATTCCAGTGCCAATTTTGGTACAAACATACCTAGATACTAAATCTTAAGTATAAAATTAGAAAGATAAAGAAATAAAAAGGTAAAAGTTCAGCATTATGGTCCGAAAGTTTTAAGGCAGGTCGTCCGTGCTGGGCTTCACCTGGAGGCCGGAAATCTATCGCTTCCGTCTGGGGAAGAGAGAGATAAGTCCAGAGAAAACAAAGAACGAACAAAAAAAAAGCCTGAAAAGAAGGAAATGAAAACAAATTGGCAGGTGAGATCTGGCTTCGGAACCCAACTCTGCCATCATCTCGTAACATACATTGTGTTTCTGATGCTAAGCTTAAGAAATATTGGTTTATCTCGGCCTCGATATTAGAATGCACATGTTAACTGCTCAGCAGTAGTCGAAATGTTCATTTCTACAGACTGCATTGCTTAAATGGTATTCTTTTTCTCTTTAAACCTTAACTCCAGCTCCAAGTTCAAAAGAAATGTGTTAGAAGCTTCGTATTTTTGGAAAGGTTTGTTTAATTCGTACATTTGCACTGAAGTAACTAATTGAATATTTGAGAACACATTCAAACAAATGAGTTCAATTAACACTCTTTAGCTGCAAGGGCTCAGAAAAAAATGCAACTGGAGATTCTTACCGCAATGAATCAAGCACAAGGAATCATCTTTCAAAGTCTGAGGCAAGGCATACCTAGATACTCATCACTGACATTAAACCCATGCACTACCATCTGAATACAGAGCAATAACCCTCTGGGATGCAGTTCTGAAGTTGTAAAGGTTGGAAAATATTTTGGCTCCGCGGGGAAACGGAAGAATACCCAGATAAGAACTGGTTGTTGGATAATATAAGTAAAGAAGGTGGGAAACAATGGTCAATGAGGATCAAAATAACTTTTCACATCATATTTGCTTATCTTTTTATGATTTTGTCAAAATGCAACCATAAGTTTGTGTCAAAGCTTTAAACTTTGAAATATTTTGGTATGTAACGATGTTTCAATTCTGATATGCAACACAAAACAAGAATTTATTTGCATTTGTTCACAGGCAGTAAGAGTCACTGGATCCCTAAATGACTATGAGAAACCACTGGTAAGCCACATTCTCTAGATTCAATGCTATTAGGCTGGAAGCTGGACATCTGACTCCTTTTTCTTGGTACAAGGCTATGTCTGAGGTGTACTTACCAAGGGTATTCACCAAGTCTCATAACTGTACTCAAAGCACAAATCAGATGTGTTCTGTATCATTTGTAGCTAGATCTAGTAAGCTGTCATCCTGGTGTGCGTTTGACTTAAGGTAGGCAAATGTATGTAGGAAAATCATTTGAGAGGTTATCACTGAAATAAGTCCACAGAGGCTGGTATCCCCTCACCAGGTCACCCTTTATTTATATGTGGAGTGTCCTTGACACTGATCCAGCTCCCTCAAAGCCAGCTGTCAGAGTGAACAAGACATCTGGCATTCCTGGTTTTTTAAATTTTATTAAAACGGTACAAAATAGGGTTACCAATCAGTAGAAAGCAGCAGTTCACGAAAAAACCCACTATATACAGGGGAAAGGGCAGCAAAGCCAAACCCCAAACCCCACCGTTCAGCCAGTTTTCAGGGAGGTGGTGAGGACAAACCTCAAATCCCATTTCCATTCAGTACAAAGGTAACAGAAACAAACACAAACAAGACGTTGCAATCAAATGAGAAACAGTGCATAGAACACAGGCCGGTTATCACTTAAAGGAAAGTGCCGGACACCAGTTCACACAACATACTGATCAGACCGTCGTCGGCTAGCCTTGCTGCAGGACAGTCGTCAGCCTTCTGGTCTCCGGCTACCCTGCGTACTGACTGACTCTCCCCAGGCCCACTTTCCTCCAAGCTGGCTGTCGACCACCCAGCTCCCAGTCACCCTGTGTACTGACCGGACTACCCCGGGCCACTTTCCTACGAGCTGGTTGTTGACTTTCCGGTCTCCGGCCGCCCTGCGTGCTGACTGACCCACCCCAGTCCACTTTCCTCCAGGACAGACGTCAGCCGCCGGCTCCTGGTCATCCTGCGTACTAACCAAACCATCTCTGACCTGCTTTCATACAGTCGGGCTGAGGGCCTTCCAGCACCCGGCCACTCCACGTACTACCTGACACTTTCTCCTGGGCAGCATTCCCACAGACCGGCCATCGGCTATCCGGCTCCCAGCCTCCCCGTGTACTGACCAGTCCTCCACCGGTTGGCCTTCCTACAGGCTGCCATCAGCCACCTGGCTCAGCCTCCCTATGTACTGACCAGCCTGCCCTTTCCCAGCTTTCCTGCAAGGACGCTAATCAGTTGCCTGATCCTGCCCCTCCCTGCCCACATAGGTCATTGACCCTCCAATCCCCAGCCAGCTCACGTACCGGCTGCCCCTCCCCTAACCAGCTTTCCAACAGGCTCACTCCCGGCTGCCTAGCCTCCAGCCATCCTGCATACGAACAGAAACCACCCCCCACTCCGTTTTCCCTCTGAGCGGTCATTGACCCTCCAGCTTCCAGCCGCCCCATGTCCCGACTAAGCCCACTCTAGCCGGCACTCAAACACAACTAATTACAAAACCCACATTCACAAAATTAATTTGAATTCACAAAATCCTCACAATACAGTTTCCAGTACCAAGGCAGTGTCGACACTCAAAAGACTGCAAATGCACACCCCACAGCACACACACAAGTGTTCAGTCTTTCTAGAGGCTTGACCCATCCATAGAGCACAGGCCTACTCACAGTACATTGTGAAGATGCAGTTAATTCACAGGGGTTTGGTCCACACCCAAAGGCAGAGTCTGCAGCATACACACAGGGGTTCAGCCTCCACAGAGGCATGGTCCACTCAAAGGACCAGGCCCACTAGCAGGAACTCAGTTCATTGTAAAGGCACAGTTAACTCACAGGGATTTGGTCCACTCCCGAAGACAGAGTCTACTCCTGGATGCAGCAATTGTTCACATCCCAGCATCCACTCAGGTGTTCAGTATTTGCAGATGCCCAGTTCACCCACATAGGGCCAGGCCTACCCAAACAGGAATAGCCCATCTAGAAAGATGTATTTTCTCACAAGGGCTCAGTCCAAGCATCATAAAAGTGAAAACACATTCAAAAAAACAAAGAAAAGCAGGATGCAAGGGCTAAGCCCTGCCATAAAATCAACATTCCTCAAAGTGAAAGAGAAAAGAGTAACCAACCAGTGAAACAACAGTTCCCTAATGAGAACTGAGTTGCACCTGAAACACATTAACTGTTTAAATCAGACAGTTTAGAAGTCAATCCTCAATAAAAAAAGGAATAACAGTTAATAAACTGGATATATGATTCAGCCAGTTCAGGAATCAGGTTTCCCCCCAAAACAAGCAGAAACCAACAAGAGCATTAAATACTGAATGTGGGCAGCCAGCTCAGAGTCAGTCCCCTCCCTGACAAAATGGAGTGTTCTTGACACTGATCCAGCTCTCTCACAGTGAACAAGATGTCTGGCAGTCCTGTCAGCCAGGGCTCCCTGATATGACCAGATTAACAGCCCCAAACAGGAAACTCATATTCTATGAGGTCCACCTGTCTGACTTTGTTACACTCAATACCGTCTCTCTGAGTCCAAGGACATAGACTGTTTTTTTTTGTGTGTGACTACTCCTGATGCATTTTAGCGCAGTGTCAGATTCCTCTGACTCTGCCTCAGATATGGGCCACGTGTAACATATATAGCTCTCCTCCTGCACTGTAGCATCTTGGAAGAAATTCATTCTCTTCTTCAAGCAGCAAAGGCTTTGACATCCAATGTGTCCACTTCAAATTCTATATCTTCAGTGCTTGATGGACAGGGAGAACCCATGGGATCTTCCAACCTTTGCACCCACACCGTTTGCAAATTTGCAACTTTCATATGGTCCATGTGCTTGATCAGGACCATTGCACCTATCTAACTTTTACATCACTGGACCTGACCGCTCATCAATCATGCTTACTACCCAGGGAGGGCTATTCCTGTAGTTCCTACACCATACTGTGTCCCCTGAAGTAAACTTAGTTAGAGACAAAAATACTGCAGATGCTGGAATCCAAATTATGTATATAGGAGCTGGAAGAACACAGTGAGCTGGGTGGCACAGTGGCTCAGTGGTTAGCACTGCTGCCTCACAGCACCAGGGTCCCAGGTTCGATTCTAGCCTTGGATGACTATCTGTGTGGAGTTTGTACATTCTCCCTGTGTCTGTGAGGGTTTCGTCTGAGTGCTCCTGTTTCCTCCAACAGTCACAAAGATATGCAGGTCAGGTGAATTGGCCAAGCCAAATTGCCCATAGTGCTAGGTGCATTAGTCAGAGGGAGATGGGTGGGTCTTTGGACTGGTTGGGCCAAAGGGCCTGTTTTCACGCTGTAGGGAAACTAAACAGTATCAAGAGGTCGAGAAATGGGGATGCAGAGGACTCCTGAGGAAGGGTTATATCTGAAACATTGACTTCTTCACCTCCTGAGCAGGGCTTAGCCCTTGCATTTTGCTTTTCTTTGTTTTTTTGAATGTGTTTTCCCATGCTCCTTGCTATGTTCTTCCAGCCTCCTGCTTGTCCACCCTGAAGTAAACTGTCTCTCTCACTTAGCAGAGACATGTCTGGCATTGGCCTTCACTCCCACCAAAGTCCAGAAAAGTCAGATTTAACCTGTTGTGGAGCCTTCTCCCCATTAGCAACTCTGCAGGAGCTACCCCTATTTTTGCATGAGGGGGTGATCCTATAATCATATAGGAACTGGGACAGTTTAGCATCAAGTGAAGCTGTAGGCTGTTTCTTTAAGCCTGCCTTCAAAGTTTGGACTGATCTCTCCTCCAGACCAGTGGATGATGGATGGTATGGAGCTGTCCTTACATGGGGAATTCTATCTGAGTTTGGGAACTACTCAAATTCCCTGCTGGTAAACAATGACCCGTTATCTGTCACCAACATATCCCAGGAGTCCATGTATTGCAAAAGATGCAATCATTGTCTCCATGTTTGATGAATGCATTTTATGTATGACCAGCCATTTTGTGTGGGCATCAACAACTTCTAAGAATATTGAGCCCATGAAAGGACCTTCATAGTCAATACATACTCAAGCCTAGGGTTTACCCGGCCATTCCCATGAATGGTGGTAAGTTTTGTCCTTGTTGGCAATGTGGGCACTGTTCCACCAACACAGCAATGTCTGTATCCAATCCTGGCCACCAGACATAACACCTCACCAACATCTTCATTTCGGAGACCCTGGATGACTCTGGTGGCATTTCTGTGGCAGCTTTTGCTCAGGACAATCACTCTTGCTCCCTGTAATGATATGTCATCCTCAACTGTCATCTGGTCTCTCCAGGTCCAGAAAGGTTTCAGCTCGGGTTGTGATGGCCCTTTGATCTCCACGCATCACCACCAGCCAGGACCCAATCTTTCTGCTTCCAAAGTCTGATATTGTCAGTTGTCACTGGAAGTGTGTCCAGGAAATTTGAAACAATTACAGACTCTGCCAGGGTGTTACCCCTGGGAGGTAGCTCAATGCATGGGATGGAAGCCAGGTTACAGGTGAACTTTCCGTAATAATTCACCAGCCCAAGGAAAGACCTAAACTCTGGCACAGACATGGGAGCTGGGGCACTTTGATCACTTTGTTTTAACCTGGTCTTGTCACATCTATAGTCTAAGTAGGTCACTTGATGTGCCTAGAACATACATTTTCCCTTCTAAAGCGTACACCCACAAGGGAGAAATTTTAAGCACTATGTTCAAATTTTCTATGTGCTCCTTATTGGTCTTCCCTGTGATTAGCATGCCGTTTAGATAAATTGCGACCTGGAGTAGACTTTGTAAAATGTTCTCTATCGTCCACTGGAACATTGCACAGGCTGACAATACCCTAAATGGCAGTCTCATATATTGGTACAAACCCCATATGGGTATTGATTCTAACATACCTCTGGGAATACTCATCTAAACACAATTGCAAGTACTTATGGATCACGTTTCGCTTTGTGAAGGGCAGGCCCCCTGCCGGCCTTGCATATATATCCTCGTTGCAAGGGATTAGGGAATTATCCAGCGGCAAAAAGTGGCTTACCATTTGTTCAAAGTCCCCACAAAGACAAAGCAACCCATTGGCTTTCACAGTTGGTACAATTGGTGCTGCCCATTCCACAAACCAGACTGGTTTGATGATTCCTTCACTTTCCAAACTCCTAATTCCCGTCTCTACTTTTTTCTTGGAAGCCAAAGACAGAATCGTAGAATTGCTTCCTGGTCAACATGAAAGGTGGCCTTGGCTCCTTTGATAGTCCCTAGACCTTTCTGAAAAACTATATCCAATGATAAAGACAGATGCAGTGCCTATTTGAAATCCAGTTGGGCTTCAGCATCTCATGAAGGATTAAACCAAAGTCACATGCTACTGCCAGTCATCTCAACCTCATCAAAAATCCCATGTGGATTCCTGAGATCTCATATTTCTGAGTAAAATGATAGCGGCTCAGAATTAGAGGAAGCTTGGGGTCATGATATTCCTTAAGTAAATCTGTCAACTATTGAAAGGTTTTAGCATGTGGTGCCTCGGGGGGAGTTAGGCTTCTAATAACCGACAAAGCTTGGATGCTCAAGCTGACAGGAAATTTGCTGGTTGCTTTTCATCTACCCAGTGTCATTTGCCCAGAAAAAAAACACATTCTTTCAAAATACTGGGCTTAATCTTTGATGTCAGATCGAATGAGTCAAGCTTGCCAAATAATGGCATGATGCCAGAAATACTTATCCCAACTGGGACTAGATTGGGCTGGGGTAGCTGGTCGGCATGGACGGGCTGGACCGAAGGGTCTGTATCCATGCTGTACATCTCTATGACCCTATGCTAGCAGATTTATTCAAGGAACGTGCTTTGCTCTAGTCACCACTGAAATAATTCCACAGAAGCCAGTATCCCATCATCAAGTCATTCTTTATTTACATGTGGAGAGTCTTTCACACTGACCCATCTCCCTCAGAGCCAGCTCTCAGAGTGAACAGGATGCCTGACGTTACTCTTTATATCTGTTAGCCAGGGCTCCCTGACTGGACCAGATTAACAGCCACAATCGGGAAACTCATATTTTATGAGGTCCACCTGGCTGACCTCGTTAAATCACCACCAGTACCCCTCAGTTCTGACTGAAAATATAATGCTAATAGATTCCACTGAAAAATATCCTTGTGCTTTGATGGACTGTTGGATAATCAGTACCACTCAGACACATCAAACCCTCTTTTGATACTGGCGAGTTCCAGTATAAGCAGAGCTATGAGAAAGAAAAAGTTATCATCAAAGTGAAGTGAGAAGTCTTCAATATGTATGAATCACTGCCATTCTGTCTCCAGTATTGGACTGACTGCTGTTAGAAGTGTATTAATTGGAAAGCCAGTGCCATATATTTTCACTCATTACATTTTAAAACAAAAAGTTCTCAGTTTCTTTTTTGCCAACTATTAGAATGACTGAATGGAAGTTTAAGCTACACATGCAAAACATTATCTTTTGCCAACATCACAAATACAATGTTTGATGGATGTAGCAAAGTGGAATGGAACCCCTGCAGTAGACAGCAGATCTTTTGGTGTACAGGTTCTACTCTACTCTCCGGGTGCTCCAGTTTCCTCCCCCAATCCAAGAATGTACAGGTTGGGTGAATTGGCCGTACTAAATTGCCTATAGTATTCAGGGATGTGTAGGTTAGGTGCATTAGTCAGGGGTCAATGTAGAGGAATGTGTCTGAGAGGGTTACTTTTTGGAGGGTCGGTGTAGATGTGTTGGGCTGAAGGGCCTGTTTCCACTTGAGAGATTCCATTCTATTCTATTCTCCTTCATGTAGATATCATTGGAGTTAAATTGGATTACTGTCATAAACAGATGCTGGCTCACACTGCACGAATGACCAATGTTGGTGGATGTCGTAGATACAACGGAGCATCTTTGCGTTACTTCCACATTTATAGAGGAACCTCGATTATCCAAATACCAAATAATCTGAAAATCAGATTACCTGAAGGAGATCTCAAGGTCCCAATAGAAACATTACATCAAAGACATGTTTCCGACAGCGATCGCATCTTTTGTTTACAATGATTAAACAGGCGCCATCTCCAAATGACTAACCTCCTGCCCTCTCTCTTTCCCCATACTTTCCTTGGAGTTCTATAGAGGGGTTTACCCTTTGCCACCACCCCCCACTTCTCCAGATAATCTCGCTAACATTGTCCTGTGCAAGGCAAAATGTTGCAGTAAAAGGTTGTGTGTGTGTGTGTGTGTGTGTGTGTGTGTGTGTGTGTGCACATATGCGCGCGATTTGGAGATTTACCCAAGAAAGGCAGCTACAGCAGCAGCAACAGTCTTGCGGTTGGTGTATAGTCCAGCTGCCCCAGAGAGGGAGTGGAGGTGGACGTTGGGGAGTGCGGGAGGAGTGTTGGACAGGCTTGAGAGGTGGTGTCGGATGGGGGCAGGGGTTGGGGGTGACATTGGGGGCAGGTGGGGGTGGTTTTGGACAGGTTTGAGGGTGGGCAGAGGCATAGGCGGTGTTGGATGGGTTGGGGGCAGTGTTGGATGGGGCAGGGGGGGTGGGTGAGTGGTGTTGGGGCGGGGTGAGGGCAGGCTAGGGGGCAGTGTAGGATAAGGCGGGGGCGGTATTGGATGGGGCGGGAGGTGCAGGTGAGTGGTGTTGGGGGGACGGGGGGGCGTGCAGTGTTGGACGGTGGGGCAGGGCCTCGCGCATGGCATGCTGCTGCAGTCTCCTGAGCAAGGAGCAGACTTTAAAAACTCTGAACCAAATAATTGATTATCTGAACGAAATAGTGCCCGCCCAACTCATTCGGATAATCGAGGTTCCCCTGTACATGTTTTCTATAAGCAGCGAACACTAAGCACACTATTGCTTATGAAAGACATTAGCAGAGGTCTCAAAAGCTCTATTTGCTAGCACAGCGTAAAATGAGCGTGCATCCCCGATATGGATGTGGGTTATGGGAGTTCTGGCTGGCAACACACACTCACACACACACACACAATCAGAAAGATAACAACTTCATCAACCTATGATCTTATGCAAGGTATTGAGTGGATATTGATGCTTTGTTACTTGGGAAAGGCAGAAGAAGGGCTGGATACGAGAGACAGTGAATAACCAAGTCTTCTAATGCTGCCTCGCAGATCACGTTAATGGAAAAGAGGAGCAATAGGCTCTATTCCCAGGGAATCAATTGGGTCTTCCTACACATGGTGAAAAAGCAGTGGAAGCAGATAACTATGGAGCTCACTGGCAGGTATTGAGCCCTATTAATGTCACATTCTGTCATTATGTCATATTCTGTCATAATTCGCCAGACCCCCATCAGTCCTAATGATCTAAAATGCTGACTTCATTTCTTTTCACGGATGCTGCCAGATTCATTGAGTATTTTCTTTTTTTTGTTTCATTTCATGGAGTCTGTGTTTAATATCAAGAAGCATGAAAGAGTTCTGCACACATTTGGGACAGTCCTTCATGCAGAGATTGAAGTCCATTTTTAACATACTTGTAGACTAAATTAGGATGGTACTGGATTAGTGGTGCTGGAAGAGCACAGCAGTTCAGGCAGCATCCAATGAGCAGCGAAATCAACGTTTCGGGCAAAAGCCCTTCATCAGGAATAAAGGCAGTGAGCCTGAAGCATGGAGAGATAAGCTAGAGGAGGGTGGGGGTGGGGAGAGAGTAGCATAGAGTACAATGGGTGAGTGGGGGAGGAGATGAAGGTGATAGGTCAAGGAGGAGAGGGTGGAGTGGATAGGTGGAACTGGTGGTTGATATTTCATATTCTATTGGGGCACCAGCAGAAGTATGGATTTAAGGGAAATTTTTTGGTTGTGCTCTTCCAATAGATCTCCTGCCATTGCCTGATAGGTGGAGGAGGCTTGGAAGGTGATGTCAAAGAACGGTTGGCTGTTTCTTGTAGGTCCTATATACCACTTCCATGATGTGGAGGGAATGAATGTTCAAGCTAGTCAATGATGTACAGTTCAACTGTACAGTTCTTCATTACAATGTTGCATTTCTTTCTGAGTGTTCTGGGAGCTACATTCATCAAGATAGATAGTATTTCATCACATTCTTGACATGTCCCTTGTAAATGGTGGACAGATTCTGGAAGGTCGGGAAGTGAATTACACATCACAGAGTTCCCAGTCTCCGACTACTCTTGCAGCCGCAGTATTGATATGGCTGGTCCAGTTCTGTTTTCGATCATCACCATTCCCCGGGATGTTGACAGAGTGAGATTCAGTGATTGGAGTGCCTTTGAATACAAAGGGGATTTGAACAGGTGGACTAGGTGCCACGAGTGAGCCTTGTCACTAGCCTGTCTGTTCTTCGCTATCTTTATCATGGAGAACCTTGTGCACTGTGTTGACTCCTGATGCTGTTAGGAGTTCCTTGTCCATGGTAAGGTCACCCATTGTGGCACTTTGAGGTGGAGGGGCTCTGCAGAATGCTGTCCAAAATACCTCAATGGCTGAACAGATGATGGAATAGCAAAGTCCCACTGGCTGCAAAGGTGGAAGAAACCTGCAGAGGCAAATTGGTCCCGGCCATAGTGTTCAATGTGACACTAAACTCTAACTGCCAACATGATAGCATGATAGCAGTACGCCGAGATCCCCAAGCTTAAATAAAGGCATGTGTAAGTATCTACCATGGTCAATTGCTGTTTCCTGTGACAATGCTGAGTTGATATGAGGACAATTTTGCTTTATGAAGAAAGGTTGAATAAGCTTGCACCTTTCTCTCTGGAGAGAAGGAGGAAGAGGGGAAACCTGATCAAGGTATACAAGATAATGAGTGGAATAGATTGAGTGAATAGCCAGAGACTTTTCCCCAGGGCAGGACTGACTGGTACGGGACTCATTGTTTGAAGATATTAGGTGGAAGGTATAAGGGAGATGTCGGAGGTAGGTTCTTCATGCAGACAATTGTGAATGCATAGAATGCGTTGCCAGCTGTGGTGGTGGAAGCAGAGTCATTGGGGACATTTAAGTGACTGTTAGACATGCACATGGATAGCAGCGAGTTGAGGGGTGTGTAGGTTAAGTTACTATATTTTACATTAGGATTAAACCTCGGCACAACATCGTAGGCCAAAGGGCCTGTTCTTTCCTATGTTCTATGTTCTATAACATACTGACCATTGTGACACATGAATATTTCTTAAACTTACCTAGACCATCAATAGACCAAGATTATATGGACAAATTGCCCTTCCTTCTCAGGATGGTGTTATACTTTCTGAATGACGACAATGATAATCCAGCAGCAGTTGAAATAATGTTTTACTTGACTCTTCAGCCCTAACTCCACACTGGTGGCTGGTGCACTCCACCTGAGGCCTTCAAAGCTAGTAGACCTTTGCTCACACCAAAATATCATTCACCCAACCTGCAGGTTTAGGTTGGAAATAAGATCTCTGCTCCATCCTCCAGAATGCAAGAATTGGAAGTATAATCCTTTGGGAGTGCTGAACCTGCTGAAGAAAAGACATATTTTGTTGAAGCTTTTCACTTTGTTCTCATCTGGACAAATCACCAGGATGGCAAGGTAAAGGAAAAGGCACATTTATTCTTCTGGGAGGAGAATAGTGGTTGGCAAGTGGATTCTAACATGTCGAGATATTGACATGGCCAATGCACCAACTAACCTATTCGAAAATGTACCACTCAAGAAACCCATAGATTTTGCCACTGCAGCTCTGTATGTATGATAATGATTGAGACATGTCACCTTTGTGTGAATCAGTATTCATTGAACTTATTAATTCAGCAACTTATATGATTCAAGTCAGTTTTAACCACACAATGTATGTCCAAATAGACCATAAGACCATAAGATATATGAGTGGAATTTAGCCATTTGGGTCATCATATCTTCTTCACCATTTGGTCATTGCTGATATGTTTCAAAACCCCATTCTCCTGCCATCTCCCTAATAACCCTTGATCCCCTTTTTAATCTCTGTCTTAAATACACTCAATGACTTGGCCTTCTGTGGCAATGAGCTCCACAGATTAATCACTCTCTGCCTGAAGAAATTCCCCCTCATCTCACTTCTAAAGGGTGGTCCCTTCACGCGGAGGTGATGCGCTTGTGTCCTAGTCTGATCAGATCAATTTTCACTGTATTTTGTGCTAAACCATGAATTCAGCCATTTTCTCTTGAATCAATCTCAAGTTACCCTGAAAGAGTAAGACACCTCAAACATTTGAGCAACAGGTGAAGCTAACTGTTTAACTCTGTGGTTATGCAGTAGCCACACAAGCAGAGTTAGCTATGAACGGGATGTCGTTGTGAAGCTAGAAACTCATCTTGACGCAAACGCAAATGAGTAAATTAATTTCATTGCCATTGTACTACCAGGCATGCCCCAAAGATCGGTGGATCGTATCAGTAGCATTTGCCTTCAGCAGTTTACCCCAAGAAATATACTCATTGTACCCAACCAGCCCCTTCTCGCAAGACATACTAAAAGGTGTTGAACAATTGATGTGATTGCATGATTGAGCAATATTTGCTACCTAATTCTGAGTGTGCAAAGAATAACACTGAAAATGAACTTAGGATTGTTAGTCAAAGTCATAATTGGCTGCACTGGAAGGTACATATATAAATATACCGGGCCTTGTTCCTTTCACATAGAAAGAACAGGTATACACACTACGTGTTTCAAGTTGGCAAAATAGGTGACAGCCAGTGTCCAGTTCATTTCTCAGGTCATTACCATACCTTGTTCTGACCTGTTTAAAGCTTGGCTTTAAATGGATATACATTAACTGAGGCACTGCCCGTGACAATGCATCTATCAATCAGAGTGTACTTGCCAACCAATCAGCAATCTCTTCTTATCCAGACTAAATGCTGGTTCCCTTTACAGTGGCATTTCTTGCAAATTGTCCTGATGAGTACAAATGAAAATGTTCAGCAACGTATGTCTTTTTTAGCAATTCTCAATTCTAACAATCTACAAGAAACAAGATACACCGGAGTGGGGGAGTCCAGAACTAGAGGGCATAGGTTTAGGGTGAGAGGGGAAAGGTATAAAAGAGACCTAAGGGGCAACTTCTTCATGCAGAGGGGTGGTTTGTGCATGGAATGAGCTGCCAGAGGAAGTGTTGAAGGCTAGTACAATTACAACATTTAATAGGCATCTAGATGGGTGTATGAATAGGAAGCATTCAGAGGGTTATGGGCCAAATGCTGGTAAATGGGACTAGATTTATACAGGATATCTGGTTAGCATGGACAAGTTGGACTGAAGAGTCTGTTTCCATGCTGTATATCTCTATGACTCTATGATACTAAGTCACATTGTGGAAGTAATTGAGTAACTTCCTTCTAGCCCAAAGCAGACAAGTTCTTGCATGCTCTCTCCTGACTCACCTACTTGGTGTGCATGAGAAAAAAAAATGCAGAGGCCCAGAGGAACTTTTGACAGTGTCTTGATTGCTGGACAAATCCAAGGATAAAGTTGAGAAGAACACCAGAGACTATTCGTAACCAACATAATCCTGGCATGAACTGATGGAGGAACTGAAATGCTAGGCTACCATGTGGTTGTGAAGCTTGGGAAATCTATGTTTCAAATGCCATTCAAGTGCAAACCTCTCATTATAACAGCACAAACCTAAAAGCTCATCATAGATTATTGATGTATTAATTTGAATATGGAGTTCAGGTAAATAGCTGTTTATACCTTGTTCAGAAATCCAAAACTGCTACTTAGGTACAGTATCTCTGTAGGCTTCATTTTATAAATCTTTAGAAAATAGGGATACCAGACGGAGTTGGGGAAACGTGATTTGGATGAAATTAAGACAGTAGCACAAACCATAACAGTTGGTACCGGAAAATCATTGATGGGCCATTGAGGTTGTTTTGGATCACTTGCAGAATCCATTTAAATAAATGGAGAATATCTGCTGTGTGGCCTTATGTTCATTAGACATTTCAAAGGTAAGATTGACTGTAATTTTCCATATGTTGCCTGATAACTGGGGAAGTGAATTAAATATGAATCTTTTTTTATCATTATTACATTATGTATTTCTTGGCAATGCAGGTCAGAATACTCACCGTGGAAAATTTATTCCACTCAGGTCTCATCTCTGAATTGTTTCTTTGATCCTTCCATAATAATGTCATGTGCTGGTATTATAGTCTTTGGAAGGCTAAGCTGACTAAATTAGTTTAGACACATTTATGCACTTGCTCAAATCGCGGTAGTTTAAGTGAAATGTCAGTTTTTAGTAAGAAAATTGTCAGTCCATGCAGGAACTTACCTTACTTTCTGCTCTGAGTTCATGCCTGGAATATAAATGACAACATGCTGAACTCATGAAGCAACTGCTGATCTATTTTCCTGCCACTTTATCCCTGTTGTGATTCCTTAAAGCAAATTTACATGCAGGAGTTCATGTTTTCTTACAGACCATATCTTGTTGACTGATTGACTTGTTCAGTCTGAACCTTACCAGTTGCTTCATTGCAATATTTATGCTATTGACGGTAAAGGATCCTTTGCAAATGGTCACATTCAAACTACACATAAATGACAGATAATTAAATAGCTTCCTTAGAATTTTTCTTTGTATTCCGCATCAGATATTTGACTTAGCCTGTTATATATAGAGAAATAAAAATGAAGTATATGTACTGGAAGCTGCAGGCTGTAGGACAGTGCCTTGCCCAATCAGATTCAATCTGTTTCATTTAAAATGTAAACAAAACCTGACCACTAACTGTCAGTCATCAATACTTGGCTCATTCTCGAAGACAACGCCGCTACCCATTTGCCAATCAACCGTCACTGTACTCCCATGCAGTATAAAGGGCTTTTTCCTCACATTGGGATTCTTGCAAATAGTTCTGAAGTGAAAAAGATGAAGGGCTTTGACAAAATGTGACATTTTTCAGCAGTACACCTGCCCTGACTGAGATAGGACTCTTCTTCTCAACCTCTTCCCTTGCCTGAGGTGTGGTGACCCTCAAGTTCAACCACCACCAATTGTCTTTATCTATTAAGAGAGCAAACCTGTGTTCCCATAGAACTTAAATTAGCAACTATCAACTTTCCGTAAAATAATGACGGTACTTCTACATTAGCTTTGAAGTGTTTTGCAATATCCATTACCTTGCATGAAAAGTAATTACAAATTAATTGTTCATACTTCTTCCTTTTTTACGTTTTCAATTCTAATTTGTGTACGCATCTGCCCATAATGGGACAGTTGAAGTCTGAAAAAGTAATGGTGGCACATATCAACACTATCCAAAGAAATGTAGGTAATTATTAAACAGTTGCAGAAATATTGTCATACTGTGGCATTTAAAATCAAAAGGTGAATCAAATACTTGTGCTATGAGACTGAGGGTACCTATGAACCAGGTGAAACTGACTGAAAAGGTTAGTTTTATTTTGGCAGTACTCTGTCCACAAGAAGTTGCACTTCACAAAGGTTCATCACTGCTTTTGACAAAAATGGCTGGCAGTGATATGTTAACCCTTTAGTGATACCATTGCCTTGTAAACAATTGGGAGCAAACAGTTTTCAGAAAAAGTGTTTTCCTACAATCCTTGTTTCTGCAAGACAGCTGGATTGAAAATTAATTTCTCCAATTGATCAGGTACTCTGTGCGATTAGTGTGAACAGTTGCACTAGGATACCCCTAAACAGGGAAATGACCATGTGGCAAAGGAAGGTCAGATTGTGAGTTGTTTTGAGAGACATTTTTCTGAAAACTTTGAGGATAAAATCCAGCCAATTTTTTCTGAAAAAGCTTCAAGTATGTATTTTTTTTTAGAAGCTGTTTTCCCTCCTTTCACTGTCACCTTTAACGGATGTATGGTATCACTGAAACATGTCTAAATGAAGAAATGGTGGACTGGAACCAGCAATGATTTTTGCAGACCATTGTCAATAATTGCCAACTGATTAGTCTTCACAAACTGACAAATGAGATCCTGAAGAGCCATTGTTTTTGGTGTTCCAGAATGTTGACATCTCTATACTTGAGAAGGGAGGTCTATATAAGCATTTTTAAAAATATTTGTTCCGAGTTTGAAGTTGCATCTGGAAAAATCACATTGTCCACTCTCACTTGTTGTGAGAAGATAGTTATGGGCTCCTTTTTCAAACATATTAGGGGATAAGAGTCACATGTTGCTAGATTAAGGAACAATGGCTAATTTTTTCAGTGAAGCGCATGAGCAAATATTTTGTTTCCTTACAATGATCTATTAATAAACTCCTAGTTGTTTCAGTGCATCCAATCATGAGTTCTGTCATGAGTTGAGAATTTAATTTGCAAGAATTGTTCCACTGATGAGAAACTTCAATTGTGAAGGTAGATTGAATACCTTGGAACATGGAGACAACAAGACTAAGCAGAGATCTGAAAGCGTCATACAGTTATGGAGATGGACAACTCAGAAACTGAACCTTTGGTCCAATTTATCCTTGCGAACCCAGATACCCTAAATTAATCTAGTCCAATTTGCCAGCATTTGGCTCATATCCCTCTAAACCCTTCTTATTCATATACCCATCCAGATACTTTTAAATGCTGCAATTGTACCTGCATCCACCACTTTCTCTGGCAGCTCATTCCATACATGCACCAACTTTTGTGTGAAAAGAGTTACCCCTTAGGTCCTTTATAAATCTTTCCCTTCTCACCTTAAATCTATGCCTTCTAGCTTTAGACTCAGGTACCCTGGGGAAAAGACCTTGGCAATTTACCTTATCCATGCCCATCATGATTTTATAAACTTCTATAAGGTTACCCCTCTGCTAATTTCAAGTTTCACAACATTTATCCTATAGGAGGGAGAATACAATTGAAAACCGCATTTCAAAAGTAGCCTAACCAATGTCCTGTACAGTCGGAACATGACCTCCCAACTTCTATACTCAATGCACTGACCAGTAAAGGCAAGCATACCAAACATCTTCTTCTTCAGCCTGTCCACCTGTGACTCCACTTTCAAGGAACTATGAACCTGCAGTCCAAGGTCTCTTCGTTCAGCAACACTCCCCGGGACCATATCATTAACTGTATAAGTCCAGCCCTAATTTACCTTTCCAAAATACAGCACCTCACATTTATCTAAATTAAACTCCACCTGCCACTCTTCAGCCCATCGGCCTATCTGACTAAATCCTGTTGTACCTCAGGTTTTCAAACTGGGCACAGCAGACGTGGAGAAAGTATTTCTATTCCAAAATAAGCCGCAGTGTCTTCTCTGTTTCAACCCAAAACTCACTTTGTGAAGTTAAGTGGTTAAATGACTTACGTCAAATTCCATTTCAAGAGAATACCAAAACGATGCATACTTCAGTCTGGGAGATAATTCACAACACACCCAAGCATATAAGAAACAGAAAGAAAAAAATAAATTACAATTATGAATTACCTGGGGGGGAAGGCCTTTTTCTTAATCTTACTGTTATAAAGTCATAGAGATGTACAGCACAGAAACAGACCCTTCACTCCAACTTGTCCATGCTGACCAGATATCCCAACCCAATCTCGTCCCACCTGCCAGCACCTGGCCCATATCCCTCCAAACCCTTCCCATTCATATACCCAGCCTTTTAAATGTTGCAATTGTACTAGCCTCCACCACTTCCTCTGGCAGCTCATTCCATACATTTACCACCCCCTGCGTGAAAAAGTTGCCCCTTAGGTCTCTTTTATACCTTTTCCCCTCTCACCCTAAACTTATGCCCTCTAGTTCTGGACTCCCCTACCATAGGGAAAAGACTTTGTGTTATGTGAATTAATTAACATGAAGTACAGAACAATAAAGTCAATAACCCCCAGTGGAGGTCTTTTCAGTTGTATGTGTACTGAAGTCTGTTTCACGAGATAACATACGTTGAATTTTCAATTGAAAGTGCAGAAATTATAAAGAGCGAATCAGTTCATTTTGTAGGTGAAGACCAAGATTCCTTCCATAAATCAGACTTTGGAGGGAAATTGGGATCAGAGGCAGGAATTAGCAAAGGCTGGCGTTATTTTGTTGTTTTCTCTTGTGGTGTTATAAGGAGATTCACAAAAGAAGTCATAAATGTATATTTAAGGTTGTTCGTAACTGTCGAAGCAATTCGCGCTATTTTATTTTGTTACATAGGTCACTGGTTTGCTCTGTGCTGAAATGACTGAGATAGATATTCCATCACAAACAAAAACAGAAATTGTTGGAAAAGCTCAGCAGGTCTGGCAGCATCTGGAGAGAAATCAAAGTTAAGTTTTCAGGTCAAGTGACCCTTCTTCAGAACTGTTCATCAATCGTTTCTTTTCGTAGCCTCGACTGGTGTGTCTGTACAATGCAAGGAGTGTGATATTCCAGGAAGATCATTTAAGGTTTTGCCCTCTGGTTACTGCTGATCAGAGATTTCCAAAAATAGTTTCAACGTTAAGAGATCAAATGTGTGCTTTGTCAGTCCAGCAAGGCATCCACTTTTTGGAAAACTCAAGCAAAAGAATTTTTAAAAAAACAATGTAGAATCTCTTATTTAATTGGACAAAACAGGTTGATCTGAGCTAAAATGCAACTCTATCCACTCTGATATATAACAGCTACTCAGGGGAACTTTAGGCAATTTGGACAGTTGAAGGTTTAGTCTCTTCATGGAGATGTACATGCTGTACCTACCCGTTTTTTACTCAAGACTTAACGTAACATACAATGAATCCTCTGCAACTGCGAGTTCACAATGTGCAAATTCACCCATTCGCATCAAGTATTAAGTAGCATCAAAATTCAACATCTGCAGGCAAACTCACAACTTTGCAATTTTTATCCTATACTTTTAACTGGCTCCACACTCATGGATTTCATTATTTGCAGGGGTTCTGCAAAACGGAACCTTTATACATACAGAAGAATAATTGTGTGTGGCTAATGAGCTGTAATAAACTGCACCCTGTCACCAAAGGCAAGAATCTCTTCTGCTGTGTCTTCTTTAAAAACACAGAAGCTGGAAGCATGAGTAGACCTTTCAGACCTTTGACCCTACTCCACCATTCATTATAATCATGATTCTATCTCAATGCAATATTCCTCTTTTCTCTCCAGTCTCCTTGATGCCTTCAATGTCTATGAAGTTACCAGTCTCTTTCTAGAAGTTACTCAGTGACTACACTCTGAGCAAACAAATGTTTCCTCATAATGGTCTACTCCATGACCTGATACTGTGACCCCAAGTATCAACTCCCGAACCAGGGAAAACATCCTCCCTCCATCTAGTCTGTTTGAATTTTATATGTTTCAGTCAGAACCCCTCTCATTCATCTAAACTGCAATGAATACAGGCCCAGTTAAGCAAAACTTCCCTCATTTCACAGTCCTGCCATCTCCAGTACCAGCCTCGTGAATCTTCACTGCACTCTCTCTGTGGCAAGTATATTATCTCTTGAGTAGAGAGACCAAAGCTGCATACACACACAATACGATGTGAGTTCTTTCTGGAGATGGCGAGTTAAGAGACCTGTTTTGAGAGGCCCATTCTCATGATGGAGAGTGAGCAGGGACTTGAAGCTGCAGGCCCAGTTTGAGGCCTGAAGCCTTGGAAAGATGACAGCTCCACTGGCAGAGATGGGTGCTGCTGCAGGAAGGGAACAGAAGAATCTCTCTATCTCAAAGCACCCTCAGAAGACAACTTAACTCTAAAAATGAATTCTAAAAATTCTAAAAATAAATTCTGATCCATACCTTCAGGACCCTCATCTAGAGCTCATCACTCTGGCGAGAGGGGAGAACCTACAGGTGATGTCCCTAACCAATTCAAAAACATTGTCAAAATAATTCAAATTTTCAAAATCTTGGCATTTGTTACAATGGAGCAAGTGGATCAATGTTTGGTAAGAGCTCTGAAATAGTGTTGTGTGCCAGAGTAGTCGATCCCAATGCAGTGTTGGTGCATTGCAATAGACAGAGGGGCACCTAACATTTGAAGAAAGTCCTGAGGGAAATCACAATACTGTGAAAATGACAGACTTTTTAAAATCTTGAGACTCAATTTTAAAAAACACTTTCTGTTCTATGTAGTAAAAAGAAAATGTGTTATTGTATTCATTCAAGAACTGTCAGGTAGCCAGCTTAGGAATATCTTCTTGAACATTCTCAGAGGTTATTATTCTATAACAGAACATTCATTCCCACTCACACTGTCTCTGTTGGCATGATGGAGGCCTGTCTCAGGGGTTGGCTATTTGACTGATTTATTCTTTCACTGGAGTGAGTTATATTTAAGAACCTAAGTGGTAAGTGCAGTAATCTTCAATGTCTGGAACAACATTCAGTGATTGTCAGAATTCTGGGCTTGCACTGTCATGGAAAGCAATGCAGGAATTTCCTAAACATGCATGAATTTTGATGATGATTGACCTACGACAAGAACAGTCCTCAAGTATACATGTCTAAACTGGCAATGCAATGATCGGATGACAATCCCTTAATGCGAATACTAGCATCTGGACCCACTCATGTTGCAGAATTTCTTCCTGCAATAGTCATTATCATAAAACCTGTTGTTAAGAAAGGGAAGGAAACCTAATGGGCACCTTAAACTGACTGCTCACCCAACACTGAGTTCAAGCCAGAGTACAAACACTTTCCCATGTCGTCAGATATTGATGTAGAGGTTTTTGATATGGTTTACGACAATGTATTGGATTTGGCCACTCACTGCAATGAAATGAAATTATATTGCACAGAAAATTACTCACCCTATTACCCCCCCACTCCAAATAGTATGCATTTCACCCTGAAAAAAATGAACAATGGTCCATCCCATCAATTGTAAGTAATATAATTGATCTGCTATTCGAGTTGTACACATGTACGTTAGGATTTATACATTTTTAACAATACTTGAGCATTAAAGGAGTTAAAAGAAGAAACCTGAATAATAGGAAGGGTGCATGGGCCACTCAAATCTGGAAAGGGGTGAGCAGTCAGTCCAGATGGGAGTCATTGCAATGGGATAGTAAGATTTGCATCCACTTTTTCTGGCAACGCCAAGTTCACAGCACGACTAAACAGGATAGCTGGGAGCAGAAATTTGATGGATGAAGTGGGCTATAGTTTGGCAGACAAAATTCTATATGGGCATGAGGAGTCATCCATTTTACACCTAAATTACAAGAGTCGGAGTATTATCTAAATAATTAATAGAAGTATTATCTAAAAGGTGAGAAGAGAAGAATGGTGAAGAAGCAATGGACATGTATGACGTGTCACTGGAAAAAAATCCAATTAAATGTTTGATCTTATCTCAAGATGTCAGAATGTAAACGGAAGGAACTTTTGTAATATGTTTCTACATTATTTCAAGCTCCAGTTAGACTGCTTGTCTGTCTAGTTCGGGCCATTGCAGCTCTGGCAGGATATATTGCTCTGGTGCAACCTTGATTCACTAGGATAATAAAAAAGGGAACACTGGTTGCTTGAGGGCTGAAATAAAAACAGGAAGTGCTGCTGAAACTCAATGGGCCTGGCAACATCTGTGGAGAGAGAGAAAAACCGAATTAATAGTTTGGCCCTGTTATGATTCTTCTTTTGAACTAAAGAGAGAGCTGGAAATGTGATGGGTTTTTATATTGCAGGGAAAGATGAGGTGCAAGTGGATCCAAAGACCAGGTTAGAGGGTGAATGAGGTCTGAAACCAAAGGTGTTGTTAGAACAAAAAACAAAGAGAGATGCCATGGTTGGGGAGAGAAATAAAGATATTGTTCCAGAGCAGATATCAATACCAGAATAAAGGTAAAAGCATAAAATTAGATTCTCTTCACTTGAGTGAAGAGATGGTAATAGAGGCCAGAGTTCATGGTCTGAAGCTGTTGAAATCCATGTGGAAACTAGAAACCTATGAAGCACCTAATTGCAGACTGATTGCATTGGGATTCACTGGAGCACTGCAAGAGGCAGAGAGGACAGAAATGTGAGAATGACTGCAAGATGATATATTGAAATAGTCAATAACCAAAAGGTTGGGGTAATATTTGCGGATGAAATGGAACAGTTCCACAAAGCTGTCACCCTCAGCCTGCGTTTGGACCCCCTCAGTATGGAGGAGATCATATTGTGAGCAATGAATGCAGTAGCGTAGATTGAAAAGTGGACAGGTAAATCGATGCTTCATCTGGAAAGAATGATTGAGACCTTGGAGAATGAGGAAGGCAGGTTTCACACCGACTGTGATTGGAGGGGTCATTGCTGTGGGAAGAGAGGCATGTTGTAGGAGTGGACTAGTTGCCTCAGACATCACTATCCTTGTGGGCTCCTGACAAGGCGGGAGAGGGCAAGTTACATCTGGTTCTGGTATCATGGTTGAAATGAGAAATATGATTCTGAACATGCTGCATTGTAAAGAAATTCCAGCTGAAGCTGACACAAAGGACTTGGGAATGAGCAATCTGATTTAGAGCTCTGGAATAGGCCCATTGTACTCAAATGAGCACTGATGTTTTTACATTTACTTGATCACCTCACAGTGGAAACACTAATGGGGTGAGAAAAGCTATGCTGTTAAAGGAATGGCTTCCAATTATCCCAACAGGATCTGCCTGTTCTTGTTCCGAGTAAAATTGGAACTGGTTGGATTGCTTAAATATATAACATGTGGGAATCTAGGTCAGCTGCAGCTGGAACTATGGAGGGATAGCAGGATTCCAGGCTGAATAGCTTTCAAATTGCTGGCTGAATAGAAAGTTATACTAATGGACAGTGAAAGAGGGCGACCTCAGATTACAACAGGATCTTGATCAGATGGGCCAATGGGCTGAAAAGTGGCAGATGAAGTTTAATTCAGATAAATGCAAGGTGCTGCATTTGGGAAAGCAAATCATAGCAGGACTTATACACTTAATGGTAAGGTCCGAGGGAGTATTGCTGAACAAAGAGACCTTGGAGTACAGGCTCATAGCTCCTTGAAAATGGAGTCACAGATAGAGAGGATAATGACGAAGGCATTTGGTATGCTTTCCTTTATTGGGCAGAGTATTGAGTGTAGAAGTTGGGAGGTAATGTTGCGGCTGTACAGGACATCCCGTATTCCCAATTCCTCCGCCTCCGCCGTATCTTCTCCCAGGAGGACCAGTTCCACAACAGAACACACCAGATGGCCTCCTTCTTCAGAGACCGCAATTTTCCTTCCCACGTGGTCAAAGATGCCATCCAACGCATCTCTTCCACATCCCGCACCTCCGCCCTCAGACCCCACCCCTCCAACCGTAACAAGGACTGAACGCCCCTGGTGCTCACCTTCCACCCTACAAACCTTCGCATAAACCAAATCATCCGCCGACATTTCCACCACCTCCAAACAGACCCCACCACCAGGGATATATTACCCTCCCCACCCCTTTCCGCCTTCAGCAAAGACCGTTCCCTCCGTAATTACCTGGTCAGGTAGCCCCCATACAACCCACCCTCCCATCCTGGCACCTTCCCCTGCCACCGCAAGAATTGCAAAACCTGCGCCCACACCTCCTCCCTCACCTCCATCCAAGGCCCTAAAGGAGCCTTCCACATCCATCAAAGTTTTACCTGCACATCCACCAATATCATTTATTGTATCCGTTGCTCCCAATGCGGTCTCCTCTACATTGGGAAGACTGGATGTCTCCTAGCAGAGCGCTTTAGGGAACATCTCCGGGACACCCGCACCAATCAACCACACCGCCCTGTGGCCCAACATTTCAACTCCCCCTCCCACTCTGCCGAGAACATGGAGGTCCTGGGCCTCCTTCACCGCTGCTCCCTCACCACTCGACGCCTGGAGGAAGAACGCCTCATCTTCCACTTCGGAACACTTCAACCCCAGGGCATCAATGTGGACTTCAACAGTTTTCTCATTTCCCATTCCCCAACCTCACCCCAGTTCCCAACTGCCAGCTCAGCACGGTGCCCATGACTTGTCCTACCTGCCTATCTTCTTTTCCACCTATCGACTCCACCCTCCCCCCCCGACCTATCACCTTCATCCCCTCCCCCACTCACCCATTGTACTCTATGCTACTTTCTCCCCACCCCAACCCTCCTCTCACTTATCTCTCCACGCTTCAGGCTCTCTGCCTGTATTCCTGATGAAGGGCTTTTGCCCGAAACATTGATTTTACTGCTCCTCGGATGCTGCCTGAACTGCTGTGCTCTTTCAACACCACTAATCCAGAATAGGACATTGGTTATTCCACTGTTGGAATATTGCATGCAATTCTGGTCTCCTTCCTATCGGAAAGATTTTGTGAAACTTGAAAAGGTTCAGAAAAGATTTACACGGATGTTGCCAGGGTTGGAGGATTTGAGCTATAGGGAGAGGCTGAACAGACTGGGGCTGTTTTCCCTGGAGCATCAGAGGCTGAGGGGTGACCTTATAGGGGTTTACAAAATTATGAGGGGCATGGATAGGGTAAATAGGCAAAGTCTTTTCCCCGGGGTTGGGGAGTCCAGAACTAGAGGGCATAGGTTTAAAGTGAGAAGGGAAAGATATAAAGAGACCTAACAGGCAACTATTTCACACAGAGGTTGGTATGTGTATGGAATGAGCTGCCAGAGGAAGTGGTGGAGGCTGGTACAATTGCAACATTTAAGAGGCATTTGGATGGGTATATGAATAGGAAGGGTTTAGAGGGATATGGGCTGGGTGCTGGCTGGTGGTACTAGATTGGGTTGAGATATCTGTTCGGCATGGGCGGGTTGGACCGAAGGGTCTGTTTCCACGTTGTACATCTCTATGACTCTATGAACTGAATCAAAGAGTTTGATGCTGGAAAAGCACAACCGTTCAGGCAGCATCTGAGGAGCAGGAGAATCAACCTATCGAACATAAGCTCTTTCTGATGAAGAGCTTATGCTCGATACATCGATTCTCCTGCTCCTCGGATGCTGCCTGACTGGCTGTGCTTTTCCAGCACCACACTCTTCAACTCAGATCTCCAGCATCTGCAGTCCTCACATTCTTCCAGAGAAACAACTGAGCCAGGCTCACTGAGGGAACTTTTATTGGAGTCTGAGCTCTAAAAATCTGTGACTCATGTAAACTGATTTTTAATGCGTCTAGATTTACCAGAACCTGTAATCTATGCACTGTCTCCTTTCCAGTCCTGTCTTCCTTAATACCCTGAGCACTTGTGTATGTCAATGGAATAGCAAAGTGATTTTGTTCCAAGATTTGTTAATAATCCTATCCTTGATATCTTATTAAGGGACTTTTCTGTGGGTTTATTAGAAAAATTGGAGTCCATGAACAAGGTTTGAGCAGGACCTTTCAGCTAACCTCAATAAGGGATAGAAGTAAAAAGTCGAGGATTCAACTGAACAGCACCTTGCTGCTTTGGACTTGAGAGTAAAAAAGCAAACGTCATTTAAATTCACCCCATTCTACTTCATGCATGGCACAATGCTTGATATTGATAATTATGGGATATTTAAAGGTTTAAGGAGATGAAAAGATTTAGTATGATCAGTGGAAACTATTTCCTCTGGTAGAATGTTCCAGAAAAAGGGGGTTATTCCTCACAAGAGAAGTAGGTCATTCAAGGGTAAGGTCAGGAAGCACTCCTTCGCATAATGGAGGGGGATGGGATGGAATGGGGCTCTCACAAAAACTACATTTTAAATACAGATCATTATATTTTGGCCTTGCAATCTTATTCTCGTTGCTGGCCTATGTATCAAGGTTCTTCAATGTGTTACGAACCACTTAAAGGTCATGTAATGGCTCAACCTGAACTCCTTGAAGCATGAGTTGGGAAATAGTCTCAGAGATGCAGCAGTGAGGTTAAAAGTTTAGTGAAATTCCTTTATAAGATAAAGCAATGCATTTTTACCAACAAAACACCCTGAACACAGCATCAAAGCATGGCACACCATCAAAGCAATGGATTTTACATTTAGCATGCTTCTCAATCAACAAAACAGTCTGTTTTATAAGATAATAGTTCTGAAAGAGTTAGTATTGAATTTGTATTAGCTCCACCCAATCTGATGCTGTTGTAGTCTTTTGGGAAATAAAACTATCTAACGTGTAAAAGGTCCGATGATATCTCTCTGTGGTGATAACTGTGTTTCAGCTGTTGACTTAATGCAGCTTCTTAAACCAGCAAAGCTCATAAAGCAGAAAACTTATTGATGTGAAGGTTTTTCGTATTTTCGAATCTTCTTGATTTCTTTTCCTTGAGGGTGGTCATGACGATGGTGGGACCAGACCAGCTCCCTGAGAATCACATGCAATTTCACATCTGGCACCTTACTGATGTACTGACAGAGGTCACACTATGGTACTGGATAAGGATTGTTTGAGGTAGTTCACTGTCACCAATCCTCCTCTGACTTTGCTTTATCTTGTGTCTATCTCATGATTAATGGCAGAAGATACACCAACGTAGAGTAACTTCAGAAGAAGCACTGTTCTCAGATAGGTAAAAACAATGACTGCAGATGCTGGAAGCCAGATTCTGGATTAGTGGTGCTGGAAGAGCACAGCTGTTCAGGCAGCATCCAAAGAGCTTAGAAATCGACGTTTCGGGCAAAAGCCCTTCATCAGGAATAAAGGCAGTGAGTCTGAAGCGTGGAGAGATAAGCTAGAGGAGGGTGGGGGTAGGGAGAAAGTAGCATTGAGTACAATGGGTGAGTGGGGGAGGGGATGAAGGTGATAGGTCAAGGAGGAGAGGGTGGAGTGGATAGGTGGAAAAGGAGATAGGCAAGTCATGGGGACCGTGCTGAGCTGGAAGTTTGGAACTAGGTTGAGGTGGGGGAAGGGGAAATGAGTAAACTGTTAAAGTCCACATTGATGCCCTGGGGTTGAAGTGTTCCGAGGCGGAAGATGAGGCGTTCTTCCTCCAGGCGTCTGGTGGTGAGGGAGCGGCGGTGAAGGAGGCCAAGGACCTCCATGTCCTCGACAGAGTGGGAGGGGGAATTGAAATGTTGGGCCACAGGGCGGTGTGGTTGATTGGTGTGGGTGTCTCGGAGATGTTGCCTAAAGCGCTCTGCTCGGAGGCGCCCAGTCTCCCCAATGTAGAGGAGACCGCATCGGGAGCAACGGATACAATAAATGATATTAGTGGATGTGCAAGTAAAACTTTGATGGATGTGGAAGGCTCCTTTAGGGCCTTGGATAGAGGTGAGGGAGGAGGTGTGGGCATAGGTTTTGCAGTTCCTGCGGTGGCAGGGAAAAGTGCCAGGATTGGAGGGTGGGTTGTTTGGGGGCGTGGACCTGACCAGGTAGTCACGGAGGGAACAGTCTTTGCAGAAGGTGGAAAGGGGTGAGGAGGGAAATATATTCCTGGTGGTGGGGTCTGTTTGGAGGTGGCGGAAATGTCGGCGGGTGATTTGGTTTATGCGAAGGTTGGTAGGATGGAAGGTAGCACCAGGGACATTCTGTCCTTGTTACGGTTGGAGGGGTGCGGTCTGAGGGCGGAGGTGCGGGATGTGGACGAGATGTGTTGGAGGGCATCTTTAACCACGTGGGAAGGGAAATTGCGGTCTCTAAAGAAGGAGGCCATCTGGTGTGTTCTGTGGTGGAACTGGTCCTCCTGGGAGCAGATATGGCGGAGGCGGAGGAATTGGGAATACGGGATGGCATTTTTGCAAGAGGTAGGGTGGGAAGAGGTCTAATGCAGGTAGCTGTGGGAGTTGGTGGGTTTGTAAAAAATGCCAGTGTCAAGTCGGTTGTCATTAATGGAGATGGAGAGGTCCAGGAAGGGGAGGGAGGTGTCAGAGATGGTCCAGGTAAATTTAAGGTCAGGGTGGAATGTGTTGGTGAAGTTGATGAATTGCTCAACCTCCTCGCGGGAGCATGAGGTGGCGCCAATGCAGTCATCAATGTAGCGGAGGAAGAGATGTTCTCAGAAATCAAGGAGGCCCATTTCCTGATACAAATAAGGACACCAACATTTGGTCAGGCAGAATCACTCAGATCTTCAGGACCTGGTAGAGGGACATCTACTCCCTCCGAAATCTTGCAAAAATATTTTTTGTCTCCACCCACAGAGTGTGTGTGACATTGATTCCATCCATTCTACCAATGTCACATGAACATAAACCCTTTCAGAAAGAAAGCAATTTCTTTCCCTTTTCCTAATGTCCTCAGTTTTTGGGTTCTTTGTTATTTTGATGGAAATAGTACAAGAGCAAATGATGATTTTAAACAATTTTTGCAGCCATATATATGGCAAATGCTTTGAGCTGGATGGTACATGTCTATATTGTGGCTTGTCTGAATTGTGTAATTGTAAAATAAAATGAATTGATTTATAGTTTCATCATGTACACAGTGATTTAGAGATGCAAACCCTGCTGCCTTCTGGATTGGCAAGAGACCTACTGGGAATCCAATTTAAATACCATTGCAACGTTGGCAAGAACTACAGTAATTACTTGCCCTGGGCCACATTCACTGAGTCTGCCACAGTGAAAGACGAATGCTTCATATTCAAAAGTAAGCAGTTCTCAGGGACTATTGTCAGGTATTTGGTGTGAGAAAACAGTGTTGGAAAAATCCCTTACAGATCTGGTAATTTACATCTTGTATTAGGCTGCCCTGAGTTAACTACCATTCACCGAATTAATTAAAAATAGAGACTTCACACAGTTCACAATAATTCTTGATCTGTCTGAAAGGTACAAATGATCAAATGCTATGGGAAACTATTTCTCCTCCAGATTAGTAATCATTTACAGTAACACCGTGATTTCACTTGGAATAACTTTCAATGTATCCATCTACAAGGATATATTAGAACGTTGTCAGTTCTTCCAAGCAACCAAATAATAAAACCTCTAGTCATCATCATCATCCTTTATCAAGATTGAACAGTATGTTTGTGAAGGCATCAGCCATTCATAACAAAATTGTAGGTTACAAACATTAATATCCCTAAAGGAATATCAGATCGTAGCACTGAAATGTGACTTAGATTTGGTTAGGAGCTGGAATTCAATCTTACTGCTCATCGCATTGCTGGAGAATAGAAACCAAAAATTATTGCAAGAATTGGTGTAATCGTAATGCTGAGAAAGGGTCAATTTGTTTGAGTTGAAAGGTTAAAATACTAAAATCCAAACAGGAACCAATTCGCCCTGAACCTGGGCACACCCACCTTTATCAGAGGCCTGGCAATAGGCAGATGACCAATCCACTGTTTCAAACCTTTAGTGGGATTTTGGTTTTGGTTCAAAAGGTCAAAATGTAGCAGTCATTTAGCAGTGATTCTTTTCTCTGAATTTGTGACACAAGGTTTATTGCCCAATGAAGGATGATGGGTGGATTGCTGTCCAACATGGTAGAAGCATGTTGGGTAACAGGGAGTGCAGTGACTCCATCTAGATGCATTGTCTCTGCAACCTCTTTATTTTAAAGTAGTCTCATCAGCCTGGCTACAACTGTGGGAGGGTGTTGGGGTTCACTCCACTGGACAGCAGCAATGGTAGTCAGGTAGGTGGGATTTGCCTCGGAGCCAGCTTGGAGCCCTGGGTCTCTTGTCTCCTGCTTGGAGCTCACATCCAGTCAACAGTCTCCTTTCCTGCACTTCAGTGGAAAAGGAGTGGTGGGACCTTAAGCTGAATGGAAAACCTCAATCACCTCCAAAATTACTTTCATAATTGTTTTTATGTCAATTATAGATCATGTACCTAAGAAATGGCCCAGGAGTGGTACAGCCCTGCCAAACTGGTATATTAGAGTTGAGAGTGTGGTGCTGGAAAAGCACAGCAGGTCAGGCAGCATCCAAGGAGCAGGATTCCTGATGAAGGGCTTTTGCCTGAAATGTTGACTCGCCTGCTCATTGGATGCTGCCTGACCTGCTGTGCTTTTCCAGCAACACATTCTGAACTCTGATCTCCAGCATCTTGCAGTCCTCACTTTTGCCAAACTTGTATATTGTCCAATGGTGGAGATTTTCATGTTCACCTGTATTTTTACAAGGCTATTAGTTTTAACCCTTGGGTAGAATTCGTGGGCCTCATGATTCATTTAGCAAGTGCCTTTACAGGTGGCATTTGGACTGAGAGAAGCAGCAGTATCACCTCACAACACAACTGATAGACTGCAATTACATAGCAACAGCATGCATGAGGCAGAAGTGACCTTTACATGTACATTGCACTGTCAAATGACTGCTCTAAATGGCTTCTTGCCATACCACTACACATTAGGCTTGACATATCTCCTCAGAAAGGATAAGAATGTGGAGGTGCACCACCAACCACCAGTCCAAGACATTATTCGTTGATCTCACACACTCTTTCCTATGGAATAAAGACAGAAAGAGTTATGAGTCTACTCTCCCTGATCTATTCAAATGTTGTGATGTTCCCTGCCAATAACATCCAATATAAGCTATAGTCTCAGCAAAGTCTGCTAAATTTATGTTATGATCCCAAATAGTCATGCATGGGATTAGCTGGGTGGATCGGTTGAGAGCTGATACCAGATACATTGGGTTGAATAGCCTCCTTCTGTACTGTAAAAGTCTATGATTCTATAAGACCACCAACTTCATGATTGGATCTGGTTCAGTACCAATAACTTTTTTTTGTTTAAAGCAGACTTGAAATCCCAAGTACTTACTAAAAGAATCAAGGTGCCTAAACTCTTTGGTTTGAGCAAACACAATGCACAATGAGAAAAGCAAAATATTCCCACAGAGTTATACTCTAACATCCACAATTAACACGAGTTAAATAAAGTTGAACAGACAAACAGTGGTTGAATATGACAGAAATCCCATCAAGTGACAGATGCAGTCAAGACAGATCCTATGTATTTCTCAGTCATCCATCCAGACAGTAGTAGCATTGTGGGTCACCAAATCTCATTAAGACTTTGCCTCTTTCACAAAGGATATTCACCCACCATGTGAATTTCTTCAAAAGTCTTGGACCACTTGACAATTACTGATATCCTGGTTGTTCAACCTACTCTTCACAGTCCAAATTTTTCACGACTTCATGAGTCTAATCATGAGCAAGGTTTCAGCATTATATGAACCATACGGTTAGCTTTGCTGAGCTAGCGTTGCTGTTGTCTATCCCTGAGGTCTAACATATAGCCATCTTGGTTTTATTTTCCAGCTGAGTTGATTTATTTATGAGGTAGCATCCTACAGTTTTGGCTGGGCTATACCCAAGTGTCTAAACACAAGAGTGGCCCCAGCTCGTCACACTTTACTGCTGCCAACAAATGCTCACTTCCCAGCTACTAAATTTCTTCTCCTGAGACTACCTCCTACTGGGCTTCACATGACTGCACTCCAGCAGCTAATTACTGCTCTAATTCCAGTTTTTGACTTGCTCTGAGTAGAGCCCTACTGCCTATGGGCTGTTCTGTGTCGCAACTGTATGGAGGCAGCTAACAACAACTTTCTTGCGACATGTAGTCATCTTCCCCGCCTCCTTGCCTCTCATTGTCTAAAACTGCCTGTTGAGCATTTGTTCATTGAACTATCTTAATGAAAACATTCCAAGAGAACCCTACCCTTGATCCTCGACAGAATCAATGGTAATAAGATGTGGAACACCCTGTGCTGATGTTACAATTTCCAAGGGTTCCTGGCTTATGCAGCCAAGTGGATACAGTAAAAAAGGGATATTATTAAACACATGTGAGGCTTTTGACATCTTAGTGGTTCAACTGGCTTCCCAACAAGGGGAAAAGGGGGACTCATTCCACTCATATGGTGTGCATGTCGGTGTTCACAAAGTTACGCACCTGATTACTGATGTCATTTGCCATTCCCCGTTCCTGATTTTAACAGAATATTAAAGAGCTCCACTTCACCATGGTGAAGGATGATGTATGAACAGAAATCAGAGAGGGATAATGTGACAGACTTAGTAAATTAGTGTTGAGACCAAGATAGTATTAACACTTTTAGCAGGCTTGAAAATGGATAATTTCTTAGATCCAGATGAAATTTATCCCAAGCTAATTTTGTGTGTTAGCAACAAAATTGCAAGGAGTTTGACATTAATTTTCAGATACTCTCCAGCGACAGGAGGAGTGCCAAAGAGCTGGAGGTCAGCTGATATGCTTCCATTATTCCAGAAGGGTAGTATGGATAAAAGAGAAAAATAAGTCCAGTGAGTCTAATATCTATGGTAGAGAAACTATGGGAAGTAAATTCTGAAGGACAAACTTAAACTTCACTCGCAGAGGCAAGGATTAATCAAAAATAGTTAGCCTGATATTGTAAGCAGAGGTCGTGTCTAAAACAATTGATTGAACTTTTTAAGGAGGTGATTAGGTGTGTAAATAGGAGTACTGCAGTTGATGTAGTCTGACAAATAAAGATACTGAGGTTCCAGTCAAGCCTGGGAACTGGCATCGTGGTGTGTAAGTTGTTGGAGGTGATTCTGAAAGATAGTATTTACATGCATTTTGAGAGGCAAGGAGTGATAGGGATTGGTTTTATGCCAGGAAAATCATGTCTTACAAACTAGAGTGAATTTTTTGAGGAAGTAACTAAAAGGATTGATGAGGGAAGAGCGGCTTGCTTGGACTTTAGTAAAACCTTTGATCATGTTTTGCATAGTAGAATAATTATTAAAGTAACATGGAATTCAGGGTGAACTTGCCAATTGGATACAAAAGTGGCTTTACGGCAGAAGACAGAGGGTGGTGGTGGAGGGTTGTTTTTCTGACCAGAGGCCTGTGACTAGTGGTGTTCCATAGGGATCAGTACTGCGTCCACTTTTGTTTGTTATTTATATAATGATTTGGATGAGAATATAAGAGGCATCGTTAGTAATTTTGTGGATGACACCAAAATTGGTGGTATAGTAGACAATGAAGAAAGTTATCTAAGATTACAGAGAGATCCTGATCAATTCAGTCATGGGTAGAGGAACGGCAGATGGAGTTTAATTTGGATAAAGGTGAGATATTGTATTTTGTAATAAACAAGGGCAGGATTTGTTTAATTAATGGTTGGGCCCTGACAGTGTTGTAGAACAGAGAGATTGAAAGGGTTCAAGTGCAGAATTCTTTGCAATTTGTGTCACAGGTATACAGGGTGGTTAAGAAGGTGTTTCGCCCACTTGCTTTCATTGTTCAGACCATTGAATATAGGAGTTGGGACGTCATGTTGAGGTTGTGCAGAACGTTACTGAGGCCTCTTCTGGATTACTGTATGCAGTTCAAGTCGTCTTGTTATAGGAAGAATATTATTATTAAACTGGAGAGGGTTCCGAAAAGATTTACTAGGATTTTGCTGGGAATGGAGTGTTTGAGTTATAAGGAGAGGCTGGATAGGCTGGGACTTTTATCACTGGAGTATGGGAGGTTGAGGGGTGACCTTGTAGAAGTTTATCAAATCGTGAAGGGCATAGATAAGGTCTATTCCCTGAGTTCAAAAATTTTTCAGGTGAGAGGAGAAAGATTTAAAAAGAACAAGAGGGGCAATGTCTTTACACAGAGAATGGTTCATGTGTGCAATGAACTGCTCGAGGAAGTGATGGACACAAATAGTTACAAAGTTTAAAGGACAGTTGGATGAATACATCAAGAGGAAGGATTTGGAGGGTTATAGGCCAAGTGTAGGCAGGTGGGACTAGTTTAGTTTGGGAACATGGTCGGCATGGACTATTTGGACTGAGGGGTCTGTTTCCATGCTGTTATCACTTTATGACAATCTAACTTTGAGGTTTTCCAGAATGCCTCATGTGGTAGACTGGTTGAGCAACTAAGAGCCCATAGGAATCCAGAGCAAAGTGGCTTGGTGCATAGAAAGCATAGGGCAATGTTTAACAGGGATCGGTACTGTGTCCATTTTTGTTTGTTATTTATATAATGATTTGGATGAGAATATAAGAGGAGAAAGTGAGGACTGCAGATGCTGGAGATCAGAGTAGAGAATGTGGTGCTGGAAAAGCACAGCAGGTCAGGCAGCATTTGAGGAGCAGGAGAATTGACATAAGCCCTTCATCAGGAATGAGGCTTGTGGGTCGGGGCTGAGAGATAAATGGGAGGGGTGTGGGGTTGAGTGTAAGGTAGCTGGGAAAGCGATAGGTGTATAATGGTGAGAGAGAAGGTAATAGGTCAGAGGGGGCAGTGATGGACAGGTCCGGAGAGCGGTGCTGAGTTGGAGGCTTGGGACTGGGATAATGTGGGGGAAGGGAAAATGAGGAAGCTGTTGAAATCCACATTTATCTCGTGTAGTTGCAGGGTCCCAAGTGGGAATATGAGGCATTCCTCCTCCAGGCATTGGGTGGAAATGGTTTGGCAGTGGAGGAGGCCCAGGATCTGCATGTCCTTGACATAGTGGGAAGGGGAGTTGAAGTGTTCAGCCATGGGGCGGTGGGGTTGGTGAGTGCGGGTGTCCCAAAGATGTTCTCTGAAATGATCCGCAAGAAGGTGTCCTGTCTCCCCGATGTGCAGGAGACCACACCGGGTGCAACGGATGCAGTAGATGACTTTGGTAGAGGTGCAGGCGAATTTCTGATGGATGTGGAGGATCCCTTGGGGCCTTGGACGGAGGTGAGGGGAGTGGTATGGGTGCAGGTTTTGCACTTCCTGCGGTGGCAGGGAAAGATGCCAGGAGTGGGGCGTGGGCTGGTGGGGGCGCGTGGACCTGACAAGGGAGCCACAGAGGGAATGGTCTTTTCAGAAAGCTGATAGGGGTGGGGAGGGAAATATATCTTTGGTGGTGAGGTCCGTTTGGAGGTGGCGGAAATGGCCGAGGATGATGCGTTGTATGCGAAGGTTGGTGGGTGGAAGGTAAGGACTAGGGTGGTTCTGTCCTAGTTGCATTGGGAGGGGTGGGGTTCAAGGACAGTGGTGCATGAAGTGGAGGAGATGCGCTGGAGCGCATCGTCAACCACGTGGGAAGGGAAGTTGTGAGCACAACCACCTGATGAAGGAGCAACACTCCAAAAGCTAGCGCTTCCAAATATATATGTTAGACTATATAACCTGCAGTTGTGTGATTTTTAACTTTGTACACCCCAGTCCAACACTGGCACCTCCAAATCTTTTCTGGTCCAGTGACCCTATTCAGAACGGCCCTTGAATTGTTACCTCTGCATTCTCTCCTGAGATTTGAATTTTTTTCATTCATGAGATAAGGACATCAATAGGTGCAGAATAATCCAATTTCTATTTGTCTGCATTTTGGGTATTTCATTTATCGGATAATTTGGCTTGGCACTGTTTTCAGTTTGCCTCCAGTCTTCTATGCTATAATTGCCTTGAGAAGATGGATTATATTTCCAATTTTAAGTTCCCTAAAACGCAAAATATTGCAGATGCCGAAAGCCTGAAACATCCTGATAAAGTGCTGAAACCCTCAGCAAATCTATAATAAATAAATGTAAATTGTGGTTTATGCTTGCAATTTGGTATGAATTTATCCAGGTCATTGACTGCATTAGAGTCTCAGACCTTTCTTTCATTGTAGATTCTAATAGCTTAGAAGCTTAGACATTGTCGAGCTGAATATTTTCAGTAATTCATTTATTCACCCACAGAATTAATGCCTAAACTGGTAATTATTTTCTTCCACTATTCTTATTATCTCTTGCTAGTTTTCAGCTTTTGCCCAAGGAATCAGCCTGTGTTTGGGATATTTTGGGTATAACCTGAGCCCATTAGTACATGTGGGACCAGGTCAGCTGGAATACAGTTCAAGTGAGCTCTGCTTGACATAGAAGAAAATTGGATTCTTCGATTTAAATTCATATGGCACACCAGAGCCTTATGTGTATCTATAAAGAGGGCGAGAGAAAGAGAGAAAGAACTACCTTTGCCTTTATATCTTTATACAGAAACAAATCTTTTTAGTTTCTTTTCACTGCTTACTTTGTGTTAAAATCAATGTTTTGCACTTTTTAAAATCTAATCCATTATTTACTAAAAACACCAAAATCCCACCTTACTCCTGCCAATTTTCTGCAGTTTTTGACTCTGTGTGTAATAAAGGGTATTACACTAGAGGCAGTATAACCTGACTAGATTCACTAGCTTGATGATGGGATGAGAAATGTGATAAAACCTATTTCCTGTCGGTGTATCCTGTGGAAGCGAGCAGTCTGTGGCGATTTCAACATTTAACCACTGTTAACCTCTGGCAAGGCCAGCATTTACTACCCATTCTGAACTGCCCTTGACAAAGTAGTGGCTCATCATTGCCTTGATCCTGCACAGTCTGAAGATGATTGTATGGCTTTATTTGGGGTGAGGGTGTTGATTCGAGGATTGCGATCCAGGAACAACAAAGAAAACCACAAGGTTCCAAATAAATGCTTCGCTGGAGAGCTTGAAAGTTGTCCATCTACTTGCTTTGTCATACAGTCATAGAGTCATAAAGATGTACAGCACAGAAACAGACCCTTCGGTCCAACTCGTCCATGCCGACCAGATATCCCAACCCAATCTTGTCCCACCTGCCAGCACCCGGCCCATATCCCTCCAAACCCTTCCTATTCATATACCCATCCAGATGCCTTTTAAATGTCGCAATTGTATCAGCCTCCACCACTTCCTCTGGCAGATCATTCCATACACGTACCAACCTATGAGTGAAAAAGTTGCCCCTTAGGTCTCTTTTATATCTTTCCCCTCTCACCCTAAACCTATGCCCTCTAGTTCTGGACTCCCTGACCCCAGGGAAAAGACTTTGTCTATTTATGCTATCCATGCCCCTCATAATCTTGTAAACCTCTATAAGGTCACACCTCAGCCTCCGACACTCCAGGGAAAACAGCCCTGGTCTATTCAACCTCTCCCTATGGCTCAAATCCTCCAAACCTGCCAACATCCTTGTAAAGCTATTCTGAACCCTTTCAAGTTTCACAACATATTTCCGATAGGAAGGAGACCAGAATTCCACACAACATTCCAATGTCCTTCTAGGTGACTTCAGGGGAATTCACTCTCAACTTGGCTCTGGAATTCAACATTTTTGTTGAGATTGAGAACAAGGCTGGAAAGAGTTCTGAAGATAACTGACCCTGTCAGAAACTTAACTGAATATTGTGACCAGATTACTGATGAGTCAATGCTGCTAAACAGTCATGTTGACAACACCTTCCACTTGTTTAAACAAAAAACCGAAGAACTGCAGGTGCTATATATCAGAACTGAAATTAGAAATTTCTGGAAAAGCTTATTAGATCTGGCAACATCAGTGGAAGAAATTAGAATTAACATTTCTTGTTCAGTAACCCTTCCTCAGAAATAGTTGAGGAAGGGTTGCTGAACCCAAAACGTTAACTCTGCTTTCTCCCCACAGACGCTGCTAGACCTGCTCATCTTCCATCTTTGTTGGTGATTGAGAGGAAGCTGAAAGGGTGGAACTTAACTGAGTGACGTTTGCCCTGATTTTTGAGGACTGAACGTTCTGGACAATTTTCTTAACTTGATAGTTGTCTAGAGATACGGCCTGTTCTTATTATGTTGATTTTATTCCATTAAATAAACACATTTCAGTTGAAATAGAATTATTCTAATTAGGTGTTCACAGCTCTGAAATTATTTTTGCTTGATCCCTGTTTGGTTACTCATCGAGTGAAATAAAAGCCTAATAAACTGCACAGATAATAAAGTTTGACTGTGCTGTGTAACTTGATCGGTTTTGAAGCTACTTCAAGAGATGCTTTGTAATTTGCCGATCCTCAGAATCATTTTGCCTCAGGTGTAGTCAGCAATAGAGCACTGATAACGCATTTAGAATGCATTTCATTTGAAACTGTTCAGTGCTGGAATAGAGAGTCTGTTTTGAGACTATCTGATGTTCAGCTAGTCTAAACTGGAGGAAAGGTTCAAGGAGTACTAAGGATTGCAGGTCATGCTAACTGATTCAATCTGAGAATGTGGTGAAGTCTACAGAATTTCAAATGCTCATATTGCCCTGCTAAAATTACAAGGACAATGCATTCCTCTGACACAAGAGGCAGGAACGCAATATTGATACATTCTTTTGGTATGAAACACAATGTCTTCAGATATCAATTTGATCTGTTATAGTGTGTGCAGCATGGGAAAGTGGTTTGTTTGATGAAGTCCAGCTCAATTTCACAATCATGGTAGCTTGTGTGTGCCAGAATTTAGCCGGCCAGAAATATTTACTTCTGCGGGCATCTACTAGGTTGACTGACACTGAAATATTTATTTGGTTTGATAGTTTTTGCAGCCCTAAAATGGTGCATAAATCTCCTGCAGTTCAGCACTTCCACATAGCATGACCTGCTTTCCCTCACAGGAGTCTGTTAAGATAAAAATGTTTAAGGTGGACAAGGATGTCACATTTTACACTGTCACTTTGACAACACTGCCTTGTAGGAATATAGCTTCATTCATTTCAAATGTTGCTGCAGAAGTTGTGGCAAAAGGAGGTTTTTGTGCATTAAAATGAATGGACCAAGAAAATGTGAAATCATAGAATCCCTAGTGTGGAAGCAGGCTATTTGGCACGTCAAGTTTGCACCACCCCTCCGGAGAGCATCCCACCCAGACCCATCCAATCCCTGGAGCCCTAAATTTCCTATGGCTAGCCTACACATCCCTAGCTACTATGAGGCAATTTAGCATGGCCAATCCATCAAACCTGCACATCTTCGGAGGAAACTGGAACGTCCAGAGAAAACCCACGCAGTGACAGGGAGAATTCGCAAACTCCACACAAGACAGTCGCCCACGGTTGGGATTGAACCTGGGTCCTAAGTGCTGTGAGGCAGCAGTGCCAACCACTGAGCCACCATGCCATCTCATGGTGATAGAACACAAGAAATAACATTTTTTAGTTTCTCACCTTCATGTTGAAGCCTATGATTGATGTGATGCTGTGGCTTTGTAAGGACAACCATATGTAACAACTTTTTGGGGCTGGAGGCAGTAACAAAACAACTGCCCTCACTTGTAAGCATGCTGGATGAGTACTAGCAAGCTATTCCATTATGGCAGCATCAGAGTTTAGCTTCATTGTATTGTCATTGCATATGTATTTGCTACAATGCCCTTCAGATGATGCATATGACTGGGATGTCAGTTTTGATTGGCATGCAATTCTGGTGAGGGAAAATGTAATGCCTCCAGCATGATCATTGCTGCGATGAACTACTTAAGCACAGGCAAGTAATCAAATGTTTAATGAATTCTTTATTTCCTATTGTTCTGGAACACAATAGCACACAGCATGGTGTATTTACTTACTGAGTTCATGAAGAAACTTATCATTGTGATTCATAGCAGTGTATGTGATCTGGTCTATTCACTTATAGCTTTTTTACTATTAGTCTACAGACAACATTGGCATTCTGAGGCATTGAAAAGTGACCCACGGTGAAGCTTTTGAAAGAAGAAATCTGGAAGAAATTTCTCTCTCCATCAGTCAGTTGGAACAATTCCATCCTGTCATAGACTCAGGTGGCATGGAAACAGACTCTTTAGTCCATCTAGTCCATGCCAAACATAACCCCAAACTAAACTAGTCCTACCACCTGGTCCATATCCCTCCAATAAAAATACCTGTGATGTTTGTCTTAGTGTTGGCCTCAGTAAACCTCAGGATGGAGAGAATTAGAGGCTTCATTATTGAAAATAAATCAATTAATGCAGGTATGTAGCAGAACAGCCAAGATTCACCTGGGTCTACCTCAGTACTCTTTAACACTTCTCTCCCCAGCACTTCCAGAAGCTGAATTCTGTCTATTGTTGTTAAGCTCATCTTCATCCTGGAAAACTTGAACTCACCAGCCAGTGTTCAATATCTCAGGATCTCCTCTGATTTCCACCCATCAGTGCTTCCATTCCCAGGAAATCCAACTCTTGCACTTACAGACACTGGGAATTCCATAAATGATGTTTGATCATACACATTCACTTTGAATCGGTCTCCTTCAACAGAATAGAGCCAACAATTAGGAAATAATAAAGATGCCTAAATTGAAAACATATATGGAGGTTGATGTTCCCATTTTGGAAAGAAAAGGGTTAGAAATAAACTAAAGGTGCATTTCTATTTATGTCCTTTATGTTCAATGTAGACTTTCTAAAAAATAATCCAGTGTATTTTCTTATTTGCTGCTTGAATCCCTGGTACTTCACTTCTGTAACGACTTGTGAATATGTGAACCCAGACAGTAAGTGAGGGAAATCTGTTCAATCATGGAGTACAATGGAATCTGAAGCATTCAATTTCAAATGTGTCGAGCACTTTTCTTATGGAGTACAGTAGAAGCCCAGTATAATGTAATCAACTGGGTGAATCTGACCTACTTCAGAAATGTCAAGAGAATTGTCAACTGTCGACTGAAGTTGTTCCTGAATATAGTTTCAGCCCTGTCCCGTCCACCTCATGCTTTTTAAACAAAAAAAGCTTGTAACCCTGCTCCTTAGCTAAGGACTGTTTGTACAATGACTCAGAGTTAATTTAAGATTGCCATATTAGAGTAACTTTTTGAGCAATGTGATAATGAGGGTGCAATTGATTTCTGAAATTTACTTCACTGCTGATGAGTTTCAATAAGCTCCACATTGCTTGTAATAATTGTATACTATAAAATACAGATGTAACTGAGAAAATAGAAGACACTTAATTAAAGGAATCGTGTTTTCATTTGTAAATCGTGAGGGCTTCTCATCCAAAAAATCTGATGGGAGGCAACTCTTACTCGTAAAGTAAATTTACAAGGCTGTGTTGTCTTGAACACTAGGGTAATTGTTTAAAAAGCAAAATGTTGAATTATTGAAGCAGAAATCTCACGGATCATGACCATGAAAAGTGGAGCACCTAATACTGTTATTGGTAGCATTAAGACATATCTGTGGAATACCTGGATTTATTCTATATGAAAGTTGAACTCATAAATCCTTAACTTTGCGGAGCCTCGTTCCTAAACCACTTATAACTGTCGCACAAAATCATATGTGAAATCTCATGAAGTAATAATACAATAGAGCTAACACTGTTAATTTCTCAATTGGATTTTATTCCATGTGTTTCAACAACAGTTTATGAAAAGATTGCACTATTTCAGAAATGTGTTCTGAAGCAGAGTCAAATTTGATTCAAAATTGTCGCACTGCTTTGTTCTCTACAGAGGCTGCCAGATCCACTGAATATTTCCAGCATTTCTTGTTTTTATCAAAATTCCAGTAACTAAAAAAGAATTTTGTTTTTAAGGTATCACACTGTTTTGACTGAATAACCTCTGAGACAAAAATCACCCCTTTGGTAGTACTTGCATAGGATATGCATCTGTTAAGTTAAAAGCAATGGCAAATGGCGAGTACTTCAAAGGCAGGGAATATTTTTAGCAGCAAGAACGGCTGTGCTCAATAAAGGAACAGCAGCAAGGTATGCTTCAACTATATGAGTTTAATTAGTCCAGCTAAAACCCTATCATTATCTAAAAATCATGGCTTACATTGCTGACTATGAATTTGCATCTGTAAGCATTAAGTCAACTCAGCAAGTTATTTTTGAGGCTGAAGTCAGAATATACAGAGTTGCACATGGGGTGAACATCAAATTATAGTTAAGAATATGGCATTTCTAATTTCTTGTGATAGCAAGCATTATGAAGTATGACATGGCTGCAGATGCTGCAAAGTTCTGTCCATGACTCAATAAGAGTATCTACTTTGTATCATTGCGCAATTTTATCTAATTTTTAAAAAAGTCTTTGTGCAATTGGCTGCTTCTCAATGAGGCACCGAGCACAATCTGGCAACTTTAATCGAAAAGTTTTGCCGATCTGAACCATGGTGAATACCGTAGGATTCAATGCACCTAAACCTATCAATATGACCACCTGGTAACCCAATCTTAGGGGAAAGGGCTCTGTGACTATTGTCATCCTGAGTTCTAACATGAGACCAAGCATTTATGTGTTGTCAACCAGATTTTGAACCTTAGGCTAAAGTATTTGCTCCAAGCGTTCACCCTAAATCTTTAGACTAAACTATTTGGAAAACGTAATGATCACTTCCATCTAGAAGGCCAAGGACAGCACATATGTGGGAACACCATCATGTGCGGGTTCTCCTCCAAGCCACTCACCATCCTGACTTAGAAATGTGTGGTTGTTTCTTCAGTGTTGTTGGATTAAAATCCTGGAACCCTCTTCCATGTAGCATTGTGGGTCTATCTACAGCACATGGACTTTAGCAGTTTAAGGCAGCAGCTCACCACCACCTTCTCAAGGGCAACCAAGGATGGGCAATAAATGCTAACTCAGCCAGCATCACTCATGTCCCGCGAGTGAATATAGTATATAGCTCTGATCTGAATTCTTTACAAAACCAGCAAGTATGTTCATTTTGATTAGAAATTGTACTGACAGAACTTGTTGAAATACAAAGATGTTAGTGTAGCTATTAATATTTATTATTTTATACAATTGAGATGTTAACACATCACAATGTATGATCATCCTCTGACATCTTTTAATCTTTACACAATATGTTCAAAACTGTAATGCTTCCAATTCTCACATTTACTTTGATTTCCAATTCAATTTTTACTTAATGCTATTGCATATACAGAACTGTGATGACTAAGCCCCTAGCAATAATGAATTTTTAACATTTTTAACAGATCTTTGTCTGCGTTCAGTTGGCATGAACAGGTCCTGAATAAGGACTGGGAAGTGCTTAATTTTGAAATGAGCAAATGAGGTAGAGAATCTTTTTCTCATCAATTTTATTCTAGACGTATTGAGCAATGCATTAAAGCCTACATCTCAGACTGAAACCAATAATTATATACTTGTCCCTGAAATAACCTTGGAAGTTAAGGAATTAGAACTAGATTTATTGTCACATGTCCATTAAAAATACAGTGAAAACAGTTTTTTTTGTGTGCAAACCACAAAGTGTTGCCATGCTTCAGTGCCTCTTAAAATACTGAATACAAATCAAAGTTTTACTGCAATAGAGTTTATCACTTGTTGGACCCAAAATGAGTTTCTCCAACAATTTCTGCTCTTATTTCAGATTTACTGCATCAGTCATTCTTTATGTTTAGCAAATACAAGATTCCATATTGCCTAGGCTGACAAAGCAAAAGATAAATGTTTCTGAATACATGACTCATTACGTGTGCTCTGTTTTTTTTATTATTACATTGCCTTCAAAAGTCTTCACTGTAGCATCAGGGAACAATAAAAAAAGAGTCAACATTAAATGAATTGTATCTAAATGATTTAAGCATTCAAAGGAAAATATATGAAGTAATAGCACAAGTAACAAAGGAAGAAGCACTGAGGTGAAATAATCATCTTTCCACTCTTGTACACCTCCAGATCCTTTTTCTGAATCTTTCTATTTAAGTTGGCATCTGATGCTTGGAGGTTCGAGGCATTCTGCCTCAGTGAGCTTTGTGTGTGTCTGGTTAACATTTAGCCAAAAATACTTTTGTGGGCTGGATGGCTGGTTTGCAACTAACCCTAAATAAGCAATGCTGAAACACATCCTCTGGTCAGTTGTCTCCTTTGCTATTAGTGGGGAATAGCTGTACAAATTAACAGCTGTTTGATATTTCAACAGTCAGAACAATCTAGAAGCAATTAGGCAAATGCCTTGGACCAGTGAAGATTACAGGTGTTAATTATACAGATAATGAGATCAATCGGGTTGAGAGGTGTGCAGTCTGAACACCTTCCTCTTTGTTCAGTCAAGAGATTCTTGTGGGCAGCGTAGACACACTCAAGATAGTGCTTCCATCCAACTAATCCATGTAAACAGGTTTGCTGAAGTCTCAGACTCACAGCTGGCAGATACTATTAGGTAAAATCTAAAAACATTGTCTTTAATTATCTCTTTTACATTTGAGTGGCATTGAATATTTGTCCAAGGATTGGGAATGGCTTGTTATTGATGTGAGTGCAGTGAAGAGTGACAAGCATGGATTATACCTTGGACTATGTACTTGTGAGACTTGTTCTTTCTGAAAGACACATGATTCACTGAACAAGATTTTTAGAAGAAGCCCAAAGAACTGCAGATGCTAGAAATCTGAAACAAAACCCCAAAATTGTTGGAGAAACACAGTAGGTCTGATGTTATCTGTGGACAGAAAGCAGAGTTAACATTTCAGAACTCTGAAGGAGGGTCACAGGACCTGAAATGTTGACTGTTTTCTCTCCACAGATGTGGTCACACATGCTGAGTTTCCCCAGCAATTTCTGTTTTGTTTCAGATTTCCAACATCTGCAGTTCTTTGTGCTTGGTTTAGTAAATTACAAGATTCCATATTGTCTAGGTTGACATAAGAGAAAAGTGCTTCTGAATACACCAATCATTCACATGAATGCTTTTTTAAACAATTACATTGCCTTCAAAGAACTTCATAGCATCAGGGAACAATTTAAAAAAAAGAGCTAACAGTAAATGAATTATGTGTGAATTAAGCAGTAAAAGGGAAATAGTGAATTAATAATGCAAATAACAATGACCATTTGATTTGTCAAACATTTGAAGATTTATTTGAATGGCCATGGGTCAGTACTAAATATTCATGGATACGTTTAGAAGAGTTGAGCAAAATTGAAATGGTGGAAGTGGAGTGAGTGCAGTCCTGATAATAGAGCATGAAGAACCACAGTTGAGAGTAGCATGGTGGCTCAGTGGTTAATGTTGCTGCCTCACAGCACCAGGGACCCCAGGTGTGATTCCACCCTCGGGCAACTGTCAGTGTGGACTTTACACACACTCCCAGTGTCTGTGTGGGTTTCCTCAGGGTGGTCTGGTTTCCTCCCACAATCTAGAGGTGGACAGCATGGAAACAGACCCTTCGGTCCAACCTGTCCATGCCAACCAGTTATCCCAACCCAATCTAGTCCCATCTGCCAGCACCCAGCCCATATCCCTCCGAACCCTTCCTATTTATATATCCATCCAAATACCTCTTAAAATGTTGCAATTATACTAGCCTCCACCACTTCCTCTGGCAGCTCATTCCATACACTTACCACCCTCTGCGTGAAAACGTTGCCCCTTAGGTCTCCTTTATATCTTTCCCTTCTCACCCTAAACCTACACCCTCGAGGTCTGGACTCCACAATCCCAGGGAAAAGACTTTGTCTATTTATCTTATCCATGCCCCTCAATTTTGTAAATCTCTATAAGGTCACCTCTCAGCCTCCGACACCCCAGGGAAAACAGCCCCAGCCTGTTCAGCCTCTCCCTGTAGTTCAGATCCTCCAACCCTGGCAACATCCTTGTAAATCTTTTCTGAACCCTTTCAAGTTTCACAACATCTATCCAATAGGAAGGAGACCAGATTTGCACTCTATGTTCCAACAATGGCCTAACCAATGTCCTGTACAGCCGCAACATGACCTCCCAACTCCTGTACTCAATACTCTGACTGTTAAAAGAAAGCATACCAAACGCCGCCTTCACTATCCTATTAACCTGCAACTCCACTTTCAAGGAGCTACGAACCTGCACTCCAAGGTCTCTTTGTTCAGCAACACTCCCTAGGACCTTACCATTAAGTGTATAAGTCCTGCTAAGATTTGCTTTCCCAAAATGCAGCACCTCACATTTATCTGAGTTAAACTCCATCTACCACTTCTCAGCCCATTGGCCCATCTGGTCCAGATCCTGTTGTAATCTGAGGTAACCCTCTTCGCTATCCACGACACCTCCAATTTTGGTGTCATCTGCAAACTTACTAACTGTACCTCTTATGCTCATATCCAAATCATTTATATCAATGACAAAAAGTAGAGGGTCCAGCACTTATCCTTGTTGCACTTCACTGGTCACAGGCCTCCAGTCTGAAAAACAACTCTCCACCACCACCACCAACCTCTGTCTTTTTCCTTTGAGCCAGTTCTGTATCCAAATGGCTAGTTCTCCTTGTATTCCATGAGAATGTGCAAGTTAGGTACTAAATAGCCTATAGTGTCCAGGGATAGGCAGGCAAGGTAGATTAGTTGGAAATGAAGAGTTATCGTCATAGGGTGGATCTGGTTGGGATGCTCTTTTGAAGGGTCGGGATGGGCCAAATGGCCTGCTTGCACATTAGGTATTCTATGACTCTGAGAGGCAATATCTTTAATCAGTAATCAGTCTGCAAAATTTACTTGAGAATAAAGAAGTGGGACTAATTTATAGGTCCCTAGAGTTAATTATGGTGTCAAGAAAAGTCTCATTTGACATTTGGTCAGACAAAGCTTGAGCACTGCTGCACAGACAGACATGTTTTGTGGAAAGTACTTTTTGATACAAAGGGCTGCACGTTGCAAATAGAGAAATAACATGTACATGGACTGCTTTTTCCAACTCAAAAAGTAGGTGGCAGACATTTGCTTGCTAACTTCACAAGGGAGTCACTTGTCCTGATGATTGCAATGTGACAAGATTTGAGAAAAATATCATTTCAGCTGCTATAAAGCATAAATCAAGGAATCAGAAGTGCATGTAAGAAGAGTAATCATGGGAATCTTAATGTTCATAAAGAATAGGTAAACCAAATTTACAACGACAGTATTGATACTAAAGGTTTATATATGGAAGGTGATGACACTGAGACTTAGCCACTGTCATCTTCCTAGTCAGATATCTTCTATCTTGGGGATATGATTGGAAGTCAATGAAAGCTTAGCTAATACAAGTCAACTTCAGAGTCATTTGCATGTGGCCAAGGCAGTAATGGGGACAACATGTTGCCTGTTAAACATGATTGACTTCTGCAACACACTAAGTTGCCACATTGATCAGAAACTGAATTGGACTAGCCATATATATACTATGGCTACAAGAGTAGGGCAGAGACGAGAAATCCTTCAACAAGTAAATCAACTCCTAATTCCTCAAAGCCTGTTCAGCATTTCTGAGGCACAACTCAGGGGTATAATGGAATACTCACCACTTGTTTGGATGAGCGCAACTCCAAAAACACTCAAGTAGCCTTAAACCATCCAGGACAAAGTAGATAGGCAGGAGGCTGGAAGAATGCATCCTGATGCTGCCCAGCTTGCTGTGTTCTTCCAGCCTCCTGCCTGTCTACTTTGGATTCCAGCATCTGCATTTTTTTTGTCTCTAACTTTCTAGGACAAAGCACCCATTTGATTGACATTGCAAACACTGCCCCCACCATTGACACTCAGGAGCAACAGTGTGCACTATCTACAGGATGCATGCAGAAATTTGCCAAAGATGCTTTGATGATACCTTTCACTTCCATGACCATTATCCTCTTCAAACGTAAGGGTGGCAGATGTATGGGAATGTGACCATTTACAAGTTCCCCTCTACACCCTCACATTTAGGCTTGGAAAAATATTACCACTCCTTCGGTATTAATGGAAATCCTGGAACACTGACTATCGAATGGACTGCAGCAGTTCAAGAAGATAGCTCACCACCATCTTCATCAAAGACAACCAGGGCTGGACAATAAATGTTGGTCCAGTCAGTGAAACCTGCATTCCATGGATGAATAAGAATGAACACATGCATAAAAAGGCAACAATTTTGATGATTGTACAGTCAAATAGTTTTGTGCAATCCGTATAAGGGAGAACTGACCCCCTGTGGATTTAAATTGGTTTCTTGTCCATGATTCTTTTTTTGTGACCTCAAACAGAGTTTCATTTTTTGAAATGATTGTCATTGTTTTGTTACTGTAGTCGACTTGTTTACATCAGATGAAACGTATCTGTCCACAATTTAAATTATCTGCAGTTTTGCACATTAGTTGGTACATGTTAAAGCACTGTATTAATTTTTTGGGCGAAAATGTAATAGTTGTGAATGAATTGCTGAAGAATTTCCAAGGGCTAGATTTTAGATACCCCACATATAGATGGTATTCCTATTTCCAACCTGCCCATCCTGACTTGTCTGATGGTTTAAATTGGCTGGGCGCATTCCCTATTGAATGATCATTGACCATACAAGAGTCTCATTACACCTCCACCAGTATTTCACCTATAATGAGGGAAGGTCCATTCGATACGGATTCTCGGCAATTTTAGCCACACAAACTGGTATTGCCCAAAGTGAGGGGAAGTCCTCCTGTGTCCATCGACGGCATCACCATTAAGATAATCCTCCACCTTGACCCTGTTCCTAGCCTCTCTGTCCCTACAGCCACTTAGCTGTGTCCCTGAATCCCAGACTTAGTTTGGCGCCTCCTTGAGGCAGTGGGGCTACATGCAGTCCCAAAAGTGGTCATTGCTAATGGCTGGTGCTGCTGGTTCTGCAGAATCACCACCATCTGATGGGTTCTGTAGTGACTTGCTACTGAGACATGGGCAATGTGGTCTTGTAAAGAACACTTAACATTGCATGATGGGAAAAAAATTGTCAACTCTCTAGTTATAGTTCAGTAAGTTAGAAGTACAGCGGCAAAAGGTCAGAAACAATTTTCAGCACCAGGCTTAACATAAATAAATTCCACAAGTTTGATAAAACTTCAGTAATCTTCTTAACGGCTTTTTGTATGTTTTGAACTGCAGATTTTAGCCAAAACAAAATGTCGGTATAACAGGAATAGAGTTATGGAATGATGCAAATGATTAATGTTTTGAAAAACCAGTAAGTCAAAGGTTCAGTGGTTACAGTGACGTACATTTCATGCTAATCTGTAATTTCTCAGTGTATTTTAAAGTATATAATGTACACCTTCCTGCGTAAAGGCGCAAAACTTGGAAGAGAAATAGGGAATGACTTGGATCTCTGCCTCTCCCCAAGTTGCTGTATTTTCAATAATGGTTGTCTTTGATCTGGTTATTGTAAGTTCAATTTTTTTTTGAGTATTGTTGATTTCTTTTCCTCTCACAGATCCTTGCTAACTAAATTCTGTTTTGACGGCAAAAGTCGGAAGCCTTGTCTAAGAGCAATTAACACCATTGCTCGCGTTAAATTTTTGACGGAGCAGCCACAGGATTGTAGTTTCTCTTGCCTTGTCTTTTTAACTGGCAGTTGAAGAAACTGTGGTAACCTTAAAATTCCGTCCTCAAGTTTCAGAAGATACCCCTTGTTTCAATTCGTGTAAATCACAGTGTTGACATTCAAGAAAGAAAGAATAGAGAGAGTAAACACTGAGCTTTCGAGTGGTTAGTTGAGGCCAAATAGAATGTATTGTTAAGAATGTGATAATAGGGCACTTCCAAAATCATAATAGGATGAGACAGAGTCAGTACAGTTTATGGAAATCATGTTTGACATATCTGTATTAGCTTGTTGCGATTATATCTAGCAGCATAGATAAGGGAATGTAATGTGTTTGGATTTTTAGAAGCAGTTCTATTAGGTACCTCTCAAGAAGTTACGACATAGACTACAAAGACTGTGAAACACACTACACAGGAGAGACAGGAAGGAAACTGACCATACAAGTGCACAAACACCAACTCGCCACTGCTCGATGCGACCAGCGCACTCTCATTTCCAACCGCACAGACAATGAAGGACACAAGTTCAATTGGGACCATATAAGCATCCTAGCACAGGCAAAACAAAGACACGCCAGGGAGAATTCCTTGAAGCCTGGCACTCCAACCGGAACTCAATCAATAGACACCTTGAACAGGACTCCGTATACAAGCTACTCAGATACAGAACTGGAAGTACCAACATGCAGAGGCATATAAACACCAGGCAGGACAGACCTTATCAAAGGCACACTGATGATGTTACCCAGTGAGGCAACGAAACGTTTGCAGAAAAAAACCCATACTGGCTCAGCGAATAAATCCATGACTCATCACAACCCGAGCTACAAATCTTCTGCAGAATTCCATGTTATGACATAAATTAGGACTTATAAAATTGAAAGTAATATGCAAGCACGTGTTAAGTTGATGATAAATAGATAATGAGAAGTAAGAATAAATGAGTCATTTTAGGTTGGGAGGTTGTAACCAGTGATGCACCACAAGGTCAAGTGCATAGATTCTAGTTCTTTGCAATCTCTATCGATGTCCTGTTGGAAGAGACAAAGTGTCCTGTATTCAAAATTGCTGTCGATTCAATGCTATGTGGGGAGGATACAAAGAACCTGCAAAGGGATATTGACAAGTGTGCAAGAAGGTGGTCTATAGAATATCAATTTTCAAATCACAACAGAAATAAAATGACATTTCTAACCAGTGAAAGATTGCAAAATGCCTCTGAACAGACATCACAAAGAGATGACATTTATGTACTAGAAACAATTTGAACAGCTATTTTGAAAGGACTGGAATACAACATTGTGAGTTTTTTTTAGCAGTTATGTTGGCCCTTGGTGCGATCACACTTGGTATACTGTGTACAGTTTTTGTCTGCACTTGGAAGCAAAGCTTTAGTTGTCTTGATTAGAGCAAATAGGGATTTGTTAGACTGATTCCTGGGATGAGGGGATTATCCTTTTTAAGGAGAAATTTAATGCACCAAGTTGATGTTGCTTAGAATTTAAAAGAATGACAGGTGGTTCCTTTGAAAGTTACACCATTCTCAAGGAAGCCTTCAAAGGTGTTTTCTCTGTCTGAGGAGTCTGGGACTTGAGGTCACAGTTTCAAAATGAGGTGACAATTTAGGGCTGAAGTGAGGAAAAATTTCTCCCATCAAGGAGTTGTGAATTTTCTACCTAAGAGGCCTCTAGATCTCAGTCATTGAGGATATTTGACACAGAATTTGATAGGTTTTTGCATGCTTCAGTGTGTTATGCAAGAAAGTGAATCTGACGTGGTAGATTAGCCATGACTGTATTGTATAGAAAAATCAGATGAAATGGCCTTTGTCTATACCTATTTGTTATAATGCAAACATTCAGGGCCACAACCTGTTTTTCTAATTGATTCATGAGATATAGGTGTCACTGGCTGGACCAGAAATTAGTGCCCATCCCTATATGCCAAGAGAAGATAGTTGTAGGCTGCATTCTTGAAATGCTGCAGTCAGTATGCTGTAGGTAGACTCGCTGTGCTATTGGAGAGGAATTTCCAGGATTCTAAGCCAACGACACTGAAGAAACAGCATATATTTCCAAGTCAGGACGGTGAGTGGCTTGGAGGGGAACTTGCAGGCGGTGGTTGTTCCCACGTACCTGACACTCTTGTCCTTCTAGATAGCGATGGCTGTGGATTTGGTAAGTGCTATTTAAGGAACTTTGGTGGACTTCTGCGGTGCATCTTGCACACATTGCTACTACCAAGCAAGGACCATGAATGGAATGGATGTGGTGCCAATCAAGGTGGGATGCTTTGCCCTACATGGTGCCAATCTTTTGAGTGTTGTTGGAGCTGCACACATCCAAGGAAGTGGGGAGTTTTCCTTCGTATTCTGACTTGCGCCTTGTAGATGGTGGGCAGGCTTTGGCCAGTCAGAATGTTGCTTCAGGATACCTAGCCACTGACCTGCTTATGTAGCATTTATAGTGGACAGTGTGTATCAATAGTACCCTCGCAATATAGATTTTTGGAGATCCAGTGATGGTAGTGTAATTGAATATCAAGGAGCAACAGTTAGATTGTGTGTCCTGTTGGATATGCTTGTTGCCTGCCACTTGTGTTGCCACTTGTCAACCCAATCCTAGTATTGCCCACATCTTAATGCATTTGGACATGGACTGCTTCAATATCTGAGGAAATGCAAATGGTACTGAATATTGCGCAATCATCAGCGAGCACCCCCATTTCTGACCTTATGAAGGAGGGAATGTCATTGCTGAAGCAGATAAAAATGGTTGGGCCTTGGACCTACCTTGAGGAACTCCTGCAGCGATGTCCTCCAGCTGCAGTATGTATGTATGACTCCAGCCACTGAAGAGTTTCCCTCTGATTCCCATTGACTAAGGTTTTACTATGGCTTCTTGATGCTACACTCAGTCAATTGCTAATTTGATATCAATGGCAATCGCTTCCACCTCACCTCTGAAATCCAGCTCATTTGTCCATGTTTGTACTAAGGCTGTGTTGAGGTCAGGAGCTGAGGGGATCTGTTAACAGTCCAGTAAATCACTGGTAGGTTTGTGGGCATTGCCTGGAATGGACAAAGTACTGAAAGGTCATTAACACATGGAGTCCTAAAAAAGCTTTTGGTTGTGTGGGTTCCTGTACAAAGCAAACTATGAGGGAGAAAAAGAAAAGTAAAGCTCACGGTTCAGAAAGAATTTAAGTGTTTTAGGCAAAATCTTTTGGTTGGTCTTAAGTGGGCACACAGAGTTTTAATGGGCTAAAAATATTTAAAATTCCAAAACCTTACTTGTTTATTATGTTAGAAACCTCTTGAATTAATTGTATTTTTCAGTGTGATGGTGAAACAACTTCAGCGTGAGACTTTTGCCTGTCCCTCGACTTTACACATTCTTTTGGATCAGGATTACCGAAATAATGTTAGCATTTTTCTGGAGCGGGATGTTTCAATATAGTTTACTCTATTCCTTGCCTCAAATATGTACAAGGGAAGTAATCTCAGCCTTTAAAATGTAATTTCCCGTTCCTCTAATTTAATGGGAGCCATGGATACCAGGGACTCCAGCTATTCCTAGCATCCAATGAATAAAGTAATCGGAAATTCATCTCATGGCCTGTAATTATGTCTATTCTGCTGCAAAATGAATGTTTCTATTTGACTGGACATTCAAGGAATCGCTCAGTAAGGAAATTGCAAAGTGTTGCTGTGGCAGAATTATGACACTGCAGCTCCTGGTCCAATGTTTGTGTGTCTTATGCATCCAAAATTAGATGTAATAGCAATCAAATCTATCTCCTATTTTTCACTCTGCTTCCTTGGGTTCATTACGAAACACAATGGAAGCTGTGAATGCTCAGCTTTTGGTTTCTGATCCAGTTGTCATGTTCTCCAGGCCACTACTTATTGCCTTGCCTTGCCTTATCTACTGCTTGATAACTGGTAGTTTTCCACCTGCCTTCCTAGTCTTTAAGTCATTCAAACAGTCTATATTGCTGAATCAATAGTAATTTGTTGTGATTTATAATTTTTTGGACGTGGTATTTGAACTAATTATTTATAATAGTGGAATACAGCAAACACTTATTGCTGTGACAAAAAGAAGTATGACACAAGATCTATGATTGAAATAGGTTTGGAATTAATGTGTGGTGTGCAGCTTGTGGTTCTTGATAGGAAATGAGATCATGCACAGAGATTATTCTAATCGATATAATGTGGCACTCTTGGAAAAGCACAAGTAAGAATTAATGTAAGGGTACTTGAAACATCATGGTTGTTGAACCTTTGTGCAATTCAGTGGGAATTGTAGGTATTTTAAGAACAATTGTTGTGCAGAATGTAATGGCCTCCACTCCCTCCCTGAGGCCACTTCAGGAGTAAGGGGTTCAGAGCTGTGTGATAAAGTGAGAGGGTGTTGGTTGGAAATCCCACCACCTGCCCTCTTTTCGATTTAACATTGGGGAGGGAGGACTTTCGGACAGCTCTCCCACCCAGAGGCTAAGTAAGACATATCACAGGCCACTGAGTGTCGTTATAACGGTCTCAACCAGCAGCAGGCACCATCAGAGGAAGTGGGACAGATCCATCATTCAATGGCCTAATGTATTTGATTAAGAGACCTGACACTTTCATAGAGGGAGTCCCTTCAATAGTTGAAGCTTTTCACTGTATTTTACTGTGTTGTTCACTATGGAGTACAGGTGACAAGTTGTCATTCATTCAGGTGCACAGCCCAGGGATGGTGGAAGTGACATATGAGGAGAAATTGCCTAGGTCAGGATTACTTTTATTGGAGTTCAGACGAGTGGGGGGGGGGATGTCATAGAGACATATAAAATTCTAACAGGACTAGACCGGGAAGATGTTCCTGATGGTGGGTGCATCTAGAACCAGGAGTCACAGTCTGAGGATTCTGGGTACACCATTTAGGATGGAGGTCAGGAGACATTTCTTCACCCACAATGGAATTCATTGCCACAGAAAGTAGTTGATTCCAGAACATTGAATGTATTCAAGTGATGGCTGGATATAGCACTTGGGGCGAATGAAATCAAAGGTTGCGGGGAGAAAGCAGGATTAGGCTATTGGGTCAGACAACCAGCCAATGGCTGAGCAGGCTTGAAGACCTGAAGGGCCTCCTCCTCCTCCTATAGAGTCATAGTCATAGAGATGTACAGCGCGGTCTTCTCTGCTTCTATATTTTTAAAGATGGCAAGGGAGCCAGAAATGCCGGTGGATATTTAGTGACTGGGTGAGCTGTTCTGAGGACAGCGCTTGGTAAGGCAGGGCTAGTATCGGTGAGTAAAGGAACATTTGCAGTGATATGGCAGGAGATCTTGCTGGGCCCTGCAAGAAAAGAAAAAGCCCTCCAATGGAATCGCGATAAAACCTGGCCAGATAAACAAAAGATTCAGCCCACCGCATTTTCGGAGGGTTGTAATGTTGGATATGTTTACAAAGACTGGGATGAGTGAGGCATTGGAAGCTTCTCACTCGTTCTGTGGTTTCATGAGAATTTTAAATTTGAGCCTTTCGTGCACTGGGAGCTAATGCATGAACAGGAATGATGGACAACTGAAATCAAGTATGAGTTAGGATATGGATCCTAGAGTTTTGTCTGAATAAATGGCCAGTCCTCGGCAAAAAAAATTGAAAAGACTGACGGGGGGCTATAACAATATAGCTAATTAATTCTACATGTTTTAGTCGTATAATACATGAGAACCTAATAATAAACTTAATTATATAAGATGTGTGAACATGAAAATTTATGCTGTCAAATGAACAATGAAGCTCTCTCAAACTGTCCGGTGACTCATTCAACAACCCACTCTGCCACCAACTGACAAAAGACTGAACAATTTAAATTTTAAAAAGCACATTACACAGGGCCTACTGATAATTTTCGCGAATAGTTTGGCAAAACGGGATTCGTGTGAATCATGCTTTATTGTGTGGGACTGTTCACATGGCTCTGGTATCAGAGGTGACCCTGGTCTAGCCCAGAATGAGCACATGAACAGAAAGTTTGTAGATGCTACACAGGAAAGCTGTATTTGAAACCTATCATGTCCAGATGTAAATAAAGGGCAACAGAGTTGAAGAGATTACTTGAGAGCTGAGGCACAAGCAGCCTCAGGGACAGTTTGCCCAGACATCTGCTTCCCAAGATGCATCTCATTGTGCAGGTTTCAGAATTGGCTTGAAGCATAAGATGAAGCAGGTGTTACCGGGACTTACAGATTCTCTTGTCATGTATGGTATTGCCTTTCAGGCTCTTATGTTTGAGATAATAGTGTGGAAACGTAGTGTGATTGACTAGGTCAAACCAGTGTGAAATGTCTGTATATTAACTGCCTGCCTGAAGGAATCATTGACAAACATCATCCACTCCCAGTCATGGGGAATGCTGATCTATATACTGCCATTGAGAGTTGCAATGGTATTGGAAGTTCTGGGACTCCGTTTATGCCCAATATTGCATGATGGGAGCCCTTGCTGATGTTCCCCTCTGACAACTGGACAGTTTGCTGGGTACTTCATGGGTTCATTACCCTGATTCATGAACACTGGATCTGATAAATCATGGACACTTTCAAAGCGTTCCAACAGCACTTAATTCTGTTCACTCCAACACATCTCATCGTATCTCATATGCAACCTCTCAACACTGCTCATGCCATCGCAACCACTCCCCCAAACATTACCCACTCCATCTAATCCCCCCAAAACTGTGCATCCCTTTCCACCCCCCCCAAACACTGCCCTCTGAAACTTATACAACCCCAACACTGTGTTACCTATTTCTAATGCAACACTGACCACCCTTTCTCAAACTCCCCCGACACCCCACCCACCCCATCAAATGGCTCCCCCCAACACAACTCACCCCATCTCATTCCCCCTCAACACTGCCCTCCCCATCTCATTCCCCCCTCAACACTGCCTTCCCCACCTCATTCCCCCCTTAACACTGCCCTCCCCATCTCATTCCCCCTCAAAACTGCTCACCCCTTTTCCTGCCCCCAACACTGCTCACCCCTTCTCCTGCCACCCAACACTGCTCACCCCATCTGTTCACCTAACACTGTCCTCTCCAACTCCTAACCCCAACACTGCCCTCCCCATCTCCTGCCCACCCAGCATCGCTCACCCCTTCTACCTACCCAGCATTGCTCATCCCTTCTCCTGCTCCACAACACTATTCTCCCCTTCTCCTGCTTCCCAATACTATCCTTCCCCTGCCCCCAACACTGCATTCCCCTTCTCCTGCCCCCAGCACTGCTCACCCCTTCTCCTGCCACCAATACTGCTCACCCCTTCTCCTGCCCCCATCACTGTTCACGACTTCTCCTGCCCTCAGCACTGTTCTCCACTTCTCCTGTCCCCCAGCACTGTTCACCCCATCTCATTCCCCCGCCCACCATGTTCCACCACCAGACACTGCTCACCCCTCTCTTCACACCCTGCCTGGTCATGGATCTGAAAATGCCCCCACCCTTTCGACCCTACCCTGCTCCTTAATGTATGGTTGGGGCTGGGCAATGTCATGTCCACAGTCAGGGAAAGATATGGGATGTTTGTGGTGGGGCAAGTCTGAGGAGTGTAATGAATAGCATTGGTGCTGAGCAATATTGGGGTTCATTGGGTGGTTGCAAGAGGAACCCAGAATTGAAAACACCTGATAGATAAGCTTTAAACCAACAAAGTTAATGGCAGTTGAGAAGGCATGTTGTCCATTGAAGTATGAGGGGGACGGTGGTGTTGCTGCAGTTGCAGCTTGCAATTCCTTTTGGAGTCTCACCTTACTGAGGGACCCACCCTACAGCTAGGACTGAACGTCCTGAGGCTCTGCTGTTCAAAGGAAAGGCTTCAGTTACAAACTCTGCCACGAATGCTCTAGCTTGCTGGCTGCTTGGATAATCTGGGCAATCCCCAAAAGGAATGACCTGTAAAACTAGAGAGTGATGCATAACAGTCCAGCTCATCCTTGTATGCCTCAAAATTGAGCTCCATTATAATCAGTATTATACAATCCCTACAGAATGGAAGCAGACCATTCGGTCCATTGCGTTCACATTGACCCTCCAAAAAGCACTCCACCAGACTCATCCTGCCCCCATCCCTGTAACCCTGAATTTCTCACGACTAGTCCACCTCTCCTGCACACCCCTTTACACCACCATGGCAAATCTACCTAACCTGCACATTGTTGGACCGTGGGAGGAATGTCACACGGAAACGGGTGATGTACAAATTTCACACAGTTACCCGAGGGTGGAATCGAACCCGGGTTCCTGACGCGATGAGGCCACTGGTTTTTAAACCTGTGGGCTGTGGTATTCACTGCCTGAAGTGACAGTAACTTCTTTGCTTTTGAGTACCTGGGTTTCCCCACACAAATTAGATTCATTTGAGTCACTACGTGAGTTTGGGTGAGCACCTTAATTGCTGTTGGAAGGCACAATGAGGTCTTATTATGATTTTATTTGGAACGTTAGCTCATCATGCCAACATCATGATGGTGAGTCGATGTTAGCTTTGATATTTGATATTCAGAAACTAGAGAGAGTCTTGTTCTGAAGTATTGATGTTTCTGTAGCAACAATGCTTACTTTAAGTACAGGAGATGAAATACAATTGCTTTCAGTCAATTATAGGCAGAGACAGCCTGTTATTATTGCAAGGTTTTGAGATGATTGAGGTAGTCCTAACACCACTTGAGCATATCCAGTTTCACTCCAAGAATATTGAAACAACTGTACTTCAAGTCCAAATTCATAGACATAAAAGAGAAAAAGCTTTCTTCCACAAGCCGTCCACCATGGAAGACTTCATGTTCCACAATGTTCTTCCCTTCTCTCCAAGTCACCATCCATTATTGCAAACTTGCAAAATGCGCAAACACATGCCAAACTTGCGCGTCCATGCACATGCATAAGCACACATGCACCCACACACACACTTTGCATGCAGAGTTAAAGAACAGAATAGAAATTTTTTGTCCTGTGTTCTTTTACCTGAAGCATACAGTGAAAAGTTCTTTATGTCACCCCACCACAGTGCCTCCATCAATGACAGAAGTCATACCTAATTTTTTTTTTTACAAAGGTAAAACATAGTTTTCAAAAGAAAAGGAATATGGATACCTCCATCCTCCAAATGCTCCAAGGATGTGCTTGAGTAAATATAATTTCAATCTTTAGTTGCCTAATTTATAAGCTCTGGCCCTGTGCTTAGATTTACTCTGCTGGAAGCAAATGCACAATATGTGCTGAGGCAGTACATGCTGATTACAGTGCTGCAAAATCATGTCTAGACACTAATTATTTAAAGGAAAGAATTATAATAGAGAGTGTGGTGCTGGAAAAGCACAGCAGGTCAGGCAGCATCAGAGGAGCAGGAGAATTTGACGTTTCGGGCATAAGCTCTTCAACAGGAATGAGGCACAAGCCCTGATGAGAGGCTTATGCCTAAAACGTCAATTCTCCTACTCCTTGGATGCTGCCTGACCTGCTGTGCTTTTCCAGCACCACATTCTCAACTCTGATCTCCAGCATCTTCAGTCTTCACTTTCTCCAAAGGAAAGGATTACATTAGTCTTGCTAGTAAGCTGTTACCGAGACTATTCCAAATTAACTGTTGCCAAAAAGACCATTGTTAGTGTTATTGAGCTGATAAAAGAACTTTCAGCAATTGCAGCATAGATACAAGGAATAGTGTTCGCAATTAGTCATCCACTTACACACTCCACATGAGCCCATTGGGCACCGCAACCTTGATGTTGCTTCCTATCAGTTTGACGGTAGACTGAATGCAAACGCACAATAGAGATGGTTCCTCAGTCAAGGAATGTCCTTAATTTCGCATAGCCATCAGCCTGCCAGCCGTGAGGCATACTAATACACTTACCTCTCTAAGAGAATTCCAATGGATGACAAAGATATACATGAACAAAGTGAAATAAAAATTTGATTTGATTTATTATTGTCACGCGTATCTATGTACAGTGAAAAGTTTGGTTTTGCGTGCAGTACAGGCAGGTCATACCATACAGAGATCATAGGGTGATAGAACAGAGTGAGGAATACAGGGTTATGGCAGCAGAGAAGGTGGACAAAAAGCAAGATCAACATTAGATTGGAAATTTGAGAGGTCCACTCAGATGTCTAATAACAGTGGGGAAGAGGCTGTTTTTGAACGTGTTGGTATGTTCACTTTAAGCTTTGGTATCTTTTTTCTTTACATTACATTACATTACATTACAGTATGGAAACAGGCCCTTCGGCCCAACAAGTCCACACCGACCCGCCGAAGCGCAACCCACCCATACGCCTACATTTACCCCTTACCCAACACTACGGGCAATTTAGCATGGCCAGTTCACCTGACCTGCACATCTTTGGACTGTGGGAGGAAACCAGAGCACCTGGAGGAAACCCACGCAGACATGGGGAGAACGTGCAAACTCCACACAGTCAGTCGCCTGAGGTGGGAAGAGATTATACCTGGAGTGGGTGGGGGTGGGGGGCTGCAGCCTTTGCCTGCTTTTCTAAGGCAGTGAGAAGTAAAGATGGAGTCAATGGATGGAAGGTTCAGTAATATACATGTGACAAATTGATTTTTTTTTTAAAGACCCATACTACATTTTGTAGTGTCTCAAAATCTGAAGCTTTCTCTTGTGGCATTATATCTGGCCACAATCCCAGCATCAGGAGCCGACGTGGAGGCAACAGCTCAGCGCACTGTCACACTGTCACTGATGACTGTACCAAGCATCCTGTGGAGGTGTATTGGCTTGAGGGCTCATCTTATCGGACCTCTCATGTTCTGGTGCAGCGGCACCTTCCAAAGCTGTTTCTACATACATCCATAGTCATTAGTGGTCCATTGTGTGTAGCAGTAATTATGTTCTGGTCTAACGAGAAGAGTCTTGTGCAGTCAGAGTCATACAACACAAGAAACAGACCCTTTGGCCCAACCAGTCCATGCTGCACATAAACCCAAACTAAACTAGTCCCACCTGTCTGCTCCTGGCCCATATCCCTCCAAACATTTCCTACTCGTGTATTGATCCAAATGTCTTTTAAATGTTGTAATTGTGCTCACATCCACCATTTTTTCAGCAAGTTCATTCCACACATGAACCACCCTCTGTGAAAGATTTGCCCCCATGTCTTTTTTTAAACTTCTCTCCTTTCATCTTTAAAAATGTGCCCCACAGTCTTGCAATCCCCTACCCTGGGGAAAAGACAAGTGCCATTCACCCCATCTGTACCCCTCATGATTTTATGAACTTCTGTAAGGTCACCTCTCAACTTCCTTCACTGTCGTGAAAAAAGATCCCAGCATATCCTGCCTTTCTTTATAGCTGAAACCTTCCCTACTTGGGAACATCTTGGTAAATCTCTTCTGAACCCTCTTCAGCTTAATAACATCCTTCCTATCATGGGCGACCAGAGCTGGACACAGTACTCCAGAAGAGGCCTCACGGATGTCCTGTACAACCTCAATGTGACTTTCTAACTACTATGCTCAAAGATCTGAGCAATGAAGGCAAGCATGCTAAATGCCTTTTTAACCACCCTGTCTAGATATGAAGCGAACTTCAAAGTCAACCACATGTAATTTATTGCATCTCTGCAACTATTTACAGATTCTAAGAATAGGTTCTGCATGACTGTAGGGAGGACCTAGGCTTAGGTCTCTCTCCCATGAGATCCTACTTTATCTTCCACTGAGTCCTCATGAAATCTTCACAGCATGTGGTGCTTATACGTTAGTCAAGTATTAACATTTTCAGATGATTATACAACTTGAGTGGGGTCAATGGTAGAGGAGAGGAGAGGAGAGGCGTACCATCAGGGGGCTAGAAGGGCAACAGGTACATTGTCCTCCTCCAGGGGCTAGTGAACTGTGTGTGATCTACATGCTGTAATTAAAAGTGTTTGGGAATATGGCAGAGACTTTGAGTTGCTTAGAGGAGCATGCTGTGTAAAAAATCATTGCAGTTGTAACCTTCACACCTATTAACAACATTTGTATTCACGGAATGACTCCCACATTGACTGCAGAAAAATAATGTGTTCTGTTATGGACATCTTTGCAAATTGTAAGCCTTGCATACAGATGATTTCAGATATATCCAGAGAGAGAGATCTCTGGCCCTGCGGTCATATTTGATCGTATAAGAACTGATCTTAATGCAACATGTAAGGAGCAAACTCAACTTCTCTCATGTCATTTTATTCTCCTCCTCTGATAATCTCCCTTATTCAAAACCTGCAAACAGTTTTTATAATCTTTATGTGGATTTAATTTTTAAAAATGGGATCCTCACTGAAAATCATGTAGATTTCCCCTCTCTCTAAAATCTTATTTGGAAACAAACAGTGTGTAAACTATAAATTGATTGGAATAACATCAGGGGGTGGAACTTGTGTTATATTGCTCTTCAGGACATTTATCTGTATCAATCACGATTTCATTATTTAGTTCATCTGGTTATTTAATTATAACCATGAAGAGAGTGCATTTGGAATATTATGAGCAGTTTTGGCCCCTATCAAAGGAAGGATGTGTGGCCCTTGGAAGGGGTACAGAGGAGGTTTACAAGAATGATCCAGAGATGAAGGGCTAGTCATGTGAGGAGTGGTTGAGGACTCTGGGTCTGTACTCAATGGAGTTTAGAAGGATGAGCGTGAAATCTCATTCAAACTTACTGAATACTGAGAAGCCTGGATAGAATGGACTTGGAAAAGAATATTGCCAGTCATAGGAGAGACTAAGAGCCAAAGCACAGCCTCAGAGTGAAGGGATGACACATTAGAACTGAGATGAGAAGGAATTTGTTCAGTCACAGGGTGGCAAATCTGTGGAACTCATTGCCACAAGAAGCTGTCTGGTCTAAGTCATTGAGTGGATTTGAGAGATAGATAGATACTTGATGAGTAAGGGGATCAAAGGTTATGAGGAAGAGGCAGAAAAATGGGGATGAGAAACATCTCAGCCATGATTGGTGGCGGAGCAAACTCAGTGGGTTGAATGGCCTAATTCTGCTCCGTATCTTATGCAACACTTTATTACCTGTTGTTCCTGTACTTAAATTTTGTAGAAGTAAGAGAATAGTGTTGGCATCTTAAAAGCAGGTGATAGGCCAACAATGTTTGGTTTTGCTCCTTGTACTGAGTCCAATACCTTTGTCAAGAGACCAATGAAGTCACTGCCTCAGTAGTAAGAACTCATCCAGCAAAGTAAGCGCTAAACAATTGAGAGTTTTGAAGTGGAGAGGAGATTTAAACAAAATAACATCGGTCATCTTCTCTGGGTATGCCATTCTTTCAGGGAAAACCAATGGTTTAGCAGAAGCCATTCGACCTATCGACTGTATCAGCTGAAAATACCTAATCCACTTCAGAATGTCATCTGAGTATTTTTATTTAAGTATGACGTTTCTGTCTCCACCTCTCTCAGAAAGTGAATTTCCAGTACTCAATCCATGTTGGCTACTATGTTTCTCCTCTTGTCTCCTCTATTCCTTCTTCCAATTACTTTAAATCAAAACCCTTGATTATGAACCAGTCAGAAAAGGGAAATACATCATTTCCATCCAGTTTACCTGGGCTGCCCATTTTGTACACCTTAACTTTATCTTTTTTTCATCCTCCACTATTTCAAAGAAAACAACCCCAGCCTATCCAATCTTTTCTCATTCAAAAAAAACTCCCCCTATCCTGCTAGCATGTTCATTAACCTCCCTGATAGTCTTAATAGAGTAAACACAATCTTCCAGTAATGCAGTAAACAATACTGCACACAACCCTTTAGCTACGGCCTGACTGATACATTATAGAGTTTTAGTATAACCTGACTGCTCATATTATCACTGTCTTAGCTAATAAAGGAAATGTTTTCACTTGTCAGCTTAACAATCATAAATACCTTCATTCAGGAATCTGTAGGCAAGTATTCGGAGTTCCTCTGTTCCTCTCCAATTCTCGGTATGTCCTACGATTTATGAGCTGTTCAGGACCCTACATCAATACTTATAGAGAAGCCTCTTTACTCTATCTCACTTCCTCCAGGAAAATTTACCTGGTCCTGTCTGAGGACTGAACTTTCCTTCACTTACAGATGTTGGTCTGGATCTTGTGAAAAATGAAGCTCGATCTGTCATCACTGACTTGAAGAAAGACACATGCAAAGTCTAGTGATTTTCCACTTCCCTAATAGAGGTCTAAATCATGTGTCAAATCAACAAGGTGGCTTTGCATGCAGTAGCAGTGATATCAGCAAATGGATACAGATCCAACTGCAGTGAAGTATTCATGTAATGCAAATCAGAAAGTTAAGAAAAGACCTTCACTTTGAGATTTGCACATAGCACAAAATAAATTATTATGATGGGGTTGATGTGGGAGTTTCATAAATATTGCAGACAAATTTTTAACAAATGTTTTTACTTTGTTTAAGATATTGATTTTTGTTAATATTGTGAGAAAATTTAACATTCCAGGATTATAAATTAGCTTTGCAATGCCAGTGAAGTTGTTAAGTGGCAAGTCTGGAGTTTGTAAACCATTAACAATCCTGAGTCTGTACTGTGTAGGTTTTTTTTCAAAGTGTTTTTTTCAGTGAGGGTGGTATTGTAAAAGTGGAAGCTGCAGTTAATGGGCAGAGAGAGAATGATTGTTTTGTAGCAGCAGTATTAGAACGCTGGCTTTTCTCTAACTCAACACCTGTTTTCTTCGCAAGGTCTTGAAAGACAGAAAATTGAAAAATATTTCTTTCATTGATAATTCAAATATGTCATAATTATTTTCTGTTGAGGATATATATCTATTAATTCAATATGGTCTTAGATTAAATGTAAAAATCTCAAGGATTATAATATATTTGTCTTTCTTTTATGTAGTCTCCTTTTAAATTTTACACCTGTGTGTTTGTTCAATGTCACATTTTATTATTTTTCTCAGGATTGGTAAGTAAATATTTCCTTTCCACTCAAGAAAACTTTTTAATTGTCTCTTTAATTTTGTCTAGTGTGATGTTTCAATTGAAGTGTCACACACTGTATATTAAAAATCTTTTAAATAACTACAGTCAGTCACCCTTCCTCAAACAAACAAAAACAGATATTGCTGGAGAAACTCGGCAAATGTGGCAGAATTTGTGGAGCAGGAGAGAGAGAGAGCAGAGTTAACCTTTCGAGTCCATTGCCCCCCCCCCCCACTTCAGAACTGACCCCTTCTTTTCTTCAGTTCTTCATCCCTCCTCACCTGTTCATAACTATATCTGTAGCAGATTTCCCTTCCCATCAATGTTTGAGCTCCCTATTCCAGAGATATCGAATGCGAGGACTCTGCATCTACAATATTTAGTCAAGATTAACACTAAAAATATATGTAGCATTAAAATGTTAAAAATGCAGGAAAATACAACTTGGAATCAAGCAGACTAAGCAAATCTAATCTATTCACCTTGAATGAAATGGTTTATAATTCAACAGTTAGCAGGAGGATAGCATGCCCCTCTTATTAAAGATATTGGAGAAATCACTCAAGTTCATCATAATACTTTGTTATTAACAATTTTTGATTAAAAGTTGTATTTATCTATTGTTACACAACATACTTGAAAAGTAAATGAAATATTCAAAAATCTGATGTAGTACCGTTTGATTTTCAGTGATGGGATAATTTTGTTACATTTTTGTCTCTCCTGAATGCAAACAGTGAAGTGATATCTACCTGGATTGTGAATGTTTCCATAAATTTGATTCTTGCTGCTTTCTGTCATGCAGCTGGAAATCTCAGTGAAATTTTTCCGGATTCTGGTGTTGCTTGTGGAGCTCCCTGTAAAATCTCCTAATAGTTATGTGCAAATGACAGTATCAGCTATCCTCTGGCACCGTCAATACTTGAAGCTCTTTACTGCTTATTTTGGATTTTCTATGTCCTGTGTTGAATATTTCTGGTGAAATGTATTTCTTCTCCATTGCTAATGCGAATTAAGCTTGGCTTTGAACTCTGAAGGGCTAATGGCAAGAAACACTCAGTCAGAACCCAACCTCATGCTGAGATCAAATAGCATCATGTCCATACATCATACTATCTCAAAACTAACATGCATATAAATACCTGGCAACTTTGAAATTCATTCACATCCAACAAAACAGCAGCTACAGAAATAATGATTACCGAAGAGAATTGGCAGCTTGTGTTTCACATCAGCGCCTATTCTCTTGCCTTGGGTGAACATTATTACTTTTAAAGACCTCATAACTCTTCATTTTTTGCGTGTGTTAAATATTCCCAAACTGCTTGCAAAGAGTTTGCACTTTATCTGTGTTCCTCATTCTTTGGAACTAACTCAGCTCTAGGAAGGTGTCATTATACTGTGGCAGTTTTTAACCAGCTTAGAGTTCAAGAATAGCGCCACCCAGTGTTCAAGCTGAACTGTACTTGACGCTGATTCACACGGGAGCTGTCTGCCTCCCATTAATTCATCGAAAATAAATTTTCTTTGTCATTCAATATTCGATTCCTCAAAATGAGGAATTGCGCAGATGAAACGAAGTAAAACTGTCTTGCTTGCTGTTGCTTTAATGTGTTAACATGTGGGCATGGGAGAAATTAAACAGGGAGAAATATTGTAGCCCTCACTCGTTGTCAAACTAGAATGTCCACCAACATTTTGGAGACTTTGAAAGCCACTGCCCATCTATTTAAATTATATCGTAACCACATGTTGTCACATTTCATGTTTTTCATCAGGTTGTAAAATCATAAACTCAAAAGAAATAGGAGCAGAAGTAGACCATCCAGCACATTGAGCTTGCTCCACGATTCAGAAAGGTGTGGGCAGGTCTGATTGTGGTCTTAACTCCATTTTCCCCATGGGTTCTGATAACCCTTGGCTCCATTTTGGCTTAAACATCTGTAGAACATAGACTTGAATGTAATCAATGACCCAGCCTCCACTAGTCTCTCTGGAAAAGAATTCTGAGGATCAACAGCCCTCCTAGAGAAGAATATTGCTCTCACTATTCTCCATTTTCATTGGGAACCCCATGTATTTTCCTAGCTTGATTCCTCCATGACCGGAAGCATCCTCATGCATCTCGTGGCATTGGAAAAGCACAGCAGGTCAGGCAGCATCCGAGGAGCAGGAGAGTCCTTCATCAGGCATGTGGAAGCGAAAGGGAGCTGAGAAATAAATAGGGGTGTGGGACCGGGGCTGGGGGGAAGGTCACTTGGAAGGCGATAAGTAAATGAAGGTGGAGGGTGACAGTGATGGGTCGAAGCTTCAGGGCTGAGGACACGACCTGGGGGCTGCAGTGAGAGACTCACTGAGATCCATGTGGAGGGAGGAGGAGAACTTCTTCAAGGTGGGCATCCTTGGAAGAGGATTCGCACAAAGGATCTAATGACCAGGAGAAAATGAGAACTGCAGATGCTGGAGTGTGGCACTGGAAAAGCAAAGGAGGTCAGGCAGTATCCGAGGAGCAGGAGAGTAGACGTTTCATCAGCCCTTCATCATGAATGTGGGGTGGTGGTGATGGGTGGTGGGGGCAGAGAGATAAATGGTGGGGGGGGGGGGAGCTGACTGTCATGTCTGTGCAGAATCCTATCTGTTTCCATAAGATCACTTCTCAGACTTCAAAACTCCATTGAGTATTGGCTCAAGTTGTTCAACACTTCCTCATAAGAGGACACCTTCATTTAGGAATCCACCTTCTCTGAGCCAAGTCCTCTGCAAGTACGAACCTCCTTAAGTAGGAGACCTAAACTGTACATAGCACTCCTTCCAAGTGCAGTCTCACTGATCACCTCTACAGTTGTAACAAGACTTGTAGACTTGTTGGCCCTTATTTCAAGGGGATTATTCCATTTGTGGCTCTTGTGGCACAATGGTAGTGTCCTCACCACTGAGCTACCTGGACCAGGTTCAAGTCTCACATACTCCCAAGGTGTGTCATAACAATTCCTGACAAGCTGAGAAAAAAATGTCTCCCCAGAGGAACGCCTGCAGAGATTCCTGCAGCTGAAATGATTTACTTCCAATATCCACAGTCATCTTGCTCTGTTTTAGGGGGTGGCACGGTGGCTCAGTGGTTAGCACTGCTGCCTCACAGTGTCAGGGTTCCAGGTTTGATTCCTGTCTGTCTGTAGTTTGCACATTCTCCTCATGTTTGCGTGGGTTTCCTTCTACGGTCCAAAGATGTGCAGGTCAGGTGGATTGGCCATGCTAAATTGCCCATATTGTTTGGTACATTAGTCAGAGTGGGTTTCTCTTCGGGAGGGTCGGTGTGGACTGGTTGGTCCGAAGGGCCTATTTCCACACTGTGGGGAATCTAATCTTGTGCTTGATTGTTAACATTTTTTTGATTAATGTGCAAGTTATGTCACAATTTTTAATCTTTTTCCATTTACATTTTTTATTAATCCTACCAATATATTCCATCTGCCACTTTTATTCTTTTGGCTCATTTAACCTATTCATCTTCTTTTCCAAATACTTTGTATCCCTTACAAATGTTTTCCTACCTATCCTTGTATCGTTAGCAAGTTTGGCTTCTGTACTGTCACATGCTTCTTTCAAGTCATGAGAACAGATTGTAAATAGTTGAGCCCTCGCAGTTTCCCTGCTGCTGTATGAACCTCTGAGCTGGGAGTGCTGTCTGGAATCAGCTGTCCATGGCATACACGAACTCTCCAAGCAGCTGTGCATCTTTGTGCGGATGTTGGCATTGACTCCTGTGACATTGCATAAATTAAATTTTAGCAACCTGAAAGTGATCCATTTATCCTAACCCTCTGATCCCTGTTAGCCAGTCTTTTATCTGTGCTAACATATGATCCCAAGCACATGAGCTCTTCTTTTGCGAAGGAACATTTTAAATGCCTTTTCGAAATCTGAATGCACCATATCTCCTGCTACCCCTTCATTCACCCCAAAATAATCAGTATTCCTTTTCTTCTGTGGCGTGTTATCTGGAATTTTGAAACTTGGCATTCTAGATGAGTGAAGATGAAAAGCTTCGCCAAGATGTGTCTCATTTCAACACTCTTCAAGTTTTATACTACGAAATGACCAATTTCCCAAATCTTCATTGTTATAGATTTTAGCATTTTTCATATTACCGATGCTAAGTCAACTGCACCATGGCTTCCTGCTTTCCAATACCCTCATTTCTTGAGCAAATGTGTCATATCTGCAAACTAGGAAGTTTTAGAAGATCACAGTCAAGGTGTCACCAATCACTGCAGCCATTTTGAAGACTTGAGGATGTAGGTCATCAGGTTCAGGGGACTTGACAGCCATTGGTCTCATTAGTATTCCCACTACATTTTCTCTGGTTATGATTGTATGTTCCTCACTTCTGTTTATTTCTTGATTTTCTCCTACTCTTGAGAAATTATTTTGTGTACTGTTATCGCAGGTGTAAGACCTCTATCATTTCCTTCTTTCCTACTGTTAATTCCCCAATCTCACCCTTTAACTATTTTCTTTAGCTGTGCTTTTCCTTCCTACATACGTGGAGAAGCTTTTACTGTCCAATTTTTATATCCCTTGTTCAATTTCTCTCCTCCCCCAATTTCTCCCTCTTATTAATTTTTTCATCATCCTATATTAGTTTGTAAACTATCCCGCCTTCTGGGCTCACACAAACTAATTTATGCAGCATTCTAATTTATTTTTAAAGGTTGAGAGCATCTTTTTTCATTAGTTAGCTATGGATGGTTCATCACTCTTTGTTTCTCAATTTAATTTTGATTTGATGAAACACCTCGTTAAAGGTTATTTTTGATGAGACTGATTAAATATATCATTACATGATGAGCCACTGCTTCTCTAATGTTGTAATTTTAACCTATTTTGCCAGCTCATTGTAGCCAACTCTGCCTTCAACTTACCAGGTGTCTTTTTCTTAAAATCTATACAACTCTGGTTTCAGAATCGCAGTTCTCACCTGCAAACTGAATACAAAATTCTGACCTGTGATGATCAATATTGATATGTCGTATACTTTGGGATTGTTAATTAATCCTTCCTCATTCCACCTTATCACCAGTAAAATAGCATTTTCCTGATTGAACCCAGATCGTGCTGTCACGAAACCTCCCAAATTCATTCTCCAGGCTACCTCTTCCAATTTGATTTATCCAGTCTGCACAAAAGTGAAAAATTCCCATGACTATTGCAATACATTTCTCAGAAACTAACATTGATTTATACTCATCCCACAGTGCAGATGGTGTCAGAGTGCAGGTCCTTCACCTCTTCTGGCATTGCTAGTGTTTGCTCTGACCAGAGAAGTGACCCTGATCCAGATAACTGTGTCTGACCAGGTCAGAAGTATCTGATGGTGTGGTTATCATTGATGACCATCAGCTAGCCTGTAAGCCTGAGACTTATTTTCTTTACTATGTCTCTGTCTTTGTTTATACTCTTGTCTCTCTTACTATCCTATTCTGGTTATCATTACCTGAAGCACTATTTTACGCTATTGTCTTTCTCCCAATGTGTAACCAACATCCCATGTGCTAATTAATTTAAAGATCTCTGTATAACTAGGGGAATTATATGACTCCCCAGGACACTGGCCCTGATGTGGTTCAAGTGAAGCCCATCTGAACACTATAGCTGTCTCTTTCCTTAATACTGGTGCCAGTATGCAATGAATCAAAACCCACATCAGTTTTTCCCACATCAGTTCTTGAGTCACATGTGCGCACCCCTGGCCTGAGAAATAACACATTCCAAGTTCATGTAGATGCTTTGATTCCTGGGGCTTTGGGACCAACTCTGGGGGAGATGGGACTCAGACAAGTCAAAGTGATTGTACGTTAAAGTTTATGGAGTTCCTGACCAGGTGATTTGCTAGTGCTGTCAGAAAGGTGTAATTCTGGGAATCAGGAGGTAACATCAAAAAGAGATTCTGACGTGCACATAATATCAGCAGTGATGGACAGCACTGGAGTTGGGAATAGGTGAGTTATTAAAGTTCTGTGCTTGTATGTGAATGCATGGAGTGTAATATGTAAGATTGGTGAGTCACAGGAAAAGATTGCCCTATGGAAATACAAGGTTATATAGTGAGACCTGCATATTCAATTGAGGGAGACAATGGCTGAGTGGAAATGTCCCCAGATTAGTATTTCCGGAGTCCCAGATTAATGCTCTAGGGACATGAATTCCAAAGCTACCACAACCAATAGTATATACTCGCTAAGACGGCAATAGAGTAGCACACTTCAGCCAGAGCCCATCCACTCCCCATGTTTCTTTCTCATTTCTTAGTCTTTTTTTTTTCCCTCTTGGTGTTTCTTTTCTTCATGCCCAGCCTCTGTGTGGACCCGGCAAGGCGTCCTCTCAGCCCAGCACAGCCCATGGTAGTGTCCCGGTGGCTTGGGGCAGTCTCTTGGCCCAGTCTCTCAGTGGCACGTGGAAAGCAGTGACTCGGCCTAGTCTCTCTGCCCAGTGGGTGGCGGTATCTCGGTGTGGGGAGTGGGTACTGCCCTGGAACGCTCTGGAAGCAGCAGGAGGAGATTGGGGAGGTGGAAACTTCTGCAATGATGGCTTCGCAGCCCAAAACAGGAGGGAGGTCCCCCAGTATCTGAGCTGGCAGCATCGAAAGCAGGCAACTGAGGACTCACCAAAGACTGTTGAACTTTTAGCTTTATTTAGTTTTTTGTTGAAAAAGTAGGCCACTGGCGCTCATGAATGACTAGTGGGAACTCTCCATTCAGATGGCTGCCACCATACAATTTGTGTGAGATCTCATTGGCCATTTATGAGTATTAGCCAACTACACTTCCAGCATTCAATGAATTACTGTCAGTTGACACCATGAACAGGATTTTACCTAAAGGTCGGGCAATGTCTGAGTCTCAGTGTAAGATCCAGGGGTAAGCCCATTTCCACATAACAGGCTTGACCAGCTGCCCTATTATAGCTGTCAGGCCGTTAACTGGATTGAGGTAGATCTTCCATCCCATCTGTGGAGGGTCTCCACTTGAGTCCAGCCGGCTGAACAAGCAGCTGTTTTGGTCTTGAGGTCCAGCAGAGCGTGTACTCCCGCACATTGCCCTCGCCATACACGGCCACACGCTCACCCACATCCGCACACGTACACACACAGTTCTGCTATAATGCGACAGTTGTATTCCTGTGCAAACCCCATATTATAGAGCAAGGAAAATCTGCTTTAAAAAACCAAGCTGTAGAAGATTGCCATAGAAAATCGCTATACCTGTTTAGTAGGAAGTTGTGTTATCCAAACACTGTCCACAATTCAGCAATAGCATTATAGCCAATTCATGTCGATGAAACACTCATTAGACTGAAGGACCTGTACCCTCACATGTAAACACACACCTCAGCATACACAAACCCTACAGATATGCATAGACATATGCACATAGCGCACAGACGCACAGTCACACTGAAATACAGCAGGTAGACTTACTGTTGTGGACGAGACCAAAACCCCTCAAAATATTCAGAAGTTAGTTGAGACCCTAACTTTTTATTTTTAATGTAAACATCTGGTGTGATGTTCCAGGTACAATTTGATTAGTCAACCTACTGGATTTAAAACAAAACATACTTTATTCATCTGGCTATAGTTAAAATATAACAAAAGAAAGAGGGAATTGGAATAACTTAATTCTGCTGGAAGACTTAACAGATTAATAATTCTACTGTCTTTGAAGGGGGTGCACAGTGGCTTGCACTGCTACCTCACAGCACAAGGGAGCCAGGTTCGATTCCAGCCTCGGGCGACCGTCGGTGTGGAGGTTGCACATTCTTCCCATGTCTGTGTGGGTTTCCTCCCACAGTCGAAAGCTATGCCACTTAGGTGGTTTGGCCAAGGGAAATGCCCTGTTACAGGGTAGGAGGGTGGGTCTGGGTGGGATGCTTTTCAGAGGGTCGGTATGGAGTCGATAGGCTCATTGACCTGCTTCCGCACTGTAGGTATTTTATGATTCTATAATAGACACAGTAACTATTACTAGTTAACTGTTACAAAATAGTAACATATCATAAACACAGAGTCTCGCATGCAACTCCCATAGCTTGCAGAGAACCCCCAGGTTTTGGCTGTATCCAAGAGAGGGGGAAAAAACAGCTTCCACCTCTTCAAGACCCCAACACCTACAACTGAAAGTTAAATTAAAAATCCAGGTTCTGTGGGAGTTTGACCACACCCATTCAGGCTGCTTCTATTGTTCCAACTTTAAAGAATAAAACCCAAAGCCTCACAGTTTTTAAAAAATTTCTGACATCCTGCTTGTCACCTATTGTTCAATCTTTCCTTTAAGAAAGACCAGGGCAAAGTAACCTCTTAAAGCTACAGCAATACACCCACACCAGCCACCAAGCACAGCGATAGAAGCTGCCAGGTTAAATGCTTGAGTATAGCTTCCCCAATTGTGTGTTGACTTTAGTGGAGTAGGGAGATTTTGGAAGGAAGCTTTCAGTCTAAGAATCTTTCAGTAGCTGACAGGATCAATGCAGAAAGGTTATTTCCCCTCACAGGAAAATCCAGGACCAGTGGGCATGTGCTCAGAGTTGTCCTCTGAAAAAAGAGATGAGGAATTTCTGCTGAGAGGATTGAATCTGAAGATTATTTTTACTGCAGAGGGCCAGCTCATTAAATATGTTCAAGGCTGAGATCAACAGGTTTCTAATCAATAAGGGGATCAAAGGTTATGGGGAAAAACAGGAAAGTGGAATTGAGGGTCATGAAATCATCCATGATTGTATTGAATGGCAGAACAGACTTGATGTGCAACACAATTACATCTTCTGGTCTTAAGTACCCACTAATCTGCCATTGAAAGCCTTTAATTGTCTCGGCACAAGGTCTATGTCCAATTGCCTCCCCCGATTGCTGGTAAAATTGTGGTGGGGTTGGAGCTGGTGAGTAAATGATGGGAGAGACGTCCATGGCATGACTCACTTTGACACAAGGGGAGAGAGACATCCAAAATTGAAACTCTTTCTGTCAACTCCTACTTGGTCAAATATATTTGAATTCACAATAGAAACATTTCATTAATTTTTGACACCTCATATAATTGTGGCATGTACATTTCACTATGAACAATTGCCTGATTCTTTCAGAGCTCAGGTAAAGTTAAAGAGGAAAGTAAGTCAGTTCATTTTGCAATTTTGTAAAACTTGATTGAGAGTCGAAGGTGCATAAGATGGCTTAATGTTGAGAAAAAAAAGAGAACATAATAACAGGACTAACTATTAAGCTTAGAATTTTGCCAGTTTTAATGGATAATCTATATCTTAATTTTGCTGACTGGTAACATGCAATTTACTTCTACCTCACTTGAGAAGGTAGGAGTAGAAATATTCAAAGATGGGAGTGAAATTGAAAGCATCAGTGCAATCTAAATAACATTTGATTATTTTTGTGCAATAATGTCTGAGCTTTCTAAAGGACCTTACAAATAGAGATTTAAAAGGACGTTACAACCGATAAATTTATCTTAAAGCATATGGCGATGGGGATATTTTAGCCACTTGATGACCAAACAACGCTTTTCTTTTGTTAGCTTTTGCTGTTTGCATCAGTGTGCATTTATTTTGCTGAACACATTACTTTTTTTTTAAGAATTATATGTTATCATTCTATCACCAGCTGTCATCTCTCTAATGACTTACCATCCATTCTGACGCTGCCGCAGGCAAAATAAAGCTTGTAATATCTGCAAGCATTTGGTTGATGTAGGCAATGAAAGTGAGAAACTGACACAAAGCTTCTTGCCATTTATCAACTTTGCAATCCTGTTGGATCCAATGAATATGCCGAAAACATAGAAAAACAGCATTTATGCTTTAATCAGTCAAGTTCTGGGTAATGACCATCATTGACTGGAAGAAAGCAAAAAGTTTTTGGATGATTGGAATCTCTTTTGGGGTAGAAGTGACCTGTACAAGAAGGACGGATTGCACCTAAATTGGAAGGGGACTAATATCCTGGCAGGGAAATTTGCTAGAACTTCTTGGGAGGATTTAAACTAGTCAGGTGGGGGGAACCAGGGAGATAGTGAGGAAAGAGATCAATCTAGGACGGGTACAGCTGAGAACAGAAGTGAGTCAAACAGTCAGGGCAGGCAAGGACAAGGTAGGACTAATAAATTAAACTGCATTTATTTCAATGCAAGGGGCCTAACAGGGAAGGCAGGTGAACTCAGGGCATGGTTAGGAACATGGGACTGTGTTATCATAGCAATTACAGAAACATGACTCAGGGATGGGCAGGACTGGCAGCTGAATGTTCCAGGATACAAATGCTACAGGAAGGATAGAAAGGGAGGCAAGGGAAGAGGGGGAGTGGCATTTATTGATAAGGAATAGCATTACAGCTGTGCTAAGGGAGGATATTCCCGGAAATACATCCAAGGACGTTATTTGGGTAGAACTGAGAAATAAGAAATAGACCCCTCCAATAGTCAGAGGGAAATTGAGAAACAAACTTGTAAGGAGATCTCAGCTATCTGTAAGAATAATAGGGTAGTTATGGTAGGGGATTTTAACTTTCCAAACATCGACTGGGACTGCCATAGTGTTAAGGGTTTAGATGGAGAGGAATTTCTTAAGTGTGTACAAGACAATTTTCTGATTCAGTATGTGGATATACCTACTAGAGAAGGTGCAAAACTTGACCTACTCTTGGGAAATAAGGCAGAGCAGGTGACTGAAGTGTCAGTGGGGGAGCACGTGGGGCCAAAAATCATAATTCTATTCATTTTAAAATAGTGATGGAAAAGGATAGACCAGATCTAAAAGTTGAAGTTCTAAATTGGAGAAAGGCCAATTTTAACGGTATCAGGCAAAAACTTTCAAAAGCTGATTGGAGGCAGATGTTCACAGGTAAAGGGATGGCTGGAAAATGGGAAGCCTTCAGAAATGAGATAACAAGAATCCAGAGAAAGTATATTCCTGTCAGGGTGAAAGGGAAGGCTGGTAGGGAAAGGGAATGCTGGATGACTAAAGAAATTGAGGGTTTGTTTAAGAAAAAGAAGGAAGCATATGTCAGGTACAGACAGAATAGATCGAGTGATTCCTTAGAAGATTATAAAGGAAGTAGGAGTATACTTAAGAGGGTAATCAGGAGGGCAAAACAGGGGCACGAGATAGCTTTGGCAAATAGAATTGAAGAGAATCCAAAGGGGTTTTACAAATATATTAAGGACAAAAGGGTAACTAGGGAGAGAACAGGGCCCCTCAAAGATCAGCAAGGCGGCCTTTGTGTGAAGCCACAGAAAATGGGGGAGATACTAAATGAATATTTTGCATCAGTATTTACTGTGGAAAAGGATATGGAAGATATAGACTGTAGGTAAATAGATGATGGCATCTTGCAAAATGTCCAGATTACAGAGGAGGAAGTGCTGGATGTCTTGAAACGGGTAAAGGTGGATAAATCCCCAGGACCTGATCAGGTGTACCCGAGAACTCTGTGGGAAGCTAGAGAAGTGATTGCTGGGCCTCTTGCTGAAATATTTGTATCAACGATAGTCACAGGTGAAGTGTCGGAAGACTGGAGGTTGGCAAACGTGGTGCTACTGTTTAAGAAGGGTGGTAAGGACAAGCTAGGGAACTATAGACCAGTGAGCCTGACCTCGGTGGTGGGCAAGTTGTTGGAAGAGATCCTGAGGGACAGATGTACATGTATTTGGAAAGGCAAAGACTGATTCAGGATAGTCAACATGGCTTTATGGGTGGAAAAGCATGTCTCACAAACTTGATTGAGTTTTTGAAGAAGTAACAAAGAAGATTGATGAGGGCAGAGCAGTAGATGAGATCTATATGGACTTCAGTAAGGTGTTCGACAAGGTTCCCCATGGGAGATTGATTAGCAAGGTTAGATCTCATGGAATACAGGGAGAACTAGCCATTTGGATACAGAACTGGCTCAAAGGTAGAAGACAGAGGGTGGTGATGGAGGGTTGTTTTCAGACTGGAGGCCTGTGACCAGTGGAGTGCCACAAGGATCGGTGCTGGGCCCTTTACTTTTTGTCATTTACATAAATGATTTGGATGCGAGCATAAGAGGTACAGTTAGTAAGTTTGCAGATGACACCAAAATTGGAGGTGGAGTGGACAGTGAAGAAGCTTACCTCAGATTACAACAGGATCTGGACCAGATGGAGTTTAATTCACATAAATGTGAGGTGCTGCATTTTGGGAAAGCAAATCTTAGAGGACTTATACATTTAATGGTAAGGTCCTGGGGAGTGTTGATGAACAAAGAGACCTTGGAGTGCAGGTTCATAGCTCCTTGAAAGTGGAGTCACAGGTAGATAGGATAGTGAAGAAGGCGTTTGGTATGCTTTCCTTTATTGGTCAAAGTATTGAGTACAGGAGTTGGGAGGTCATGTTGTGGCTGTACAAGACATTGGTTAGGCCATTGTTGGAATATTGCAATTCTGCAACTCTGGTCTCCTTTCTATTGGAAAGATGTTGTGAAACTTGAAAGGGTTCAGAAAAGATTTACAAGGATGTTGCCAGGGTTGGAGGATCTGAGCTACAGGGAGAGGCTGAACAGACTGAGGCTGTTTTCCCTGGAGCATCGGAGGCTGAGGGGTGACCTTATAGAGGTTTACAAAATTATGAGGGGCATGGATAGGATAAATAGGCAAAGTCTTTTCCTTGGGGTCAGGGAGTCCAGAACTAGAGGGCATAGGTTTAGGGAGAGAGGGGAAAGATATGAAAAAGACCTAAAGGGCAGCTTTTTCACGCAGAGGGTGGTACGTGTATGGAATGAGCTGCCAAAGGATGTGGTGGAGGCTGGTACAATTGCAACATTTATGAGGCATTTGGATGGGTATGTGATTAGGAAGGGTTTGGAGGGATAGGGGCTGTGCGCTGGTAGGTGGGACTAGATTGGGTTGGGATATGGATGGGTTGGACCGAAGGGTCTGTTTCCATACTGTACATCTCTCTGACTCTATGACTCTATTGGGTGTTTCAGTGTGAGCATCACAATGAACAACAGTCATGTGTTACGATTTGCCCAGTTAAACTGACCACAGAAAGATGGACTGACACTGAGCAGCATCATCCAATTATGTAAATATATGTCCTGACAAAACTAACCAGCCTGTGTGGCTCAGGGAAAAATAGAACAGTTGAAACTATTGTTGCTAACTTTTAAAAAATGAGAATTCAGGAGTATTTAGCTCAGGAGCAACAGCAATATTGTGGGGGTAATACCACTGGTCTAATAATCCACAGGGCTAGGTGTTTGCTCTGGAGTCAGCAATTCAAATCTCACTGGGATAGCTGCTGGAATTGGAATTCTTTTGTGTCTTATGGTGCAGAGCGATGTTTGGGTATAAGTCCCACCTGAGCACGTGACCACGCAGGTTGTCATATCATGCCCAAACAGGCTAATACTTGGGGGGAAAAAAACACAAGTTCCAAATCCATGGAAGATATTCGTAAGTGAAGACATGTGGACAGATTGTTGGAGAAACTTACAGCAGATGCTGGAATCTGTACAGGAAGCAACAAATGCTGGAGATTCCAATGGGCCAGACAGCATCCATGGAGAGAAAGCAAACTAACGTTTTGAGTCTAGATAATGAAGGAACATCTACATTCTAAACATTAACTTATGCTCTCTCCATGAATACTGCCTGACCCGCTGTGATCTCCAGCATTTTTGATTTCAGGGAAGATTGTCACCTCTTTGTGAATTTATCACCATGGCTGGGTCTCCACGTATTGACTCTCATGCTGCTGACTGCAGTTTTCATGGTTCTAGATTTGACAGTCTTGTGCGTTGACATTATTCCTACCTCTGGGCCAGAGGGCCTGGTTCAGTGTCCACTGCAGCATGCATTGGCTAAATCCAAACAGATAGATTAAAACAAAAAGTGTTGCTTTTCCTTTGTCTTTTTTTTTCTCTCTCTTTTTCTCAATTTAATTTTTATTTAAGTTCCTGATTTAATTCAAAATCATAATTTTATTTTCCATGGCTCCTCTGTTTCTCTTTCCCATATTATATCTGATTACTTAAGGCAATAAATGTTGGTGTCGGTATCCTTTCATCAACAACATCTTGATTCCCTGTTGTCATTCCAATCATGGTATTCACTTCCACGTGCAATGTAATTTATGGTTAAACTGTGAGTAAAGTCTTCAGCATAGGGGACCTGCTGGAGCTACTCCATTCCAAGAAAATCTGGGCCAGTGTGTACAATCTTATTTTAACAATAATGCATTCACATTCTATCCTTCCTAACCCCTCCATGCCTTTTGCTGTGGTGGCCTGTGCTTTGTGTTGTATCATTATCGCAGTAATCGCTCATTGTTTTTCCCCACCTCGTGCCAAGAGAGCCATCACACTTGTGATAATGGCCACTGCAAATGCACTCAAGATTCCATCAATAGCCCCTCCAATTTATAATCTATATGCCATTCTTCATTAGCATTGTTGCAATCTCGGGATCAGTTTTATCTGTTTCCCTTTCTCCAAAAGCATCTGTATTCTGTGAGTGGAACTTTTGTCTCAAGCTATAGTTAGAGTGTTCTGGAGCTCAATTACCAGTAAGATAGCTGATCTGTTGGTCTGAGGTCTTTCATGGTTTTATGATCTGACTATTGACTGTGAGCTTGACAGACAAGTCCAAAATGCGTTGTCCTGGAGGAGGTACTGATGAGCGGTCAACTTGAAGTACTAATGTCGATACGGTGTCGCCATACCTACAATTCCAAAAGTTAGGGAATTCAAATATGTTGACCCAATACTAGTGAAGGAAAAAGGGATGTAGTTCTAAATCAGGATGTGTTTGACTTGGAGATTAACTTGCAGGCAGTGGTGGTTCAATCAATTTGCTCTTCTGTATGGTTGAAGTTGCCAGCTTAAAAGGAGTCTGTCAAAGGAGACTTGACAAATTGTACAGAGCATCCTGCACAGAGTGCACTCTGCTGCTGTTGTAGCTCCATAGTCTAGGAAATTAATGTTAAAGGTGATAGTTCATGCTTTGTGAGATCACTATTGTGACCATGCCGTCAACTATTGTACTCATGGATTGTGTTTTTGCCAAAGAATTAAACTTGTGCGCTTTTCCCTTCATGGACTCTACCCACTACGGGTTATCTGAACTTTGGATGTCTGCACAGCACTGTAAGATGCTGTTCTGTCTTGCTCAACTGTTACCACTCTGTCTCTGCCACATCCCCATTTTATCCTCGTATGAGTAACTTTCCCTCAACCTCAGTAAGTCTTGTAAACTCTCTACAAACACTGCGATTTGAATTATTCTGAATGCACCTTTCTAATACAGTGCTTCTCTTGTTCACCTATTTGAGACTTAAGCACATTATACTCTGCTGATGCTGAAGTAGCAGCATCATTTACACCAGCAATATTCATGTATTCCTTTTCCATTATACCTCAGATCGGCTGGGCTATTTTATCGTGGACACTTACTAAAGGTCTGCTCAAGCTCAACTGCATGTAACTTTGTCATTATCTAAGCTTTTAAAGTTACTCCAAACTTTGTTTCATGTCACCTGCCCTCATCATCTGCTATCACGTCAATCGCCACTTACCGACAATGGCTCTTTCTCCACTCTTTTTGGAACCCTTTTGCCTCTTTATATCATTCCTCACCATCAAAGTCATGTGTAAATTCTACCCTACTCAGTATCTTTGGCAGTGTCCTCCTATTCGTAGCCAATGCTGGGTACCTTTTAGGATGATTATTATTTTTGAAGGTGCTGAGTTGCCTTGCATGGTTTGCTACGTTAAAGGTTGTTACTATCATTAAGTTCAACGGTACAGATTCTGCAAGTGTAATGATGGACTAACTTTCAGCATTCAGTGTCATTGTCTCTCAAAAAGTCTCAGCAATTTCTGGAATATGAAGATGTCCTGTGAAATGCTCTAATCTAAAAGTGACTCTTAGCCCAAGAGGAGGAGCTACTGAGGATCCCTCATGCTGCAAACATGTTGAAACACAATTGATGAGAAGTTGCCCTTTTATGCTACTTGTTTCCTGCAAAGACCCTTGAAAATTTTCATGGAGGAGGTATATCTGGGTCTTTAATTATGTGCTAAATGCATGATTACAACAGCACAGCTTCACTATTCATTAGAAAATAGTTTGTGTAAAAAATATAATTGTGTATTGCGCAATTTACAATTATAATAATATGAAAATAATTTTGTTTTAGAATGTTTATGGTATTTCCATTTCTATCATAATTCTATTTGTATGTCCCAATTATTTATTTACTTTCTTGTAAAATTTTAATCAGCAACAAAGGCAAATGCAATGAATTTCACTTCCTTTTTTTGGCTGAGAGAATATTTTATTGTGATAGGCTGTTTACCCTGCTTGATGACACTGCTGATGGATGTTTGGAGATTGTCTTTAATTTGTGCTAGATTTGAATTAACACTGGGAAGGAGAAATTCAGGCACTTGATGAATTGTTATTGGTGGCTCTTTTCAAGGTCATCATTAACAATGTTTCTTTGATTGCTTTATTGTTGTCACATGTACTGACAAACAGTGGAAAGAGTTGTTTCGCATGCAATACAGGCAGATGATATAACACAAAGTGCATCAAGACAACAGAATAGAATGCATGATACAGTGTTACAGCTGCAGAGAAAGTGCAGAAAGAGAGAGATCAGAATTAACAAATTGAGAGGCCCTGTTAAAAATCTAATAACAGCAGGGAACAAGTTGTACTTGAATCTGCCCATATGTGTATTCGAACTTTTACATCTTCTGCCCAATAAAAGAGTGTGAAAGAGAAAATAACTGGGGTGGGAGGGGTCTTTGATCATGTTGGTTGCCATCCCAAGGTAGTGAGATATATAGATAGAATCAATGGGTGGGAGGCTACTTTGGGTGATGGACTGGAATGCATTCATGACTCTTTGGAGTTTCTTGCAGTCTTGGGAAAAGCAGTTGTCAAACCACATCGTGGTGCATTTATGGAAATTAAAAAGAGTCCTTGCGGACACACCGAACTTCCTGAGCCTCATGAGGAAGTAGAGACTGTTGTTTGGCTGCTGACTGTAAAATTGGCTATAATACCATTGATGAATTCAAACGATTACATGTAGAACATGAACTTTTCTTATCTGTATTAGCAGTTGTGGGTCAATAGCTAGCACACTTCCCTACGAATCAGAAGATAGGTTTAAATGCCACTCCAGTGATTAGGGCAGTAAAATCTAGGCTGACAATCCAGCACGGTGGAGAGACTGTTGCCCTGCTAATGGTGCCACATTTTAGAGACGATGCTATACTGAGGTCTTGTTCGCAACCTGTAGTGGTCATCACACATCCCATGATACAACACTGAAGACGAATGTTTGCATGTGGGGGGCAGAGGGGAGCAGAGGAAGGAGGATGGTGTTGGTAGCCTAGAAAATATTTATACTGAGCCCAAATCAGCACATCTATGGCAGCACACCAGCCAGCCTCAAAGGGGAATTATGAAGGAATCACAGGAACCATATGCCATGACACTTAAGCTATACACATGTGATTTATTGGGATGAACTAAATGCCAAAAACAGGTACAGTGGAGACTCAGGATTTCAGGAAGAGTATTCAAATCAACTAGCTTTCATCCAACAAGCTACTGTTCTTCCAAATCTGAAGAGAACACATATGGTGAGAATAGTAAAATGTTCAGATTGCCTGAATGTGCAAAGTTGAAGGCTTGCAGAAGTTTTAGACTGTCGTTAGCATAGAAACAGACGTTTTGGCTCACCAAGTCTATGCTGACCAACAAACTCTGAATAATACTAATCCCATTTGCCTGCACTTGGTCCATTGCCTCCTATGCCTTGGCATTTTAACTGCTCATCGAGATGCTGCCTCCATTATCCTCTCAGACAGCACATTCTATATTTCTGCCACCCACTGTGTATGAAACATTTTGCTCCGATTTTCTCTAAACTACTTAATCCTCACCTTACTCACATATGTGCCATACGGAAGAGATTCTCATGATCTATCCTGTTTATATTTCTCATAATTCTATATTCCTCAATCATCTCTCTCCTCAGTCTCCTCTGCTCCATCGAAAACAAACCCAGCCTATTCAGTGTCTTCTCATAACTGAGATTTTGAATTGAATTTATTGTCATGTATACCAAAGCACAGGAAAAGGAATTTCCATCATTGGCAACTTCCTGGTGAATCTCCTCTGCATCCAGTGCAATCCCATTCTTTTAATACTATGGCAACCAGAAATGCAGACAGCATTTCCATCTGTGACCTAGCTAATGCTCAAGAAAGTTGCACCAAGACTTCCTTGTTTCTATAGTCTGTCCCAGGTAATGAAAGCAAGCATCAAGTATACAGTCGGTTCCATTATCACACACGATTCTTCAACACGAATTGGCTATAACATGATTGAAGAATTACTTGGAGAACATGCACTTTTCTTCCTTGTATTAGCTATAACACGATTCTGGTTCCTTTGGTTTAAATGGTGCCGCTAATACACGATTTTCTTATAACGCAGGATCGCTCAGGAACGGAACTATTGCCTTATATCAGAACAGACTGTACCTTCAAATGCAGTCTCAATGTAAATATAATCATAACATGAAAAAAAACTTGGAAATGTCCTGTACAAGGATCTGAGGGGGTTACTACTTAATTTACGTACAATAAGAACCTTTTTCTGTGATGGTGACATGAGGGTGGGCTCAGACTGTATGATGGGGGAAAGGCTGAAGAATGGTGTGCGTTTAACTCTCTTATTGAAATGTGGATCATACTCACATACTCACTGTAAATAGCTGAAGCAATGCACTTAAGCTTCCTCTTAGCTATGCAACAAATTCTTCTAATTGGATCAGAAAGATGGCTATCCTCATCCATACTAAACTGCTTTGGGCTTGAAGGCACTCACAGACACAACAATTGCAGCACAGAATTGTTTAGGCCACATCATAAATCGCTGTAATTATTTGGTGGAGGTAACAGAAAGGGTTGGTCAAGGTCATGAAGTAAGTGTTGCATGTGAATTTTCAAAAGGCATATAATGAAGTACCACATGATAGAATTGTTAGCAAAACAAAAGTAAGAGCAGATACGTTAAATATGAGGTGCAATTTCCATGCACAGATGACACAAGTGTTCTGGGCTGTTTCTGCAGGAGCTTTGGTGAGTTCCTGTATTCATCAGCGTATGTTACCTCATCCTCACAGAGAAAGCAGAGGAGTAAGGTGCCTTCTGCAAGCAAAGGCTACCTGTGATTCAGGGGCAGCATGCAGCCTGTGCCTCTCGGGTTTGCAAGTTGATCAGAAGGTGGAGCAGAAACTGCAGGCAAGTTTGATCTGTGCCGTACCTAAACCAGGTTGGTAGTAACGTTCTCCAACTACCTTGATTGTTCCAGAAAGCTGGAGAGGCATCCAGGATCTCGGCCGTCATTCAGTGCTTGCTTGACTACTTCTTCATTGGAGTCCTTAGGACTCGTGTGAATTGTCAAAAAAAAACTATGCTGTACCCCAGCTTGGTCTTGGCCAAATCAGATGTGGCACCTTTCCCTATGGTGATCCCAACTCGACACTGGGCACCGAGGTAATTGCCAATGCCTGAACTAGCAGCTGCAAGTGACAGCTCAATTGATAGTGTTTTCATCAGTGATGTGTTATTATCCTGTTTCTGGGGCTTTTGTGGCTGAGCAGTGGTTATAAGTAAGTACTCAAATTAGTAGTAGCCTGTTTATTAGATTAGAAATCGATTTAGAGGTAATAGACAATGCTAAGAAAAAGCAGTATGAGAAATGATTTTCTCTCGGGATCTGTTCTGGGGCCACCACTTTCCATTATATTTCTTAACGACTTGGTTGGAGGAATTATTGGATATACAGATGTGTGTAAGGTACCAGGTTAGTGAAAACAGTCAACAATTCAGGTGTGAGCAAGAACTTGCAAGGCAAATGGACACATTATGGAGTCAACTCCCAGGTGGTCTGAAGTAGATTTTGAGGCAGGGGATCCAGGAAAACTGGGGCGAAAGTAGCCACAGGACTGCTGCCCAAAATGTTCTGGCCTCTTTTCAACTTTCCCAGAAGCAGATTGGTGGTCAAATGAGCCCCTGTAGCTGAGGCAGGAAGGCAACTAAACTGATTCAGACGACCGTTAGGAGAACTCCCCAAGTGGAATTTCTCGATTCCCATGCTAAGTTGTTGTGGTTCTGTTCGCCGAGCTGGGAATTTGTCTTGCAAACGTTTCGTCCCCTGTCTAGGTGACATCCTCAGTGCTTGGGAGCTTCTGTGCTGTTTCCTCTGGCATTTATAGTGGCCTGTCTCTGCCCCTTCCGGTTGTCAGTTCCAGCTGTCCACTGCAGTGGCCGGTATATTGGGTCCAGGTGGATGTGTTTGTTGATAGAATCTGTGGATGAGTGCCATGCCTCTAGGAATTCCCTGGCTGTTCTCTGTTTGGCTTGCCCTATAATAGTAGTGTTGTCCCAGTCGAATGCCGGAGGAAACATCACAGAAGCGCTTCACAGGAGGCTCCCAAGCACTGAGGATGTCACCTAGACTGGGGACGAAAGGTTTGCAAGACAAATTCCCAGCTCGGCGAACAGAACCACAACAACGAACACCCGAGCTACAAATCTTCTCCCAAACTTTAAACTCCCATGCAAAGTCTCCAACCCAGCTGGTTGGGTAAGATGAATGCATAAGGGAGAGGGATCGCCTCGGTGAAGCTGACAAGCTATAAGGTCTTCAGGCAGTTACACTGAAGAGCATCCAACATGACTAGGCTGAGTGGCTGCTTTGCAAAGCCCTGCTCAGTCAGCAAATGCTATCACTGCTTGACAAGGTGATTGCCAACTGCCTGGATGGTACTTCACCTGGCCAGCAATTCACCAGACCTCAGCTGGTGCCAGCATTCAAATGGCATTGGAGCTCTTAACCAGCTACACCATTTGACTGCGTTGAAAAGCTAGAACAGGGTTTTGTGCACTGCAAGATGTCCAAACTCCTCTTCAGCAACACCAACTGCATTCTCAACTGCCATGGTGTGGAGGAGATGGCCACTGAGATACATGGAAGAAGTATCAGCAGGCAGACCAGCTATCTCAATGTGTGCAAGAATCATGCTCCGTCTTTCACAGAGAGTCATTACTGACATCTGTAGCCTCTCGATACAAAGCCACTTTCCCGATGTCCAGCAATACCAATATCTGACAAGGTGACAGGGCACAATTCCTTTAATCCCATGCATCTGACATTTGCCATGTGGTGTGAATCTTTCTCCGACCAGGGCAATAAGCAGCAAGTGTTAGGAATGGTTTTGTGTTCGGGGAATTGAAGGACAACAATTGTGTGTGGTAACCCTGACTTTGAGGGATGGATGCAAGAGCACAAGGGTCATTGTGACTATTGACTGTGTGTTATTGACCAGCAGAGGAATGAATGGAACTGCAGAATGTGTGCTGTGAAAGTCTATGTGGAGGACAGAGTGTTATGTCCTCCCAATGTTCTGGATCCTTCTGGCACACAGGTCAGAGGAAAAAAACATTGCTGCTGCTCACTTCCATGACTGTTTAGTGGAATCAACCGTCCCTTCCCTGCGATCCTCAGGAAAGTTTAAATCCCTCAACTCTCTTGACTGATGGTAAGCAGGGACCTATCTGTTGTAAAAATTGAGTTCACACTATGGAACTGAAGGATTACAATGAAGTTGGGCAGGATCGTGGAAGTACTGTTATAGCTTAGAGGCTGATAATAATGTGGAGAATACAGTAGAGATGGTATTGCTCTGAAGAAGGTCATCAGATTGGGCTGTTAAATGCAAAAATACTTGATTGCTCAGTATCAATCTGCTTTCTACGGTATGTATGACTTGCTGTCTGACAGGATGCACAAATAGAATCACAATATTGGCTCCTGTTTAATAAGACTCTAATGAGAACAGGAGTTGGTCTTTCAGCCCTTGGCATTCAATAAGATCATGACTGTCTCACATCCACATTTCTATTCTTTTCCCATAACCCTCAACTCCCGTACGATCAAGATTCCACCTCAGTCTTAAGAATAACAAGAACTCTGCCGCACAGCTCTCTGTGGCAAGGAGTTCCAAAGTCTCTTCATCCTCTGAGAAAATAAATTCCTCCTCATCTCAGTCTGAAATTGATGCCTCGTTATTTTAAAACTATGCCCTTTGGTCCTAGACTCTCCCATGAGTATTGACCCAGCTTACTTTCACAATCAGGACTCCCGCCCACCTTCCGAGGACCCCTTCGCCCACCTCCAACACACTGCATCCACCTGGACACCCCGTGCTGGCCTACTACCTGCCCTCGACCTCTTCATTTCCAACTGCCACTGGGACATTAACCGCTTCAACCTGTCTACCTTCCTCCCCCACTCCAACCTCTCACCCTCACAATGCACAGCCCTCCAATCCCTCTGCTCCAATCCCAACCTCACCATCAAGCCAGCGGATAAAAGGGGCGCAGTGGTAGTCTGGCACACTGACCTCTACACCGCTGAAGCCAAACGTCAACTCGAGGACACCTCTTCCTACTGCCCCCTTGACCATGACACCACCCCCCATCACCAAACCATCATCTCCCAGACCATACAGAAACTCATCACCTCAGGAGATCTCCCACCCACAGCTTCCAACCTCATAGTCCGGGAACCCCGCACTGCCCGGTTCTACCTCCTTCCCAAGATCCACAAGCCTGACCACCCTGGCCGACCCATTGTCTCAGCATGCTCCTGCCCCACTGAACTCATCTCTACCTACCTCAACACTGTCCTATCCCCCCAGTCCAGGAACTCCCCACATACGTTCGAGACACCATCCACGCCCTCCACCTCCTCCAAGACTTCCGTTTCCCTGGCCCCCCAACGCCTCATCTTCACCATGGATATCCAATCCCTCTACACCTCCATCCGCCATAGCCAGGGCCTCCAAGCCCTCCGTTTTTTCCTCTCCGGACGTCCCCAACAGTACCCTTCCACCGACACTCTCATTCGTTTGGCCGAACTGGTCTTCACCCTTAACAATTTCTCCTTTGAATCCTCCCACTTCCTCCAGACCAAAGGGGTAGCCATGGGCACACATATGGGCCCCAGCTATGCCTGTCTCTTTGTTGGCTATGTAGAGCAGTTGATCTTCCGTAATTACACCGGCACCACTCCCCACCTCTTCCTCCGCTACATTGATGACTGCATTGGCGCCACCTCGTGCTCCCGCGAGGAGGTTGAGCAGTTCATCAACTTCACCAACACATTCCACCCTGACCTTAAATTTACCTGGACCATCTCTGACACCTCCCTCCCCTTCCTGGACCTCTCCATCTCCATTAATGACGACCGACTTGACACTGACATTTTTTACAAACCCACCGACTCCATCAGCTACCTGGATTACACCTCTTCCCACCCTACCTCTTGCAAAAATGCCATCCCGTATTCCCAATTCCTCCGCCTCCGCCGGATCTGCTCCCAGGAGGACCAATTCCACCACAGAACACACCAGATGGCCTCCTCATTTAGAGACCACAATTTCCCTTCCCACGTGGTTAAAGATACCCTCCAACGCATCTCGTCTACATCCCGCACCTCTGCCATCAGACCACACCCCTCCAACCGTAACAAGGACAGAACGCCCCTGGTGCTCACCTTCCACCCTACCAACCTTCGCATAAACCAAATCATCCGCCAACATTTCCGCCACCTCCAAACAGACCCCACTACCCGGGATATATTTCCCTCCCCACCCCTTTCCGCCTTCCACAAAGACCATTCCCTCCGCGACTACCTGGTCAGGTCCACGCCCCCAAACAATCCACCCTCCAATCCTGGCACTTTCCTCTGCCACCGCAGGAACTGTAAAACCTGCGCCCACACCTCCTCCCTCACCTCTATCCAAGGCCCTAAAGGAGCCTTCCACATCCATCATAGTTTTACTTGCACATCCACTAATATCATTTATTGTATCCGTTGCTCCCGATGTGGTCTCCTCTACATTGGGGAGACTGTGCGCCTCCTAGCAGTGCGCTTTAGGGAACATCTCCGGCACACCCGCACCAATCAACCACACCGCCCTGTGGCCCAACATTTCAACGCCCCCTCCCACTCTGCCGAGGACATGGAGGTCCTGGGCCTCCTTCACTGCCGCTCCCTCACCACCAGACGCCTGGAGGAAGAACGCCTCATCTTCTGCCTCAGAACACTTCAACCCCAGGGCATCAATGTGGACTTCAACAGTTTCCTCATTTCCCTTTCCCCCACCTCACCCTAGTTCTAAACTTCCAGCTCAGTAACTGTCCCCTTGACTTGTCCGGACTTGTCCTACCTGCCTATCTCCTTTTCCACCTATCCACTCCACCCTCTCCTCCTTGACCTATCACCTTCATCCCCTCCCCCACTCACCCATTGTACTCTATGCCACTTTCTCCCCACCCCCACCCTCCTCTAGCTTATCTCTCCACGCTTCAGGCTCACTGCCTTTATTCCTGATGAAGGGCTTTTGCCCGAAACGTCGATTTTGAAGCTACTTGGATGCTGCCTGAACTGCTGTGCTCTTCCAGCACCACTAATCCAGAATGAGTATTGACCCTGTCAAGCCCCTTAAGAATCTGATATGTTTCAGTGAGATCACCTCTCATTCTTATAAATCCAAATGAGTGGAATCCTAATCTGTTTAACTTGTGTGTATAAAATAATCCCTTCACACCAGGGATCATCCAAGGAAACCCTCTCTGGACTGACTCCAATAAAATAATATTATTCTTTAAATAAGGGAAACAAAACTGCTCACGGTACCTCAAATGTGGTTTCACAAGCACCTTGTCCAGTTGCAATAAGAATACCCTTCCTTCGATCCCAACTGCCTTGAAATAAGAGCCAGATTTCCATAAGCCTTCCTGATTACCTGCTGCACCTGTGTGCTGCCTTTCTGTGTTTCATATACAAGTAACCCCAAGTCCCTATGGGTTGCAGCTTTCTGCAGTTTTTTCCTCCATTTAAATAATTCTTGCTGTTTTGTTTTCAGTTTCAGAATGAACAATTTCACATTCTCTCCACAACTGAGTTCCCACAACTGTCAGCTCAGTGACTGAATGGCCAGCGTGCCACTGGTCCAGACAGTGTTCAATACCATGGGGGCCTGTGATCCCAAAGCTGTGTCCAAGCTGGATATGTGTGTAACCTATCCGTGCAAATAGCTCTTGCTGAACAGTTTCCCTGCTTTATCCAGGACAATGAATGCCTACATTCTTAATGTTGGATATGAAAATTAACTTTCCAGATCGGCCTTTCCAACATTTGTATGTGTGCAGCTTGAAAGCTATGTGAACTTAACAGCCATGGTCTCCTGTTGTGCCAAAGTCTGTACCTGGAAAGCTTACTCATAAAATGTATCTGTTTTTATTGACTTCCAGCCTCTGAAAATCATGACCTGAAAGTTTAGAGGAAGTCATGTTCCTCAGGCACCTGTGCACACTGTTGATGGTTCTGAGCTGTCTTGAGTCATCTTCGCTACGTGCACAATTAAAGCACTACCACTGAACTGTTTGCTCTTTCTGACCTAGGGAATACAGTCATTGTGTGCTAGGTGGAAAAAATGTTCCAGTACCTAGCTGTTCCTCTCCTGATTTGAATTTTTAGACTCTCAGCACCATTATCTCCGCAACCCCTGGAAGGGATCCTCTGTGTAAGAGGTACTTGTGTGGGATAAAACAAGGCTTTTAGTTTAATTGCAGTCAGTATGAGAGGCTTATCTTGGTGCATGGAATCATTTGACTGCTGTGGACCTTGCTTTCCCAGTAAATTGGTAGTTTTATGTTGATTCAACATCTGAGCATTATTTGTGTAAGTTCTGGAAAGTCAAGTGTTAATATCAGCAATTCCTGCAGCACGGATTGGTGTAAAGTTGTTAAATGTGAAAATGATATTGTCCTCCTACACTGTATACAGTTCAACTATTCTGTGACTTGGACTGGTGAGTATGTCTCTAAAATAGGATTGTCTCATCTTCTCAAAAAGGAGGAAAAAACAGGGCAATGACTGGGAGATTGACATCTTGAGATGGATTTTGATATTTGCTCTGCAAATATGGAAATCCATTTTAAGTGTTATGAAGCTCACATTGACCAATAAATTAAAAGAACTGCATTTGCCAAATATCGAGAGTGAGAAAACAGAGGATATGATTTAACCTTTTAAAAGTTGACTATAACAGTCAAACTCAAAATCAACACTGATAGAACATGTATTAATGACCAAATTGTTGATTCTAAACTAGACATTACACATGAAGAAACAGTTGCAACTTAGACAGATCTCACTAATGTATCAGTAGTCTGCTCAGCTTGTATATCATCAATCTCAGCTCCAACATTCCTCAAAGCTCTGCCTTTCTCACAAAGAATTTCAGCTCTTCAAGGATTCAGCTTAAAAATCATACAGCATCATATAACTAATCCAAGTTTTGTGGGTAAAGACTTCACCAAGTTAAATCTGTCTTAAAACTTCCTCAACTTTTCTTACTTTAAGATAACATGTGCCTATACCTATAAAGTAGCAGGAACTCTGCGCATTCCTAGTTCCTAGTTCGAGGGTCTATCTTCTTCTGTATGACTGGAATGCACCACTGGGTTTGTATTCTGAGCTAGGGTGCCTCTGTGTTCTTTTATACGGTTTCGCCCAATTTTACTTTGGGTGGCTCAGTGGTTGCCTCACAACATCAGGAACTCTGGTTCCAACCTGGGCTGACTGTGTGGAGTTTTCACATTCTCGCCATGCCTGTGTGGGTTTCCACCCACAGCCCAAAGATGTGTAGGTTAGGTGGCTTGGTTATGCCACATTGCCCTGTAGTGGCCAGGGATGTGCAGGTTAGATGGATTAGCCATCTTAAATGTGGAGATCGTGTGGGTCTGGGCGGGATGCTCTTTGGAATGTCAATGCAAACTCTGGGCCAAATGGCCTCTTTCTGCACTGTCTCTATGACTTAGATTTAAAGGATGAATTCATGTCTGCACCATTTTAAACTACACAGGTACCTCGGGCTATGTACACTCTCACTAATGCCCCTTGATCCAAGAATATAGATTATGTTGCTCATACCTGGGGCTGTCTGAAGAGATTGATTGCAGACACCTTCACTTCAGTAAAACTGTGGTGTGTGGATGTATTTTCAGAGAGCCTCCAGGAATGGTTTGCCACCACTCAAAATTGTGAAGGAAATAATATTCTTAGCCTTATGTCACAAGATATTTCCAGGTCACTGAGAGGTACATCTGTCAACTGTAAAAAAAAATACATAAACCAAGCGATAAACCAACATGCCTGCTTGGGATAAAAGGACAAAGGACTGATTTAGCAAGAGACTGGAGCTTTTTCCAACTGGCATCATGTTTTTACAGAGACAAAGGGGGAATGAATTATGTTTGCTATTCCCTTAAGCCTGAGAGCGCAATATTGTTTGATGTACTCCTTTCCCATTTTCATCACTTCCCTCATTAAGATAGGCTGACAGATGTTTCCCAAACCACGGTTTTCAGATTCAAATTTCTGATTTAAACTCACAGAGAAACCCTTAAGAGGAATTCAAAGATGCATTTTATTAACAAAACATTCAAAATGCTTCACTACCTCTCGGAAGCACTCAAGAAATTAAGGAAGACAGAAACAGAAGAGGAGCTTGGTTCTGAATTACACATTTTTGTAATTCCAGAGTTATGAAAAATTTAGTTTTGATGACTTTTTCTTTAGTTCATCCACAGAAAGTACATGTTCCTGCATAGGCCAGTATTTATTTGCTATCCTTAAGTGCCCAGAGGACAAGTAAGTACCAGTGGCATTACTGTGGGTCTGAAATCATATGCAGGCCAGGCTAGGTGAGGATGACAGATTTCCTTCCCAAAAGGACATTAGTGAACCAGAGACTTTTTAAAATGACATTCAATAATAATTGCATGGCTGAAATCATTATTTTAGATTAAAATGAATTTAAATTGCACCATCTGTCATGGTGGAATTCAAATCCATGTCTCAAGAATATTGGACGTGAGCTTTGGATTCCTAGTCGAATGACAATTCCGCTGTGCCACTGCCTCCCTTCCTTGAGTTACAACTTAGCTGAGGTTTATCTTCAGCCATAGTTTACTCAGGAGGGCTCGTGAGGTGACCTCTCATTTCTGTAGATCCAGATTTCCGAGGAAAGGACCCTCGCTAAAACCCACTAACTGGTAGAGAACTGGAGCTGGCCTTCAGTCATTGATTTGAATGAAAGAAACAAAATTCCTCAAGGACTTGACTGCACCTTGACAGGAGTAAAGCTAGAGCAAGCAGTAAGGCGCTGTGATTTCATTGTCCGAAGCTTCCAATCTCCATTCCTTCAGTGAGCTAAGAAAAAAAGAAAGTTACAAGCCTGCAACACTTTGATACTTCATCTCCAGCCAATAAAGTTGAACAGTGAAATTTCATGCCCTTATGTGTGTGTGTGTAGACACTATTGTAAATATATTCAGGTGTAGGGAAATAAGCACATCCTCATTTTTCAAAAGAAAATGTTTTTTTTTCATTGTTTTTGAGAGTCACAGCATTCGAAAAGTTTAAAATCTTTCGATCAGTTATATGGTTGGAAAAAGCAAAGACAAATCCTCTTTGAAGTTCTTATTCCCCATTGTGATATTAGAATCTGAAATATGTCACCACCAGACCCCAATTTGTTTTAATCTTCACAAAGTCCTTGCTTTCTTGGCACGTATTTTTAAAGGCTAACAAAATATGTACCTCTTCTGTAATGGTGAATGCTTTGAATTTGGCAAGGTATAAGCAGCAGCGTTTTAACACGTGCCCTGTTTTAATTGCAAAGTGCAAACACAAAAATATTTTTTGTGCATGGATTGCTTTGTAACACAAAAGGAATGAAGCATTTAATTGCACACATCAAAATACTTAGAATGTACAATACTGAAATAGGCCATTTGATCCAGTTGGTCCAAGCCAGTGTTTATGCAGCTTCTCAACTTCCACTCATCTGTCTTCATCGTACCCTATCAGTATATCTTTCTATATACTTCTCCCTCATGCACTTATCTAATTTCCTTTTAAATGAAACAATATTATTGATCTCAGTTTGGCCTTGAGTAGCAGATTCCCCATTGTAATCTCTTGAGGCTAAAAGGTAGCCCCCCGAATTCTCTTTGGAACTTCTTAATAACTATTTGATTTATACATTCTAGGTTTGCTGTAACTGAAAGGCAGAAATGTTTGCTCTATACCTCCCCTATCAAACCGATTCATGATATTCTGTTAGATTATTCTCCATTAGGTGGAGAGTAGTTTTCCATCTCTGAAATATTCCCCAGTTCTACTGTTGTGCTTCACATTCTTTTATAACCTTTTTCTCATTTTATCCATTAGCCGAGCATCATTTTTTTTCTTTAAACAACTGTTATGCTGGGAATATTGAATGTTTTATTTGAGGAATGGATTTGGATTTGAAGCAGAGGAAAATGTAAGGTACAGAGTCGGATAGGGCAGAGAAACTAGTTTTGGATTGTTAATGCATTCTTCACTTGCCATTGACATGGATGTCTTGCAGTATAAAAATAACCATTAGCTTTGCTCACTGCAGATACATATTGAAAATGTTATTGCTTACTGCTCCAGTTTTCCATTTTAACTGGCTTAACATTATTTGGGATCGAGAGTACTGTTTATTAGCAAGTTTGGAGAAGGTTTGTGGCTCAGGTTGCGGTTACGGTTGTAAGTTTGCTCGCTGAGTTGGAAGGTTCATTTTCAGACGTTTCGTCACCCTACTAGGCAACATCTTCAGTGGGCCTGCAGGCAAAGCACTAGTGTTATGGCCCATTCATTGGCAGCACTTCTGTTGGCAATTCTATTCAAATTTGGCTTTAAGCCTTAAACAATGGTTGTATCTCTTGTATCTATTCGTATTGGCAACGCTGGGATTCTTTTAGAAATAGAGATACGGTTTTTGTTCAACAGTGCATTAAATGGAGTCAAGTCCATTATTCGAACAGATGCTCAGATTTCTAAATGCAGCTCTTCCAAGTTCTTGCAATTTTCACAATATAGTGACATTGCCACATAAACACATTAGTTGACTTTGTTATAATCTCATACCATGCAGGGAAACAGCCAGTGCTATGCAGTTAATAGGAACGTTTCAGTTGCAAGCTGTGGCTCTCATAATACAGAGACATCTGTTAATAACTAAATTCTGCTTCAGTGAATAATGACTGAAATGAAGCAGGACACAGAGGTCTCTGATTACAATCTGTGCCTGGTCCTGCTGCATGCTGACCTTCTGTGTGGAATACTGAACCCCTTGCCATTTCTTTTTGTGGTTTGTCGCATTTTCTGCAGCGTGAAAATGTACAAACCTGACATTTAAATCTGAAGAAAGTAAGTTACACTCCACTTTCCTCACTGTCATGGGATCTTGGGGGCTTGTAGAAAGTGACAAGAGATGCAATACTGCAACTGAAGAAAATCTCCAGAGAAAATTCAATTCTGTTGATATTTTCCTGAGTAGGCCTTTTTTTTTTCAAATGTGTTCAGAACTGATGTTGACACCACTGTCATAGCCATTAAAATGCAGTGTACTCCTGTTTGTTTTATGACCTTGTTTTTTGTTGTTGTTATCCACTATCATATATCAGTCATCACTCAGTCAGACTTTAAGTAACCCACGTTGTCAAGAACTGAGATGTAATCGGGCTTGAGTCAACTGTAACAGCACAGTTTACAGTCCCAGTTAGGTTAACAGTATGGATGGAGAGCCAATTATCCCATCTTGTCTGTGCTGTCATTAGATGTCAGGGGTTCATGAGAAAAATTATCTAAATAGAAGCACTCAATCTTTTTCTTATTCATTTGTAGAACGTGGGCATTGCTGACTGACCAACATTTTTGCCCATGCCTCGTTGCTTTTGACAAGGTGGAGGTGAGCAAATTTCTTGAACTGCTACCAACTCTAGAAACATAGAATTATAGAGTATTGAAAGGCCTTTTACCCCATCAAATCTGTACTGCCAACAACCTTCCCACCCCCCACCCACCCACCCATACCACCCCATCCCAACGCTGTGGGTTGACTCAAAGGATTTTGACACAGTGACAGTGAAGGAATGACGATATATGTTGTGGTTCTGTTCGCCGAGCTTGGAATTTGTGTTGCAAATGTTTCATCCCCTGTCTAGGTGACATCCTCAGTGCTTGGGAGCCTCCTGTGAAGTGCTTCTGTGATGTTTCCTCCGGCATTTATAGTGGTTTGTCTCTGCCGCTTCCGGTTGTCAGTTCCAGCTGTCCGCTGCAGTGGCTGGTATATTGGGTCCAGGTCGATGTGTTTGTTGATAGAATCTGTGGATGAGTGTCATGCCTCTAGGAATTCCCTGGCTGTTTCTGTTTGGCTTGCCCGATAATAGTAGTGTTGTCCCAGTCGAATTCATGTTGCTTGTCATCAGCATGTGTGGCTACTAAAGATAGCTCATCGTGTCGTTTCGTGGCTAGTTGGTGTTCATGGATGCGGATCGTTAGCTGTCTTCCTGTTTGTCCTATGTAGTGTTTTGTGCAGTCCTTGCATGGGATTTTGTACACTACATTGGTTTTGCTCATGCTGGGTATTGGGTCCTTCGTTCTGGTGAGTTGTTGTCTGAGAGTGGCTGTTATGAGTCCTAGTGGTCGCAGTAGTCTGGCTGTCAGTTCGGAAATGCTCTTGATGTATGGTAGTTTGGCTAGTCCTTTGGGTTGCGGCATGTCATTGTTATGTTGTCTTTCCCTTAGGCATCTGTTGATGAAATTGCGCGGGTCTCCGTTTTTGGCGAATACATTGTATAGGTGTTCTTCTTCCTCTTTTTGCAGTTCTGGTGTGCTGCAGTGTGTTGTGGCCCTTTTGAATAGTGTCTTGATGCAACTTCTTTTGTGTGTGTTGGGGTGGTTGCTTTCGTAGTTTAGGACTTGGTCTGTGTGTGTGGCTTTCCTGTATACCTTTGTGCTGAATTCTCCGTTCGGTGTTCTCTGTACCATCACGTCGAGGAAACCATGGTCTCATTCGATGTAACGGCACTGTTCACCTCCATCAACAAAACCCTAGCCAGAGAAACAATAGCCAACCTGCTGGACATACAGAACAGACAACAGGGCGTTGAACCTATCAACAAAGACGGCATACTTAAACTACTGGACCTGTGCCTCACAACACACTTCACATTCAACAACCAAATATATGAACAAATCAACAGCACACCCATGGGCTCACCCATCTCTGGACTCATAGCAGAAGCAGTAATGCAAAGGTTAGAACAAACAGTCTTACCGCAAATTCAACTAGAACTCTGGGTCAGATATGTGGATGACACCTTTGTAATCATTAAAAACACAAAAATAGAGAACACACATCGGATCATCAACACCACACTCACAGGAATCCGATTCACGAGAGAGGAAGAAAAGGACAACCAACTCCCATTCCTAGACGTGATGGTACAGAGAACACCGAACGGAGATGCACCACAAAGGTATATAGGAAAGCCACACACACAGACCAAGTCCTGAACTATGAAAGCAACCACCCCAACACACACAAAAGAAGTTGCATCAAGACACTATTCAAAAGGGCCACAACACACTGCAGCACACCAGAACTGCAAAAAAAGGAAGAAGAACACCTATACAATGTATTCGCCAAAAACAGAGACCCGCGCAATTTCATCAACAGATGCCTAAGGGAAAGACAACATAACGATGACATGCCGCAACCCAAAGGACTAGCCAAACTACCATACATCAAGAGCATTTCCGAACTGACAGCCAGTTCGACCACTAGGACTCATAACAGCCACTCTCAGACAACAACTCACCAGAACGAAGGACCCAATACCCAGCATGAGCAAAACCAATGTAGTGTACAAAATCCCATGCAAGGACTGCACAAAACACTACATAGGACAAACAGGAAGACAGCTAACGAACCGCATCCATGAACACCAACTAGCCACGAAACGACACGATGAGCTATCTTTAGTAGCCACACATGCTGATGACAAGCAACATGAATTCGACTGGGACAACACTACTATTATCGGGCAAGCCAAACAGAGAACAGCCAGGGAATTCCTAGAGGCATGGCACTCATCCACAGATTCAATCAATAAGCACATCGACGTGGACCCAATATACCGGCCACTACAGCGGACAGCTGGAACTGACAACCGGAAGCGGCAGAGACAAACCACTATAAATGCCGGAGGAAACATCACAGAAGCGCTTCACAGGAGGCTCCCAAGCACTGAGGATGTCACCTAGACAGGGGATGAAACGTTTGCAACACAATTCCCAGCTCGGCGAACAGAACCACAACAACGAGCACCCGAGCTACAAATCTTCTCCCAAACTTTGAATGACGATATATTTCCAAGTCAGGATACTGAGTGGCTTGGAGGGGAACTTGAAGGTGGTGATGTTCCCATATATCTGCTGCCCTTGTCTTTCTAGACTGAAGTGGTCGTGGGTTTGGAAGGTGGAATTTTCAGATAGTCCATAAATTTTAAATCGCAGTTTAGACATGATGCATTGGTTAATTCGACAAGGTGCTGTATGCAGCCTCTGACAATTTAGAGGAACAGGGTTCACTGATAACTGGCTGTTGACATGAAGTGTGCCAGTCTTGATATACTTGTGCGGGCACTATCCTGCTCTGTCTAACGAAAGTGTTTGGGTATTCTTCCCTGAATATTCCTCGATCTCTTCTGGTCCACCCCCCATCTAAAAGAAGGTGGTTGCCTGATGCTGACTGCCTCTTACAAGCTTATGACAAATACTCACTGACGACTGCTTCTGTCCCTATTTTCAAGGACGGGAGGTTTGCACCGTGTCATCACCCATTACTGAATCTGTCCACACAAGGGATATGGAACAACTCCTGCTGAGGTTAGAATAACAGTTCTCCACTTGCTCAGCTTTCCTCTGGATGTTAATTCCCATCCATTTTGGGAACAAGCATTTTTATTTTCCTCAACAATGCAATGGCATTAGGGTACACATGGTACTATTATAGTTTTTTGACATCAGTGTAATTTAATGTCTTTGCGGCCTCAATGATCCTGTTGATTCTTGGTATCTTTCTTGTTTCATTTTCATTTGTCTTTTCTCTCTAGAAATTTATTTGTTTGGGGAAAGATAGTTACCATAGCGGTAGCGATTATGTGAGGTCACAAGCAACTCGAAAAATTCAGTTTTAAAAGGACCTCAAATTCCAATACTGGAATTTTGCAAGAAAAATCCAGAAACCCACTTGTCTCCCTCTTGTCCTTTGTCTTCTTTTGCTTCAAATTTTAACTCGGATTTCAGCTCCAATGCTGAGATATCCTATGGCAAAGCTTTCTGTCTTGTAACAGCTTTGGGCATGGAGGATTTTCTTGAAGCAACTCCAATCTTTTGTTGACAGTGTTAAACTCTCTTTGATGTTTCCTGAACCAAAGGAAATTGTATTTCTTATTTCATCCAACTAAAATCTCTCCTAATTTTAACAACACCTACTAAAACTCTGCTTTGTTTTCATCTCAAAGAGCATGTTCCGGTGATGTTTTCAGTCTTCCTTTGCAGCAATGGCTCTCCGTCCCTGATTTTGTACAGATAAATCAATACTGCAGGCTTTTTTTTTGTCATTGCCAGATCGTCCACAACTCAATTATTTTCCCTTCAGGTCTGCTCCCTGTGCCTTAGCATTTCTCTCTGTGTCTGTGTCCAAGGTCCTATTACACCATTTCCATCTGGATCTTATTGTCTGATACATGTCTTCTTGTGATTAAACAGTTGTAAACTGCCCCATAATCAGTGCGTCAGAATTTGTAACATTGTCTTGACAGATTTTATCATCTTTCTCGGCAATTATTTATCCTGCTGTGCTCCTGCATCACGCCTGCCACATTTGCCTTTGTGATTTTCTTTTTATTCTGGATTTCATTTTTCCTTTTACAGCATCATTTAATTGCAGATTCTTTTCACTCTGTAAAGATACTTTTTTTTTCTGAATCTTTAAGTTCGAGCAGCACTGCGCATGAGGTTTGGATGTGACATTTGTAATTTTCTGAACTCTTGCCCCAGTGAATGTTTGCTGGATTGAAACTACTGAGAAACTATCATTTGATTTTGGTGAGCATTTTACCACTGACACCTGTGGCCTTTGATTTGTGTGCATCAATAATTTGGGAATAATATCACTTTTCAACACATTTTCCAGCTGGGTTTCAGATTTGCCAACTATACAAACATAGAGTTAAACCATATAGAAGACGCCTTTCAGCCCATCAAATCTGTACTGTCAAATACATATCACATCCTACAGAGGCTGAACAGGCTGGGCTGTTTTCCCTGGAGCATCGGAGGCTGAGGGGTGACCTTGTAGAGGTTTGAAAAGTTATGAGGGGCATGGATAGGGTAAATGGGCAAAGTCTTTTCCCAGGAGTGGGGGAGTCCAGAACTAGAGGGCATATGTTTAGGGTGAGAGGGGAAAGATATAAAAGAGACCAAAGGGGCAACATTTTCACACAGAGGGTGGTACGTGCGTGGAATGAGCTGCCAGAGGAAATGGTGGAGGCTGGTACAATTGCAACATTTAAAAGGCATTTGGATGGGTATATGAATTGGAAGAGTTTGGAGGGATATCGGCCGGGTGCTGGCAGGTGGGACTAGATTGGGTTGGGATATCTGGTCGGCATGGACGGGTTGGACCAAAGGGTCTGTTTCCATGCTATACATCTCTATGACTTTATGACTCTATGACTAGTCCCACTGGCTTCAACTCCGTGGCAACATTTTGTGAATTGAGAGTTGAGGTAGATCTGGTTGTAATCATAGAATCCCTACAGTATGGGAGTCGGCCATTTTGTCTATCAAGTCCACACTGCCCCACCAAAGAGCATCCGACCCAGACCCAACAGCCCCCAACTTACCCTTGTAATTCTGCATGTACCATGGTTAATCCATGAAGCCTCCACATCCCTGGTCACTACTTTAGTATGGCTAATCTACCTAACCTGCACATCTTTGTGGACTGTGGGAGGAAACCAGAGCACCCCAGAGGAAACCCACATGGGCATGATAGAATGTGCAAACTCCACATAGACAGTCGCCCGAGGCTCGAACCAAACCCTGGTGCTGGGAGGCAGAAGTGCTACCAGGACAAAAATAAAATCAAAATTCATTCAGAGCTTCTGCCCGAAACATTGATTTTTCTACTCCTCGGATGTTGCCTGACCTGCTGTGCTTTTCCAGCACCATTCTAATCTTGTCTCTAATCTCCAGCATCTGCAGTGGCCACTTCTGCCCAATCAAATAAGACTCATTCATTAAACATTAAAAAGAAGCAAATTCATGTAGTTGAAACACTTCTAAGTATCATTGAGAAAGAATGACAAATGTTCCATCAAAGCAATTTATTTTTTGTCAGACCAAGTTAGCAATTTTGATAAGATTGTTTCATCATTTTGCTTTTCACCCAGATTGTACACCATTGGAATTTCCACAGAGGTTCAGAAATAATTAGTAAGAGAACCATTTCATACTGTGAGGCTCGCTGATGCCCAATTTGGGTTCCACCAAGGCCACTCAGCCCCTGACATTATTACAGCCTCAGTTCAAACATGGACGTAAAAGCTGAATTCCAGAGGTGAGATGAGAGTGACGGCCCCTAACATCAAGGGCCTATTTGCTTGTGTATATCATCAAGGAGTCCTCGCAAAACTGGAATCAATGGGTATCAGGGAGCAAACTGGCCTCTGGTTCAAATGATGCCTGAAACATAGGAAAATGATTGTGGTTGTTGATGGTTAGTCATCTCAGCTCCAGGACATCTTTGCAGGAGTTCCTCAGGGTAGTGTCTTTGCAACCATCTTTGACTGCTTCTTCACTGACCTTCCCTCCAGCATTAGGTCTGAAGTGGGATGCTTGCCGATGATTGCGCAACATGCAGCACCATTTGTGACTCCTCAAATACTGAAGTAGTCCATATTCGAATGCAACAAGGTCTGGACAATATCCAGGCTTGGACTGCCAAGTGGCAAGTAACATTCATGCCACACAAATGCCAGCAATGACCATCTCCAATAAGAGACCATCTAACCACAGCCCCTTGACATTCAATGGTGTTACCATCACTGAAACCCCTACTATCTACATCCTGGGAATTATTATTGACTTGCCACATAAACACAGTGGGTCCACGAGCAGGTCAGAGACAAGGAATGCTGCAGTGACTTACTTCCTGACTCCCAGACTCTGTCCACTGTCTACAAGGCACAAGTCGGGAGTGTGATGGAATGTTGCCCACTTACCTGAATGGGTGCAGCTCCAACAACATTCAAAAGCACCATTCAGGCGAAAGCAGCCTGCTTGATTAGCACCACATCCACAAGCTTCACTCCCTCCAAATCTACCACCACTTCCATCTCGAAGAACAAGGGCAACAGATAGGTCGGAATACCAAAATCTGCAAATTCCCCTCCAAGCCACTCACCACCATAACTTGGAAATATATCACTGTTCCTTCAGTATTGTTGGGACAAAATCCTGGAACTTCATCCCTAAGGGTATTGTGAGTCAACCTACAGCAAGACTGCAGTGGTTCAAGAAGGCAGCTCGCCGCCATCTTCTCAGGGCAACCATCCAGCGATGTCCACTTCCTACAAGTGAATATAAAAAGCTTTTGTTTTTAACACAGACACTAGTTACGGTCTAGAAAGCACTGAGTGTGTGTATGTGTGCACGCATGAGGAGTGGAAACCATTACCGTTGTGTGCTTCAAAAGGAAATTAGGTTGGCTTCTTAATAGAATCAAAATGGTGTAATAATCATTGAAGAGCAGGGAAGTGGTACTGACTGCTATGTGCAGATGAGAGAGCTGATATAGGAAAATAGGCAGAATGGTTTCTTCCTGTGATCCAGCCATTCTATTATTCTATAACCTCTTGATGGGCCATCATAACAAGAGATTGACAGGAACACCAACATAGAATTTCTGCTGATTTCAGGCAGTAAGTCCTTGCAGTAAGATATGGATGTAAAATATTGCCATTATTCCAAAGCAATAGAAATGGTCACCCATAAAAGAGGGAGCTTAATGTGAGAACTATCTGCAGAAAGTTTCCTTCACTCAATAGGATTCTCTTTGGGGTCTGCTACTTGACATTTGTGGCCAAATAATGTGCGTTCTTGGGAAGTGCATATCATGAGGGTTACTATCTTTGTTCTGCGCTTGCTTAGTAACAATGCACAGATTGGGCAGAATGAATAAGTGAACCCACTGGTTGTAATGGAATCACAAGTCATCAATTGAAATTGTTTCTTTCTCTCAAAAGCCCAAGGAGAGGCAAACCCTGAAGATGAATGCATTATGATTACTTGCAATGAATCTCTTTGTCATAATTAAGCTTCTGTATGGGTTGGCATACTGAATGCAAGCATTCTGTTGAGGAAGTCCTATTAAAGTAAAGGCGATTATACTAATTCCAACGTCTACTTTGTAAAATCCAATAGAATGTCTAAAACATGTTGAGCCTATTTTGATGTAATGACAAACTGAATTAACCATTCAGATTTGTGTGCCAAAGTGTGGATGCCATCAAACAAGTTGCATGCCCTGGTATCACCCTCAGATTAATTGCACAAATCATGCATTATCATCTGGAATGATCAATGCCATCCATTGGCTCTCATTCTGATATTCAAAAATCTAGATCAGTGGGTGGGCTGCAGGAAAGACCAATATGTTTTTGAAAACTCATTTTTGAATGGAAAACCAATGGAATGTTGAAAATTTGTCTCACGATGCATCTTCACATCTCAGCCAGAGTGGAATTGAACCCATTGCTATTGGGATCTCTGCATTACCAACCAGCAGTCCAATCAACAAAGCCAACTGGATGATATGCAGACAGATAAAGAAAAGATGCTCGGAAGGCTGGCAGTAATTTAAGTGGAAGGGCACGGAATTCAGGCAAGCTGTACCTTAAGTTATTGAACTAAGAAAAAAATTGAAGCCGTGGGATTGCTGGTCTCAACTTTCTAATTCTCCATCAGTGTACTGGGGGGAGAAGTAGGGGATTGTACATGCCTACTAAAAAGAATAAAACAGGCAATTACATGCTGTCATTTGTTTTTGTGAGTTGTTCACAAACAAGGATTAGAAACAATTAAACCATGACAACATCAACAACCTCTTGGGAAAGCAAGAATTAATAAAAGAGAGCCGGTACAGATTTGTTCAGGGTAAATTGTGTCTGTCTAACTTAATAAAGTTTCTGATAAGACAACAGAAGCAATAAATGAAACAGTAAAGTTAATGCTGTGCATGTGGACTTTCAAAGTGCGCCTGATAAAATATCACTGATTGAGCTTGACTTAAAATTGAGGCCTATGGAATTAAAGAGGAGCAGCAGCATAGACATAAAATTAGTTAATTATTTAAAACAGAGGTTTATGATGAAAAAATCACTTTTCAGACTGGGGAGTATATTGTGGGGTTCTCCAGGTTTAGGATTAAGTGCATGGCTGTTTCTGATGTACGCAAACAACTTGGAATGGGATGCTTTTTTGAAGGTGCCATTTAACTTAGAAACATAGCAAATGAAGAAGAAAAACTCTGAACTTTCCCAGAACAGCTTCAACTTTGGCATCGACACAACTTTGAAGAAAATTAAGCTCTGAAGAAGGATCACTGGAATCAAAATGAATCCTTTCCACAGATCCTGCCAGACCTACCAAGTTTCTCCAGCAATATCTGATTTTGAATACAGAAAATTGCCCAGGTGTGTCCTGCACTCTAAGACAGTGACCTTGCAATGAGAACTCTGATGGGGAGAGTTACAGCTGCACTGTTCACTTTACCACCTGCCAAATGGCCAACCAAGGTAGGCCCTCAGCGCTGGAAATGCCTGTTCTCATCACATGACTAATATTAAAGCTTGCTGAATTGCTTACATATACAGTTCTGGGATTCTAGATCAGTCACTGCTTGACATCCAGAGGAACACTAAGTTGGCAGACAGCACTAGAAGCTCCATGTCTATGTCCAAGTGGCTGGCAGGAAAGAAGCTGACACCTCACCTGCAGAAACAAAAGAAAACTACTGAGCCCAGTTCACACAGAAGGCTATAATCGAAGATCAACCTGAGGGAAGTTGTTACGCAAATGGAGGCAACAGCACCCAGCTTGCAATCAAGACCAAATGGAAAAAATACTGGGCACATAGGTTCAAATCCTATCATGGCAGGTGGTGAAATTTGAATTCATTTAAAAAGTGTAATAAGAAGCTAACTTAATGGCGACCGTGTAAGCACTGTTGGTCCTCACGTCTAAACGAAAAGTCTCGTCTGGTTAGTGTCCTTTCAGGAAGAAAATCTGCTGTCCTTCATGTGACTCCAGACCGACTGCGTACAGTTGACTCTTAGTTGTTGTCAGTGCATTTAAGGAGTAGGCAATGCAGTTCTTTAATAATACAATTTTAAATTTCTCCTCTATCAATACTGATCACACTAGGCCAAATTTTGGAATAATTTAACTATTATTTCTGTCAGGTTTCATGGAGGGTTTCCTCTCCATGAGGGCTAGTGGGTTTGCTAGTGCTGTTGTCCCTAACCTGCCTCATTAATTGTTTTACACACCAATATTACACTCCTCTTGGCTGGATTCCCTTACCCACTGCACTGGGCAAAACTGGCCAATGCCAGAGGAGACCATCATCTTCAGAATCAGTGCCACCTTTCAAAGGCCATTATGCACCTGACCAATGCTTGGGGTCTGATGCTGCCTTGTCCTGTTGTGTTTTTTGCCCCAGATCTCTCAGAGAAGGGAAAATGGGTGGGCTGCTTTTCAGGCAGGAACTGGCAGTCCTGCTGGGAAAGGGTGGTGCAGAAGGGGCAGGTTCATTCCCAAAGACTGACAGGCCACAACACCAGACTTTGCCTTCTCCAAGGTTGCGGCCTTGTGGAGGTATGGCCAGCAGTGTAGAAAGTCGGTCAATGATCTTCGCAAGGTTTGTGAAGGTTTGTTGCTCAGGTTGAGGTTTAGGGTGTAGGTTTGCTCGCTGAGCTGCAGGTTTGATATCCAGGTGTTTCATTACCTGGCTAGGTAACATCATCAGTGGCGATCTCCAAATGAAGCGAAGCTGTTGTCTCCTGCTTTCTATTTATATCTCTTTCCTGGATGGGGTTCCTGGGGTTTGTGGTGATGTCATTTCCTGTTCATTTTCTGAGGCGTTGATAGATGGCAACTCGATCTATGTGCTTGTTTATGGCATTGTGGTTGGTGTGCCAGGCCTCTAGGAATTCTCTGGCATGTCTTTGCTTAGCTTGTCCCAGGATAGATGTGTTGTCCCAGTCGAAATGCTTTTCTTTTCATCCGTGTATAGGGCTATGAGGGAGAGGGGGTCATGTCTTTTTGTGGCTAGCTGGTGTTCATGTATCCTGGTGGCTAACTTTCTTCCTGTTTGTCCTACGTAGTGTTTGTGGCAGTCCTTGCATGGAATTTTGTAGATGACGTTGGTTTTGTCTATGGGTTGTACTGGGTCTTTTAAGTTTGTTAGTTTTTGTTTGGGAGTGTTGGTGGGTTTGTGTGCTACTAGGATTCTGAAGGGTCTCAGTAGTCTGGCTGTCATTTCTGAAATTTCTTTGATATATGGTAAGGTGGTTAGGGTTTCTGGGAGAAAGTGAAGACTGCAGATGCTGGAGATCAGAGCTGAAAATGTGTTGCTGGAAAAGTGCAGCTGGTCAGGCAGCATCCAAGGAGCAGAAGAGTCGAAGTTTTGGGCATGAGCCCTTCTTCAGGCTGTGTTTTGTTGGTAATGTGATTGATGGTGGTTGGGGTGTGTGTGATGGTCTGTTCTAAAAGTGTGGTAAGTGTTTCCTTTGCCAGGTCGATGTTGATGGAGGTGAACAGTGCTGTTACATCGAATGAGATCATTGTTTCATCTTCCTCTATTTTGGTGTTTTTGATGATTTTTAGGAATTCCTGGGTGGAGTGGATGGAGTGCTGTGACTCTTCTACTAGGTACTTCAGTCTCGCGTGTAGGTCTTTGGCCAGTCTGTAAGTTGGTGTTCTGGGTAGTGAGACTATGGGTCTGAGGGGTCTCCTGGTTTTTGGATTTTTGGTAGTCCATAGAATCGTAGGGTGTTGGTCCCGTCAGGTTTCATTTTCTGGAATTCCGTCTTGTTTAATTGTCCGGAACGAAAACATCATGAAGCTAGTGGACCTGTGCCTCGCCACCCACTTCACTTTCAGCAACATAGTCTACAAACAAACCAACGGCACACTCATGGGATCTCCACTATCAGGATTCATAGCAGAAGCGGTAATGCAAAGGCTAGAACAAACAGCCCTACCAATCATCAAACCAAAAATCTGGGTTCACTACGTAGATGACACCTTTGTCATCACAAAACGAAACAAGATAGAAGAGACATTTAACATCATCAACAACACCCTCACAGGCATAAAGTCACCAAGGAGGAAGAAACTGACAACAAACTCGCATTCCTGGACGTCACAGTAGAAAGAAAGGACAAGGGAGAATTACAAACCTGCGGATATAGAAAACCGACAAACACTGACCAAATAACTCAACTACACCAGTAACTATCCCAACACACACAAACGAAGCTGTATCAGAACACTATTCCAACGAGCCACCACACACTGCAGCACAGACGAACTTCAAAAAACAAAGGAGAACTACCTATACGATGTATTCAAGAAGAACTGATACTCAAAAAATGCAGTGCGCAGATTCCTCAAGAACAAACCATGACAAGCAGACAAAACACAGCCAGAAACCCTAACCACCTTACCATACATCAAAGAACTTTCAGAAATGACAGCCAGACTACTAAGACCCTTCAGAATCCTAGTAGCACACAAACCCACCAACACTCCCAAACAAAAACTAACAAACTTAAAAGACCCAGTACAACCCATGGACAAAACCAACGTCATCTACAAAATTCCATGCAAGGACGGCCACAAACACTATGTAGGACAAACAGGAAGAAAGTTAGCCACCAGGATACACGAACACCAGCTAGCCACAAAACGACACGACTCCCTCTCCCTCATAGCCCTACACACGGATGTAAAAAAATACCATTTCAACTGGGACAACACATCTATCCTGGGACAGGCTAAGCAAAGACATGCCAGAGAATTCCTAGAGGCCTGGCACACCAACCACAATGCCAAAAACAAGCACATAGATCTAGATGCCATCTATCAACCCCTCAGAAAATGAACAGGAAATGACATCACCACAAACCCCAGGAACCCCATCCAGGAAAGAGATATAAATAGAAAGCAGGAGACAACAGCTTCGCTTCACTTGGAGGTCGCCACTGATGATGTTACCTAGCCAGGTAATGAAACATCTGGATATCAAACCTACAGCTCAGCGAGCAAACCTCCACCCTAAACATCAATGATCTTCTCCACCCTGCCAGCATCATCTCTCTGCTACCTCATGCTCATTCATTCACTCTCTGCCGCTGCTCTTAGCTCCCACTATGGCTCATGCTCTTCCACTCTCACTGTTACTCTCGCTTTCAACCATTCAGTCTCCCCAAACTCTAATCCTGCAAACCCTCTGATATTTAGAAGACCTCACCAGCTTTTTGCCACCTGTACCAACACTAACAGCTATGTCAGACACTCTCATCTCAATACCCCCATCGTCTCTGTTTCCGTGAAAATTATCCACTGAAGAGTAAGATGAGCCAATACGGGCAGTGAAGATGCCCAAGCTGGGTGCTAGTCCCTGTGTACAAAGTGTCCTTGCAGTAGCACTGCAAGGAGAAGTGCTGGTGTGCTCCAAGGTGCAGCATTGAAATCTAAATCATACTATGTAAGTGTTTTAGATATGCACCATAATGGTACAGAGAGGCTAGTAAATGTTCGGTGCCAATGTAGATGTTGGGATACATGCAGTTGCTGTCCATAGAACCTGCCCTGAGATGTTGGTGTTAGTGTCCAAGATGGAGGTCCAGAGGAGAAAGGAGTAAGCTGGAGTTACTCAGCAGCCACTCCAACCTTCATGTCAGGAATTCCCACCATCTCCTTTCTATCAGGCCGATGGTAAAACCAGCACATTTATGAGCCAAGATTCATCATTAATGAGAGTGGATACCAAGCAACAATCTCATGAATAGGAATCCCATAGCTCCCTCGTACGAATCTCATTTAGATGCCTGAACCCTAATTGAACATGCGACTTGTTGCTCCCAATGCTGAGAAAGATCTCACTGGATTTTCCACCTGAATCACCTTGCATCCTCATCATTGCCGACCTCAGTTAGAGCCTTAGATTCCACCCGTTGTCCTCTTTTCAACAACACAGAAGTAAACATGCATTCTTGTCCAACTCTAGGAATTACATCTGGTGTATGCATCCAAAATAAACCAAACCAATGTGCATTGCCATTACGCCCGCCTTCCACGTGCCTTTGCCGAGCCTCATATTTCTTGGAAGTGCTTCTCCTGTGGCTTCAGTATGGTGGTGAAATCCTGGTGACTTTCATGAGGAACCATCTCTCTGGAACTTGGAGATTTGCAAAAATGCTGTGGTGATTCATGGCATGACAAAAAAGGAATGAACGATTGACAGTAAAAAGGGCAAGTGTGCATGCTTTACCTGTTGTGTGTCTTTTAATCAATGTGATTGGAACTTTGTAAGAAGCATCAAATTTATCGAAAAATGTTTCCAAATTCATAAGCAGTCAACCTGCTTTTTTTGCTTTAATGCCCTGTTATAAAGAACATGTATATGTTGGAGCCACACCAATTGTTTATATCCATGAAATGCTGCCTATTTAACCTTTACACATCAAACAGCATCATATACAAGGCAGACTGGAACATTGTTCTGAAGCAGAAACATTCAGCGGCCCCACTTCAAATTAAGTTTGTAATAAGATTTAATTGCACACTTTAATGAGAAAATGTTTGCTATCTTAATGAACATTTCCATATCACCTTGAAAACCTTAATCATTAACGGAAAAAATTGTCAGTATTCTGTCATTCCTTCGACCTGCTAAAAAGACAGTAATGACTGCCTCTGGTTGCTCTCACTAAGATCTGTTGAGACTCAGTTAATGACCATTTCAGCTTTACAATCTACTGGGAGCAATTCAGGAAATATGACTTGGATGACATTTCTTGAATACTTCAATATCAATGTATGTCTAGGCTAGCTCGCTGATGGAATTTGTCATGGCTTCACTGTCTGTTTTTGGTTGCTAGCTGCTACTGGCTCTTTTTAAGTGAGCCATGAAATCATTTGGAGCAAAACTACACAGGTTCATGTTTATGTGTGTATCAGATTAATGTTTATGACAACTGTCTGTATCAAAGGGCAATGATGTAAACATCAAAGCAGTTCCTAAGCTACAATGCTTGAAGATCATGACTGACTGAATACTTTAATTCTCAAGTGACAGTCCTGGCCACAGATGGCACAGGTATAAATCAAATGTTCTGCTGCTGACGCCTGCACAGAATTGAGTCTACTCTTCTTTGGCCCTCTGTGGGTTGTTGTTAGCTATATCTTTTCAGCTGGTGACATTGTTAGAATCACAGCTGATATTATCACTGGACCCCAGACTGAAATCTGACTTCTTAATTTATTTTTGCTTTCATTTTAATGAGGGGATTTCTTTCTGAAACATAAGCATACAATATTGTATATTTGGCTTTGTCAATTAAACATTTATGAATGTTAAAAATTTATGAAAACAAGCTGTTTATATGCAACACAAATTGAAAGATGTAGAAATACAGGATAAAATACAATTCTATTAATCCCAAAAAAGACCATTTAGAAAACTCACAGTGGAGAGAATCTTCTTCTCTCTCACCTCTATATGGTCTAATTTAACTGTGGCATTAATTCACCATCTGAGAATCTAATAGTCTCTTCCCTGAGCCTTCATACCTTGAGCTTGAACTTTCTCAACTTTTTCAGAATTTTAACCCAAATGCTTCTGGTCTGGAACTATTGCTGAAATACTTTCATTAAGGTAATTTTTAAAAACAAATTTAAACCATCTTCTCTCCTACTTAGGAGCAACTGTTTTACGTATACGTCTTCAGCCAAAAGTTCGACCATAAGACCATAAGACATAGGAGTGGAAGTAAGGCCATTCGGCCCATTGAGTCCACTCTGCCATTCGATCATGGCTGCTGGGCACTTCAACTCCACTTATCCGCATTCTCCCCGTAGCCCTTAATTCCTCGAGACAACAAGAATCTATCAATCTCTGCCTTGAAGACATTTAGCGTCCCGGCCTCCACTGCACTCTGCGCCAATGAATTCCACAGGCCCACCACTCTCTGAAGAAATGTCTCCGCATTTCTGTTCTGAATTTACCCCCTCTAATTCTAAGGCTGTGTCCACGGGTCCTAGTCTCCTCACCTAATGGAAACAATTTCCTTGCATCCACCCTTTCCAAGCCATGTATTATCTTGTACGTCTCTACTAAGTCTCCCCTTAATCTTCTAAACTCCAATGAATACAATCCCAAGATCCTCAGCTGTTCCTCATATGTTAGGCCTACCATTCCAGGGATCATCCGTGTGAATCTCCGCTGGACATGTTCCAGTGCCAGTATGTCCTTCCTGAGGTGTAGGGACCAAAACTGGACACAGTACTCCAAATGGGGCCTAACCAGAGCTTTATAAAGTCTCAGTAGCACAATGGTGTTTTTATATTCCAACCCTCTTGAGATAAGTGACAACATCGCATTCGCTTTCTTAATCACAGACTCAACCTGCATGTTGACCTTTAGAGAATCCCAAGTTCTACACAACTGCCCCAATCTGAAACTAAGACTTAAAGCTTTCTCTCCAAACTATGGGTGCATCCCCACGTTTTGAGAAAAGAATTCAGATGCACAGCCCCACATGCCACTTGTTCAACATTTAAAAATCCAAACTCAAAATTATAAGCTGTTAAAATATATAAATGAATTTCACACATCCTACATCATAGTAATCTTAATTCATTTGTGGGATGTGGTCATTGCTGGCCGGCCAGCATGTTTTGCCCACCTCTAGTTACCTTGAGAAGGTTAAATGTTAATTGTTTTCAAGTTCACTGTGTAAATATAGATCAGTTCAATGGCCAAAAGTTTCTGCAATTTTTCAAGCAAAGGAATATATCAACCATCCTTCAAATATAGATGACCATTTGAGACTTCTCTGGTTTGCAAAACCAATAGCACCTTCAGGCAGAATCTCATAGAAGTCTGAACAATTTTGGTTTTGGTGAGATTTGTAGAAGAACCACATCAGAAGTTAGAAAAGGCCAATCTCAAAAGCAGGAACATCTCACTGCATCTTTTATGTTTTTGTCAAGTGGTGAGATTCTCGCTAGACAGTAGTGTGTTGCTGATGAAGGAAGATTATTGCTTGTTAACCTCCTTGTAGATGGCTCAACTCACCTCATTAATATTCAACTTTCCAACTTACCAAACCTGCTGAAAATCTAGTTATTGAGGAAACTCAACATGGAAATCAGACTGACTATCTGGTTGTTGTGTCTTTGTGCGTGTTGGCCTGTCACTTTAAGAGTCTGGTCACGTGATGTGATGATATCATCAGTCATTTTGGAGGAAACAGCTCAGTCTCGTTTGTTGCCTTCGAGAGTGACCACCTCATCTAATAAAGGTCTTGCTGCTGTTAAACACATTGGCTGCTGGTTCTTCCTGAAACATTACACTGGTGAATTCAACTCATTGCTTGCTTAAAAATACTTCTGTGTTCAATACCAGGCACCAACATATTAGGCATGCTCCATGGGGCACCAGACACATGCACCCCATCTCCATGGTCATCACCATCCAGTATGTGCTTTATTGAACCTTCACAGCATATCTCTAATCCACACACAAGATGCTTCTGCACTATATGCTGCACCAGCAACTATTAATGTAATGCTGCAGCAAGGACACTGTGGGTCCAGGAACACGCAGCCAGCTCATGCAGTGGACCAGGCTGCATCTCCGAGCTCCTCGCTTTCACTTATAGCACTTATCATGCCCTGGGGTGGGGGTGGGGGGGTGTGGTGGTGGTTCCTTTCTGTTCCACAATCTGTCAATAAATGCTACCAATTCGGTCTTTCTCAGTAAGATTTCACTTTATTTAATCTCGGCTGGGCACAGGTTGTCCAGTAACACAGAGGTTAAACACTCTCGTGTTCCTTGGAGAAACTGCTCACATGGCTTAAGACAAAGACATTTTTATACCTTTTTTGAGAGAAGTACAGGCCATCGTTACACAGCACATTCAAACAATTATCAATCAATTTTAATGAAATGCCTTTCTTGACAACAACTTAGCCCAATGATATTTCCTGGGAACCAACCTTGTTTTCCAACACTAAGTACTCCTATCTTGCAAACCTAATCTCTACACCTGCACTTGCAAGGTCAGTTAGGATGGCTAGTAATGTCTTATCTAGTCTAGTTATTGCTATCCTGTAAAGGAAGCATTGTCTGCTAATCTTTGTTGAGTCACACTGTGGTTAATTCAACTTTTAGCGGGGTTAAAAGCCATTTTATGCAGCTTTAAGCAGAATTGTCAATTTGCAGCCGAGAAGCCATTTTGTCATGTTATTTGTATTAAGAAGCCATTTTATTGCTGCCTATGTTAGTAAAAGCATGTATTAAATGGTTGCTCCTGACAACAACGAGTTACTCCAGCTTGTATTCAGAATTCAGATCTTCAATACGGGCTCACCTTACTTCTGCCTTGCTTTGCTATTTAGCCATAAGGTATTCGAGCAGACTAAAGCCATTCAGCCTATCAAATCTTGCTCTGTCATTTGATCATAAGTGATATATTTCTCAGCCCCATTCTCCTGTACCCTTCCCATAACCCTTGATCCCCTTACTAATCAAGTAACTATGTATCTCTGTCTTGAAATGCACTCAATGACATGGCCTCCACAGCCATTTGTACTGAAGCTCCATAAATTCACTGCCCTCTGGCTGAGGAAACTCTTTCTTATCTCAGTTTTAAAGGATCGTTCATTCACTCTGAGGCCGTGCTTTGGGTCCTAGTCTCTCCTCCTTGTGGAAACAAATATTTTCCATGTCTACTGTACCCAGGCCACACAGTATCCTGTAAGTTTCAATTAGATTTCCCTTATCCTTCTAAACACCATTACTTAGGAATCCAGAGTTTTAAAAATAAAGGCAATTCTGAAGTCATGAAGCTGATGTTGGGCGCCATGGGATGGAAAGTACATGAAAATGTTTGATGATGGATAGGCTATGGTGAGCATTAAAATAATTAATTGATTTCAGAGAAAGCCTATATTCTTTGGAGGCAGAGAGAGAAAAGGGGAAGAGCCATGGCTAAGAAGAGAAGTGATAGTGTTAGATCAAAGGGCAGGGCTTACAAAGTTGTTTTAGAAAGAAACATTGTAAGTCTGATGATTAGGAGAATGTTAAAATTCAGCAAGCATGGAATTGAAGAAGAAAGAGAGGACAGAATATGAACGTCAAAGAATAAGAAATGTAAAGTTGAATGTGAAAGGATCCATGGGTGTACAAAACAGAAAGGATTAGCAAAGCCAAATGTGGGTCCATCGTAAGCAGAGACCTGAGATTTATAAATGGAAGTAAAGAAATGGTGGAGATGTTAAAATGCACTTCGTGTTTGTCTTCACATCTGAAGACAGATGAAGCCCCTGAAAGAACTTAAATGCCATCTTCTAGTGAGAGTGTGGAACAACGTCAGTGGACAAACCCGAAGATTAGACAAAGTCATTGTGGACTTACAACATAGAACATAGAAAAGTAAAGCACAGAACAGGCCCTTTGGCCCATGATGTTGTGCTGAGGATTATTCCTAATTTAAATTAAATAACATAACCTACACACCCCTCAATTCACTGCTATCCATGCGCATGTGCAGCAGTTGCTTAAATGTCCTTAATGATTCTGCTTCCACGACCACTGCTGCATTCCATGCGTTCGCAACTTTCTGTGTAAAGAACCTTCCTCTGACGTCTCCTCTATACCTTCCTCCTAATATCTTAAATACAAAACCTTGAGCCAGTCAATCCTACCCTGGGGAAATGTCTCCAGCTATTGACTCTATCCATGCCTCTCATTACCTTCTATACTTCGATCAGGCCACCTCTCTTCCTCCTTCCCTCCAGGGAGAAAAGTCCGAGCTTAGTCAACCTGCCTTCGTAAGACAAGCCCTCCTTTGAGAAGGGGAATTCATGTAGCAGAGTTCCTAATTCTAGGATAATGAAACTGTCCTTTGAGGAGATTGGGCCTGCATACTCTGGGACTGAAACGAATGAGAGTGATCTGATAGAAACTTTGAATAAGCCATTTGAAAAGGTGCCATGTCAAAGAATAGGAGTATTACAAGGTTTTGTTTCTAAAGGCAGAATGTATTTTTTTTGTTCAGTACCAGTAAGGAGGTTTTAACTAAATTACATAAACTCAGTTCCTCCGGTCCTGCGTGGAATAATGAGCAACAGGACTGTGTCACCAATTCCGATACATCGCAACCTTGTTTGTTCCAGCACACATAATATCCTGCTCTTCAAGACCCTCCTTAATTGTACTTGTTTGGCTGGTCTCACCTCCTTTCCAGCATGTAGTGTTCATTCGAATGCCATCTTTGTGGGGCATGTGACTGTAATCAGTATCTGCCAGCCTGTTTTTCCTCTCTATCCCAGGGTTCTATTGTTGCTTCTGACCAATCCTTTGTCATTTTGAGAATGCCTCCCTCAAACACAAGGACATCCAGAACATAACGTGAACAATAAAAGCAAAATCGTGCAGGTGCTTGAAGTCTGAAACAAACGCAGAAAATGCTGAAGAAGCTCAGTAGATCTGGCAGAATCTGTGAAGAGAGAAGCAAGAGGTAATGTTTGGGTCCAATCTGATTTTTTTCAGAGCTTCACTAGTTCTACCGAGTTTCTCCAAACTTCTCTGAAATAATGAAGGGGTGTCTAGATAGTAATGCCTGAACACAATGTACTAAATAGTGAGAATTTTATTGCTCCAAGGAATTAATGATATTTTTCAATGATATTGCACAGAATTTGAGGGCACTAAATAGGTTGAGTGAAGATCCATGGAGGGTTGAGAAGTATTGTGAGCGATCCAAGAGAACGGGCAGGTGGGTACATTGTAAAAGAATGGGGTAGCTGGAATAATCTGAGGGAGCACAACCTGACTTGGAGTTGGGCGTAAGAGGTGAGGTTTAGAGGAAAATTAGGATAAACAACAAACAAGCCTGGAATTTCTAACGCACCCACATTTCTCATGCACTACAATTTTGGTCTCAAGCGTACTCAAAACCTGACTTCATGCAAAAGACAGGAATGATGTGTAAAGTTGCACTTGTGGCTGATGTGTAATTCACAAGCAACAAAAGTGTGCAGGTCGGGTTTTCCCAAGCCCAGGGAAGGATTCATCCCATGCTCTCAACCTGATTTAATAAGGTTTAAGGGAAAAAAAAGCCTATATATTGCATAAAATATTAATTGTCCTCACTCTGATAAAGGTTGGCTCACAGACTGTCAATGTTATGCTCAATATCACTGGAGAAAGCCTGACCACCCATAATCTGTTCATCTGGACAGAAAAAGCAGATTAATATTTTAGGTGGAGACCATTTGTCAGATCTTATTTAGCTTCGAGTTAGTTGAGAATTGAATGAAAGTTTAAATAGAGACAATAAAATGCTTGGGTAAGAAGAATGAAAGTGTAAATGGATATTGGGAATTTTAGTCTGACAATCTGTCAAGACTAATTGCAGAACATTCCCTCAAGTGAATGAATACATGACATGGAATATAACATTGAGTAAATTAGATTTGGCCGATAGAAAGAGTAAATAGTCAACCAGACTTAACTTATTTGTGATGTATGCTCTGCAGGAAGTCATGAACAAGTTGTGACATGGACTGAGCTGTTCCTAATCATTGAGGTCACTACTTCATCTATTGCAATTTTTTTTCCTAGTTGTTCTTCATTGTAGTTTTTGCTTTTATTGTTTTCATTCTTTATTGAATTCCCAAAGTTCACTTTTAACCTTGGTTATTTCAAAAGTATCATATTAAATATTTATTTCAGTTGCATCCCTTATTTGTTGGATGTACATCCTGTCCATCACTATTTCATTCTGCCATAAAAGAGAAATAGGAATATTTTAGCAGCCCATTCTTTCATGGCTGACTGTCAATCAAACATGGTGGAGAGAGGAGAGAGATTTTCAGAAGCAATGGAAAAATTCCATCCAGGTAATAGTCTATAGCCACTGTCATGAAACTCTGGCTCTCTCGTCAGTAGTGCCCTAGAGCCTCACAAAAAGGAGCTCTTTGCATGCTTTATTCTTTCCAACTGACTGATCAAAGCTGCCAAAGGCACAGTTTCTAAACCACTTCTTTTCCAAGGCATTTCATACAGATCATCTCGTCTCCACAGCTAATTAATAAGTACATTCCCTTATTCATGGTATAACTGACATTTTGTTTTTACTGTACCTATTTCATAGCTGCCATATACTTTTTTCATACAATCATATAGTTGATTGTTCAGAACAACATTTAGTAGTCAGACAGTTGCTGAGCTCGCATTGCGTACAGATTCAAAATCATTTTTTGGCATGTATATTTAGTAATGCAACGCACACAATTTAGAATACCATTTCTGTCATTTTATGACATGTTCTGTATATACTCCCATCCTTTAAAAACTATTACCTCTTTGACTTTTGTGTAATTTAATTTGTTAAGAACCTTATTATCATAGGTATAAAGGTGGTCCACACTTAATGTACCTGAGAATCACTGCTTCAAGTGAAATAACTTTAAGTGAATCATAGATTCACACATGGATTAATATTAAGCCGAGAGTTCCTTCAGATATTTGCTTGCCTTACAAAAACGCAATGCACAAGCTGAAATATTTAAATAACTCACAAAATAAGAAGCCATCAAATGTTTTCTGTATGAAATCACGTTTATAAATTAATTGATGAATGCAAATTTGTGGGGTGAGACCGTGTTTCTGTTGTATTTTTGTGGCATATTTACAAAATGTTGGCATTGACAGACTTAGCGTCATTTAGAACAGACTTGAGAGGTGACAATGTTGGATGCTTATGTCTCTATTCTGTCTTCTGACAGAGTTCAGGCCGAGTTCAGCTTTGCTTTAACTCTTTTGTTTCTTTCAATACTTTGTGGATTTTTTTCTGCGAGTTTGTTTTCCTCTTTGCTGTGTACAAGCTTGGAGAAGATACTTTAACTCTATTGTGGACTCACTCTCAACAACTCTTGTATGTCTTAGTTTCTAATTGTTTATTTGCATATACTGTAATTTGCTGCCATTTCCCAAGTGTCTTTCTCTCTCTCTTCCTCTCTCTCTCTCCCAGAAATTTTCTTTTCAAAAGCCAGTTATAGCTCCCTTAATAAAGGTTTTCTGATTCTGTTTTTTTTCTCTGTTGTTTTGAAAAATACATATTGTCAACGCAATGTCAATATCGAGGGGGGTAATCTGGGATCTGACCAAACTGCTCAAGGCTGCCCCTTGTGTTGAGAAGGAATACTGTAGTTTTAAGTTTGGAATGATTCTCACCAGTGAAATCTGATTCAAAGACTGGAGAAGTCTTGACATTGATATTATGTTAAAGGGGTCAGAGCAATATTTCCTTATTTTTAAAGGCACATAAGATTAAGTTATCTATTGGCTAATGAGAAATGCACAAATACTGAGCTATAGAGAGAGGCTGAATAGGCTGGGGCTGTTTGCCCTGGAGCGTCAGAGGCTGAGGGGTGACCTTATAGAGGATTGTAAAATCATGGGGGCTATGCATAAGGTAAATAGAAAAGGTCTTTTCCCTGGGTTGGGGGAGTCCAAAACCACAGGGCATAGGTTTAGGGTGAGAGGGGAAAGATTAAAAGGGGAGCTAAGGGGCAACTTTTTCATGGAGACGGTGGTGCGTGCATGGAATGAGCTGCTCGAGGATGGTGGTGGCTGGTACAATTACAGTATTTAAAAGGCGTCTGGATGGGTATACAAATAGAAAGGGTTGAGAGGGGTATGGGCCAAGTGCTGGCAAATGGGATAAGATTAGTTTAGGATATCTGCTCGGCATGGACGGGTTGGACTGAAGCGTCTGTTTCCGTGCTGTACATCTCTATGACAGTATGAGTTCTCATGGTTCCAATCAAGTACTGACATCAGCTGACTTTGTGCATTACACATCGCTGTGTCATCAATGTTAAACTGAAAACAGAAAGCATATCAAAGAAATGGTCATAGAGAGAAAGCAGCATTTTTGTGAAATAACTTTGAAGAAACTGTGTAATGTTACCTGTACTTCATGTGGCTGATCTATTTCACACTTTCTTTGCACTGAAATTTCCACCCCTCTTCTCACTCAACTCACGGGTGGTTGTTCTCTTATGCAGCCCCTCACGTCTCGTGGGATAATAAGTGAATCTTATATCATGCCAATGTACCTATGGTCAATTGATTTATAAAAATGGAGGTGAAATAACAATTAAAGGCCCAGTATAGATCTCTGGGTCACACAACTAATTCATATTCCAAATCTGAAAACAAATAATAGGCCAAGCATTTAAACACTATCACCTGGCATGCTGTTGTATTGTCTCCAATATCATGAGAACTTGTGTTCTTCATAAAACTTCCACATGGTACCTATGGATCCTTAAAATCCACTAGGTTCATGCTAACTCTCAGTTATGAGGATAGATTGAAGAAATTGGGACTCTTATCCTTGGAGAGAAGAAGGATGAAAGGAGATTTAACAGAGGTCTTCTATATAATGAGCAGGCTGGATAAAGCAGATTGGCAGAAAAGCTCTTTCCACTCATAAAAGAAAATAAAAAGATGAAGAGAGCTTATATTTGCATAAAGTAGCAAGGGTAACGTGAGAAAAAACTCAGTACTTAATGTGTAGAATACACTGCAGTTAGTGGAGGCAGGTTCAATTGAAGGATTCAAGATGGCATTGGATCATTATTTGGATAGAAATGGTATGCAGTGAAATAGGGAAAAGGCAAGAGAGTGACACAAGGTAATATTCAGGGTACAAGCACAATGGGCCAAATGGCTGCCTCCTGCACTGTAACAACTGTGTGTGAACTTGAACGCTGTAGTTTTCTCAGAAATTTCCATTAAGTTAGATAACCAGACCTGTCCTCGACAAATCTGTGCAAATTGTCCTTAAGTAACTTTACCTTTCCTTGGCATTCACTCATTTTATGTCAAATTATGAATTGACAACTGGCATGTACTGGACATTCACATACTTGAGAAGAACAATTTTACGAGTATTATCCCAAACAGTTTGGAAAGGCATGTACTTACATTTACAAATGCAACATATTTTAAGTCTACTTATTTTTCAACGGTTACTTCAATATTGTTACCCAGAGCTGAGATCATACCACAGAAATAAGATCCTGCCATTGACACGTGCAAAAATCCCCAGATTAATCCAGTTGCTTTAGGTCAAATTGAATTGATTTTGTATGGGGAACCTGCACAAGTGTTCTGGCCATTCATTCAAACCCACCCAGGTAGATGAATGGAAAAATTTTACTCTGTGTCTTTGCTCACCTTTTGATTGAAAAAAAATTGACAGAAACATGGAGAGACAAAATAGCTCGAAACTGAATTAAGAATTGTATTACATATTGAGCCATGTAAGTTGATTGAAATTCATGCAGTGCGCCAATTTCTTTCTGCCTGCTCATTTAATACGAGTATCAACTGTGCTGTTCATTGACAGCAAGGTTGCCACACCTGCCAGTACCCACTGAAGCTGGGCTGTGTAGGCTTAGAGTTGCTCAAAGTTGTCTTTCCAGTCCATCTGTTATCTTTTCCACTGAGTTTCAATAGCTTTCCATCAACCAGGTTTCAAACACACAGGTGACATTAAAACAGATGAAAACATCCCAACACTGAGCTCAACGCGATTATTCAAGTGTTATTTGCTTACATCTGTCTGCAATATCACACAGTTAATTAATAGATTTCATTTGGAGCCTTTTACCTCGTGCCAATTTTGTTTTTGCATTGTGCCCAGCTGACAGTTTGCTGATCAGTGGCAGAGTGAAGCTAAGGTTGTTGATTTTTTTTAATTGCAAAAATATGTTTTATTCAAAAAAATCTTGATATACCTACATAGTTGCTGCCACAGTTCTGTACGAACTTTGTATCTGAAGAATTAATAAACATTGGCATTTGACATTCCCTCTAGTTGCAAATAAAAAAAACTAAGGCATTTCTTTCTTACACAAGACAATATATGTACAAATATTTGAGGCACCAAGAAGGTCTGACAACTGGACAAATCCCTATTGTACTTTGGCAGGAAGATCTTAAATGATTTTTTTTTTCCTCATTGTCCCTTGGCAGCAGCTGCCCCAAGCTTTAGTGCGTCTCCTCAGCACATTGTCCTGGGCCTTGGAATATGCCAGTCTGCAGTAGTGCAGGTCAAGAGTTGACCCTACAGAGGTTTATTAAGTCATGAGGGATGTAGATGTAATCAATGGCAGGTGTCTTTTTTCCCCAGGGTGGGGGATCTCAAGACTGGGGAGCATATTTTTAAGGTGAGAGGAGAAAGATTTAAAAAGGACACAGGGCAATGTTTTTTAACACACAGGGTGGCTTGTGTGTGGAATGAACTACCTGAGGAAGTGATGGATGTGGGTACAGTTATAATGTTGAAAAGACTTTTGGTTAAGTGCATGAATAAGAAATGTTTGGAGGGATATGGGCCAAGGGTAGGCAAGTGGGACTAATTTAGTTTGGAATTATGGTTGGCATGGCCTAGTTGGACCAAAGCCTGTGATGAAGGTCTTAAGCCCGAAACATCAATTCTCCTCCTCAGATGCCTGACCTGCTGCGCTTTTCCAGTGCCACACTTTTCAATCCTGATCTCCAGCATCTGCAGTCCTCATTTTCTCCATATAGCAGAGTCTTCCAACACGGCGCTGCTTGGAATACATTTTAATAAGCTAATGTTGTCATTGCCTGAGGAATAATGGTTAAAGTTGTGATCTATTAGTTTGTCCTGCTCTGCACGAGCAGATTCATATTCTCAGTCCTACTCAGTTCCAGCCTGCACCAAGGCAGCTACGTCTGGAAGCAACCATCTTTACTCAGGAGCCTTGAAGACAGGAGGAAGTACTCCCTGGCCAGCCACAATTCTGTAGACTTCAGCAACCTCAAATAACTATGGCAAGCACGAAGTGCTTGTTGAATCATAGCAACAGGATAAGAAGATGCCAATAACCAATGAAATTGCAAGCAGTCAATCCCTCTAAACAGCACCGGTGGGAGGGTTTTCTCTGCTGCTGGATGTGAGTTTTGGGGGGTGCATTGGTGCATCTCCAAAATGGTATTGCTAGTTTCAAATCAATACTGCAGGCTGATTGACATCATGATCTGCCTGCGGTGCATACATACCTACGATGGATATTAGTTGTGGGATTGCTAATCCATTGACCAATGTAGACTCTAGAGCAATTCATGCCAGAAGTGAATACCTGTGCCTTGCCTGCCAAGCCGAATGCAAATTGGTTCTGTAGCACGTGAACAGGGGGCAATATTGAGCACACTTCGAGTCCGTAGCTTTCTCATCATCACCTTTGTTTTGTGAAGGTTGAAAAGTGTAATGTGTTGGCATCTCACATGATCTGTCCTTTGACCATGGGATATCATGTTGCATGAAATAGGTGCATACATCTCTAATTGTTTTGCCTTCCCTACGTGTGTGTGTGTGTGTGTGTGTGTGTGTGTGTAAGTAACAGGGTGGGGTGTTGAGATTTAGTGTGAGGAATGCACAGGCACAAAAGCAATGCTGGTTCCCTGTAAGCTTACTGGTCTAACGACTGCAAAAGCAGTTTCGGCTGGCCAGGAAGAGGTACCAATGGCAAAAAAAAAGTATCATTCAGTTGTAAATAGTAATAAGATTACTCAAGAAAACTGTTTGAAACTTTGTGGGAAAAATGGGAGATAGATGCAACATTATTGTAGACCTGCAAGTTCAGAAAGAGGATGAGAGAGGTAAATAAGGAAGTTGTGGGTGGGCAATGGCAAGCTTACCTATGAGCTTGAAATGACGGAAGTGAGGAATTTCAGCACTTCAGGATTCGAAGGCAAAATTAGTTAGAAAAATGCATTGAGTTTTTCTTTCACTAATGTAAACCTTTGTGGAATTTCATTCATGAAGACATCACAAAATCATTGGAATCTCATGCATTCTGTGGCAGGTTTTGAACATGCTGCCAAGCAAAATCCAGTCCTAATTCACTGCCCGAATTAAATATGTATGACCATGGTTCCTTTGAAAAAAAAACATTCCTGAGTTCAAACTGTATGTGAATGAAAGAAAAGCATTTAGATTAGATCTTAAGTGTCTTTAAAATAAGAATGAGGAGAATGGAAAGGCTAAGAATAAGCAGGAGGAAAATAATTTCAATTCACAATAACTTCCAGTAAATTAGACTGCAGAGACAGATGTATACTCCTCCAGATACAGCACCATTTCAATTGTAATTCAGATTAACAATGGGAATTGAGGAACTGCGAATACATTTGATAATAAGCATTCAATATATAACTAAAATTAAAAAGACACAATGTGACCTTGGAGTCACATTGTTAGATGATTAGATTCAACGAACATAGTTTATATCTTTAATCAGCTTCAATCTCTGGTACACCCAACACTAACTGATCAATTTGCTCAATTGTTCAAGACATTGCTCTCTCAAGCCCTCGCACAATTTGTTTTGCTAAATTTATTAATCTTCTCTTTGAATATTCATATCACTTATGAAACAATTCCTGATATCACCCTTCATGCCTATTTGTGCAGTAATTAGCAAATCGAATTGGTACGTGTAAGCTTTTGGACATTAGGGAGAATTCTGCAGTCCAGCGCCCCCAGTGGGAAGTCTCATTCAAAGTATCAAGGCAAGCTCAATAGCTAGCCCCAGTTCAGCAAGTCTTGCTTCAATCTAATATGACAGTCTATAAGGATCCCTAAATTGCAGAATTGTCTAAATTATGTCACTTATCATTAGTCACGTTATGACTAATGATGTGTGGAATGAACAGAAATTGAGACTATACTGATACAGATTCTCTGTTTCTGTATTGCAACTGCTGGATAATTCTCCAAAGCATGTTAAATTTTCATGTATTTTCTGACAATGTTATAAAGGATCTCCCAGAAAGGGTGGTGCGGTGCCAGGTTTTATGGGTCTGCATTCTAGGGTTTTAGAAGAAGGTCAAACACCCCATTATTATGCAATAGACCAAACCCTCTGCAAAAAATCAAGGAGATAACTTAGGCCCCAACGTTTGGGAAAGCATATCTTAGAGGACTTATACACTTAATAATAATGTCCTCGGGAGTGTTGCTGAACAAAGAGACCTTGGAGTACAGGTTCATAGCTTTCTTAAGTGGAGTCGCAGGTAGATAGGATAGTGAAGAAGGCGTTTGGTATGCTTTCCTTAATTGGTCAGAGTATTGAGTACAGGAGTTGGGAGGTCATGTTGCTGCTACACTGGACATTGGTGAGGCCACTGTTGGAATATTGCATGCAGTTCTGGTCTCCTTCCTATCGGAAAGATGTTGTGAAACTTGAAAGGGTTCAGAAAAGATTTACAAGGATGTTGCTAGGGTTGGAGGATTTGAGCTATGGGAGATGTTGAATAGGCTTTGGCTGTTTTCCCTGGAGTGTTGGAGACTGAGGGGTGACCTTATAGAGGTTTATAAAATCATGAGGGGCATGGATAGGGTAAATAGACAAAGTCTTTTCCTTGGGGTGGGAGAGTCCAGAATTTCGGGTGAGAGGGCAATGATATAAAAGAGACCTAAGGTACAACTTTTCATGCAGAGGGTGTTACGTGTATGGGATGAGCTGCCAGAGGAAGTGGTGGAGGCTGGTACAATTGCAACATGTAAAAGGCATCTGGATGGCGCTATGAATAGGAAGGGTTTGGAGAGATATGGGCCGGGTGCTGGCAGGTGGGATTAGATTGGGTTGGGATACCTGGTCGGCATGGACGGGTTGGACCAAAGGGTCTGTTTCTGTGCTGTACATCTCTATGACTCTATGACTTCAAGTGTAAGGTACTGTGTTCCAGGTGTGATTCAATTGGTCACATGACTCAGCTTTAAGCAAAACATACTTTATCCTTTACCGACAGTTAGAATACAAACAAAAGAAAGAAAAATTGGTATAATTTCCAAGACTGGAAAATTTGACAGAATAATAGATTATTTAACGATTAAACAGCAACTGTTCTAATATCTTAACATTTCATGAACATACCCTTGTCAAAGGTAAATTCACTGAAATAGATTGTCTCATTTGTGAGTCTGGCAGTAGAGAGAGAGAGAAAGAGAGGCAGCTTCCACAGCAGATTTAAAAACCCAACATCTGCTGAAAGGTAAACTAAAGCCCTGGTTCTGTGGGAGCCAGACTCCACCCATTCATACTGCATCTATTGTTCCAACTTAAAATAAGAACCCAAGGCTTCACAAGTTGTTTACATTATTGGCTTTGAATTAGACAGCTCAGTACCAATGGTCAAAACTTCTTTTCAAAAGACATCAGGACAAAATACTTAAAGCCATAGTATTGTCATATCACCAGGTCTGCTGTACCATTCAATGAGATCATGGTTGTTCTGATAATCCTTGATTCCACTTTCCCACATTTCCCCAATAACTCTTGATTCCCATACTATTTAAAAATTTGTCTCCATCTTGAATATAGTCTGACCCAGCCTCAACAGCCCACTGTAGTAAAGAATTATATACATTCACTATCCTCTGAGAGAAGAAACTGATTGACTTATTGTTGGCAGATCGACCAAGCTGCAGTGAAAAGTGGTGTTTTGTGTGCTACACAGGCAAATCATACCATTAAAAAGTCCATCAGGGTATAGGAACACAGTTTAGAACATAGTGTTAGAGCTGCCGAGAAGGTATAGAGAGAGAGAGATCAACAGTAATCTTTGAGAGATCTGTTCGAAACTCTGATAACAAGGGGGAACAAACTGTTCTTGAACCTGTTCATATGTATATTTAAACTTGTATCTTCTGCCCAATGGAAGAGGGTGGAAGGGAACATAACCATGGTGGGAGGGGTCTTTGACTATATTGGTTATTTTATCGAGGCAGCAGGAAGTGTAGATGGAGTCAATGGAGGGAAGACTGTTTTACGTAATGGATTGAGCTGCATTCATAACTCTCTGTAGTTTCTTGTTGTATTGGGTAGAGCAGTTGTCATAGGTGATGCATCCAAATAATATTTTTCTTATGGTGCAGCTATAAAAATTGGTGAGACATGCTGAATTTCCTTAGCTTCCTGAGGAAGTATAAATGCTGCTAAGCTTTCTTGACTGTGACACCAGTATGAATGGACCAGACAGATCGGTGTCATCACTCCCAGGAATTTGATGTTCTTGACCATCTCCACCTCAGCACCATTGACATGGTTGGACACCATTATTACTCTCAGAGACATGCCTTGTACTTTATTTCTTGAAGTCAATGACCACCTCCTTTGTTTTGCTGACATTGACGGAGAGATTGTTGCCTTTACTTAATCTCTACTCTATTTTGTCTTGTCATTGTTTGAGATCTGGCCTACAACAGTGTGTCATCAGCAACCTGTAAGTGGAGTTGGTGTGGAATTTGGCCACATCGTCGTGAGTGTAGAAGGACTACAGTAGGTAGCTGAGTATGCAGCCTTGCGGGGTACTTTGTCAGGAAGATTAGAGGAACTGAATATTATTTAAATTGAGAAAGAGTACAGAAATCTACAGAAAGATTTGAAAGCTCTTATCCTTGAGTCACAAAAGGCTAGCATTCAAGTTCAGCAAGCAACAGGGAAGGAAAAGGGAATTGAGTGTAAAAATAGGGAGATTTTACTAAAACGTGCTCTCCAAGGCACTATCAGACTACAGCTGGAATACTGTGAACAGTTTTGGGCCCCTTATCTAAGACAAGATATACTGACGTTGGAGCCAGGCCAGAAAAGATTCAATAGTTTGATACCAGAAATGGAGGGACAGTCTTATGATGTGATATTGAGTAGTTTGAGATAGTACTCATTAGAATATAGAAGAATTGAGTTCACACCATCTCTTTTCAGAGCAATTCAATGAGATCAATTTCCCCACTCCAAGCCTGGTGACCTGAGAAATGTTTTCTTCAAATTCCTGTCCAGCTTTATTTTGACAGCATTCACTGCATCCACGTGAATTATAATTTCTAAACTAGAAAGTTCTTCCTCATTTCCTCACATCTCTTGCCCAACATTTAAATCTGTGTACCTTCATTCTAGTTCAATGTAATAATTGAGCAAGGAAAAGGGAATAGAGTAGTAAAATAAGGTGATTTTGTTAAAACGTGCTTTCCAAGGCACTATCAAATCACAGCAGAAATACTTTGAACAGTTTTGGGCCCCTTATCTAAGGCAAGATATATTGACATTGGAGCTTTTTCATAATTTGGCTGGGAAAAGGGAAATAAATAAATGCTAAATAAATAAAACATTCATATGTGTTGCAAAATAATGATTTGTAAGCATAGTATTGTCTCGTTAAAGCTGATGTCTTAAACCCACTTTGCCAATCAATGTGTGTTCAGCTCTTTTATGAGTGTTTTGACTTGGTATGCCAAGTAATTACCAAGTTACTAATTCAGTTGAAAGTCATCTGCACCGCATCAGGTGCAAACATGCAAGCAATCGGTATGACAGATGCTTTGTTTAGCTTTGAAAATTCACTCACCAGCTACCAGTAATCATACTTTGTAATGAATTAATCTTTTTACAATGAAAGCAAAATCCATTGAAGATATGAAACAAAAAGGGAAAATGTTAAAAAATGTAACAGGTCTGGCAGCCTCTGTGGAAAGAGAAACAGAGCTAACTGAAGAACACATTGGACTTAAAACTTGGATTCCGTTTCTCTCTCCACAGATCCTGCAAGAGTAATTCTGTTCCTCTGGTGTTTGATGCTTTTAATTGTTTCTAAAACATTAATTAACAATGACAGTTGGAGAGGATACTGGAAAGGTGCACTTTTTAAAAAGTTTCTAAATACTTTTAGAAAATTTGTTGTGCATCTTAACTAAACAAGTAAAGACATTTTCTGTTATCCATTTTGCAACTGTACGACCATTTTAGAAGCAGAATCATGACAACCCTGTTTATTAATACATGTGCTGAAGCAGTTAAAAAAAATAGTTCAAAAGATATTTAAGTTGAACAAAATAATTTGACAAAAATGATGTTCGTGTAATTACTTTGAAATGTACAACCAAATTGTCTGTCACAAAACAAGCATAATATTATTTTTTCTATAATTCTCGCTGTCTTTCAGTGAAACTGCTAAAATATTTTTGTAGTTGCGTTCTTTGGAATAAGTCCAATTTGAACTCACTTGAAGCCATACATTGCATTAGAGTACTTTTACAGCAAGTTGAAGAGCAAGATGAATTTCATTATACTAAAACACAAAGAAACTATGTCAGATGCTAAAAATTGAAATGGGGAAAAGAAATGCTGAATATGTTTTTAAAAGTCAGGCAACATTTGTGGAGAGAACAGAATTATTCTAGTGTCACAGTCACAAAAGATTCTAAGCAAGCACAAAAGGCAGGGAAGGTAGGTGGAAAACAATACGGAAGCTACGTGAGAGAATGAAACAAAGTCAGGTCAGATTAAATAAGGAAAGGAATGGTGGCCCAAGATAAAGGAGATTTTCAGCGGACAGGTAAAGAGGCAATAAATGAGTTTCGACCAGGTGTAAATGGGAAAAGCAGGAGCATTGCCAAGAGGAATTGTCAGAAAAAATACATGGAGGGGTGGCACGATGGCTCAGTGGTTAGCACTGCAGCCTCACACCACCAGGGACTCGGGTCCAATTCCAGCCTCACGTAACTGTCTTTGTGGAGTTTTCACATTCTCCCCGTGGCTGCATGGTTTTCCTCTGGGTGCTCCAGTTTCCTCTCACACTCCAAAGATGTGCAGGTTAGGTGACTTGTCCATGCCAAATTGCCCATCGTGTTCAGGGACGTGTAGGTTAAGTGCATTAGCCAGGGTTAAATGTAGAGTAATAGGGTGCGGAAATGGGTCTGGGTGGGGTACCCTTTGGAGGATCAGTGTGGACTTGCTGGGCCGAAGGGCCTGTTTTCACATTGTATGGATTCTATTGTTTTACTCAGTACTGAATACAGAAGGCTCTGAAGTGCTGAGTCAGAGGATATGACACTATCCATGAGGCTTTCATTGGTGCTGTGCTAGAGGCTAAGAACAGTGATGAAGAGTGGGAGTGGGGTAGAAATGTGAAATGACAGGCAACTAGAAGTTTGGGATCAAATTGGTGAAGAGAATGGAGGTGACCTTCAACATAATGACTTGAATTCCGCACTATTGAGCAGGCTGCAATGTGATTGGCAAATACAGTATACTAACTTGATATAACGTTTGTTCAATACTTCTTTTATCTGGATATCTGGGCTATGAGAAGGAAGAAGGTAAAAAGGCAGTTGTTGCATCTCCTTCACAGGTGCAAACAAAATGGGATAGAAGTGATGAGGGGTGGACAAAGCATGGTAGAGTGAATGATTCTTCTGCAGTATAAAAAGAGGAAAGTGGGTGAAGGTGCATTTAACTGAGCCATCATACTCCAAATTGTAGAAATGGTGCAGGATGACATTGGATTAAAAATGAAGACAGTGGGAAGCTGGGAAGGAGCAAAAAGGAATGATGACAGAGGTGTGGGAAATGGTTTAGACATGTTTCTCTTCCTCTCACAATGGAAGAGTACTCTCAGGGAAATGAAAGTATCTCAGACACAATGGAATTGAAGGTGGCATTATTATAACAGATATGACAGGGACACCTCACCCCCCCCCCCCCCCCCCCCCCCCCCACCAAAAAAAAATGTTAGATGAGACTCCTGCTGAATTCCCTGGATTGCTTCTAGACATTGAACAATTGTTTATCCCCAAAAACAGAAGCAGAAAAATCAAAGACGGGAAGGCTGGGGCTGGAAGTAAACCGGGGTTGTGAGGGCAAGGCAAGTACGGGATTTGGAAACAAAGTTGGTTAGGTTTTCTAGTTTGGGATGTGAGCAAGAAGTTGTCTTTATCTGGTCATCAATGCACCAGCTAAACAGCTGAGGGACTGGGAAGGCAATCATAGTGAGCTGTGAATAAACAAAGGAAATGCTGAAATGCAGAGCCTGTGTGGCAACATCTGTGGAGGGCTGCATATTTCCAACATTTTCTGTGTTTAGGTCAGCTTCCCAGTTTTAAATGTATTTTATTTCCATCATAGCTCTGAAGAAGTGTCATACTCGACTCCTTCCTTTTAACATTCAGTTTGTGGCTCAGCAGTCATGCTGGCTGAGCCCAGCATTTATTGTCCGTCTCTCGTTGCCCTTGAGAAGGTGGTGGTGAGCTGCCACCTGAACCACTGCAGTCCGTGTGCTGGAGATAGACCCACAATACCCTTAGGGAGGGAATTTCTCAACAGCTGGGAGGCATGTGTGACAGGAGACTTCCGAACCATGGTAATTCGGCTCATGAAGCTGAAAAGAAAAATAAGCTTTATTTCCTGCTTGCATTTCTGATTCAGTGTTTTTCTCTGTCCTAGCTTTGAGACTCTCTCAATGTTTTGAATAGGGTTGAGCTTCTGATGGCCACAGCCACAGTTGGAGTGAGCATAACAGTGGTAATCAAAACAGCAACAGGAAAATGGGTGCCAATGAGTATCCCAATGTGTGAAGATTGCCCATCATGACAGGTCGTCTTTATTTTTCCTCATTGCGTTTTTGTCTTGTGTTTGTGGAAGCAGCCTCTTTCCAGTTCCCCAATTCTTTCCCCATTATCCATGATACCATTTGCCAACTCCCCCTGAAAAACATAAGAGCCTGTTCCCAAAGGTCCTCATTTTCTTGAGCATGATCTCTATTCCACCAGCTGAAAATATGGAGCTTGGAAGAGATTATAACTGAGATGGGAGGAGTCTTCGATTACATTGTCTGCCTTCCTGAGGCAGTGAGAAATGTAACTGAAGTAAATGGATGGAAGGTTGGCTTGCGTGATGTACTGGCCTGTGTTCACAACTCTGTGCAGTTTCTTATGGTTCTGGGCAGAGCAGTTGTCATACTAAGCTGTAATGCAAGATAGAATAATTTAAGGTGCAACTAGAAAAATTGGTAAGAGCCTTTATGGACATGCCAAATTTCCTTAGCTTAATGTGAACAAGGAACATGAGTTGACCACATACCTTTGCCATTCAATAAGATCATGGCTGATCTAAACTTAACCTTAACTCTACATTCCTGCATATTCATGATAACCTTTCATCCTGTCAGTAATTAAGAATCTTTTCTATCTCTGCTTGAACAATAATGCCTGCACTGCCTTTTGAGAAAGAAACTTCCAAAGACAATCAATCCTCAGCGAGAGATAATATTTTCCTCATCTCTGTCGTAAATGGGTGACCCCTTATTTTTAAACAATGTCCCTTAATTCTAAATTCTTCCAAAACAGGGCACATTCCTTTTGGCATCCACCCAGTCAAGACCCCTGAGAACCTTGTATGTTTCAGTTAAGTTACCTCTGACTCCTCTAAACTCCAAAGGATACAGCCTGGGCCTGTCTAGCTTTTCCTCATAACGCAATCCAAACATTCCAGCTATTATTCAAGTAAACCATCTTGGAGCTGCTTCCGAAGCACTAACATCCTTTCATAAGTGTGATAACTAGTACTGTACACAGTAGTCCAAACACAGTTTTATCAATGTCCTGTATAACTTAAGTATAATGTCCCTACTTTTGCATTAAATTTCCCTTGCAATAAAACATAATATTCTATTAGCTTACCTGATTACTTGCTGTGCAGAAAGTGAGGACTGCAGATGCTGGAGATCAGAGTCAAGAGTGTGGCGCTGGAAAAACACAGCAGGTCAGGCAGCATCCGAGGAGCAGGAGAATTGACGTTTCGGGTATAAGCCCTTCATCAGGAATGAGGCTTGTGGGCCAGGGGGCTGTGAGATAAATGAGAAGGGGAGGTGGGATTGGGGCCTCCACCACCAAACCATTACTGCCCGATGCCTGGAGGAAAAATACCTCACATTCTGCCTTGGGACCCTGCAACCACATGGGATAAATTTGGATTCCAACAGTTTCCTCATTTCCCCTCCTGGCCACATTATCCCAGTCCCAAGCCTCTAACTCGGCACTATTCTCCTGACCTGTCCATCACCTTTCCCATCTATCCACTCCATACACCCCCGACCTATCACCTTCTTCCTCAACGTCCTCTACCTATCGCTTTCTCAGCTACCTTGCCCACACTCCCACCTTCCTCCCATTTATCTCCCAGCCCCTCCAGCCCACAAGCCTCAATCCTGATGAGGGAAATACCTAAAATGACTATTCTCCTGCTCTTCGGATGCTGCCTGATTATTTGCTGTACCTGCACAGCTTCATGCACTAGGACACCCAGATCTGCCTGCATCTCAGAGCTCTGCAGCCTCTCACCATTTAGAAAATATTTTTATTTTTATTCTTCCTGTGAAAGAAGACAATTACACACTTTCCCACATTGTACTTTACTTACCAGATCTTTGCCCACTCAGTGAACCTATCTGTATCCTTTTGTAATCTCCTTGTGTTCTCCTCTCAACTCCCCTTCCTACCTATCTTTGTGGGACCAGCAAAATTAGCTACTACACATGTGGCTGCTTAATCCAAATCATTTACATAAATTGTAAAGAGTTGAGGCCCCAGCACTGACCCCTGGGAGTAGTTATCCTTAGCTCTGATTTTTCCGTTCAAAATGCAATGTGCACGTACCTTTAGTATGCTTTAGATTTTGGTAGCTCTGGAATACAGTTAACTCAGAAAGCTAGCCAGGGATGGTCCAGTGCCTCAATGGTTAGCACTGCTGCATCATAGGACCAAGGACTCAGATTTGATTCTACCCTCAGGTGTGTGGAGTTTTCACATTCCCCCTATGTCTGCGTGGGTTTTCTCCAAGTACTCCAGTTTCCTCCTGTAGTCCAAGGATGTGCACATTAGGTGGATTGGCCATACTAAAGTGCCCATCATATCCAGGGTAGTGCAGATTAGGTGGATTAGCCATGAGAAATGCAGGTTTACAGCGATAGGGTAGTGTGGTGAGCCTAAGTTAGATGCTCTTTGGAGGGTTGGTGTGGACCTGATGTGTCAAATGGTGTAGGGATTCCATGTGACACATCAGTGTTTGGTGGCCAAAATACACTGGAATAACTATGTGATCTTGATGACTCCCAAATCTGGTTTTATCAAAGCCAGTTGAAAAGTCTCTGTGCGTAGATGGCTGCCCAGCTTCTGCACTTTCCAGAACCGAGTTAATCATCCTTTTTTTAAAGTTTGAAAGAATTTCTATTGAATTTTCTGTTTATTGATTCTTAGCGGCCTGTGTCTTATTAACCAGCAAAAAAAAAGGGTCCAACTTGCAGAACTGCGAATCCTATTGTGTTCATTGTTAGACTCATTCAAGCTGACTGCACTCCTCATTGCTTTGTGAGAAGTTGATGACTCCTGGGATGAAAAGCTGATTTAGACTGCCTTGATCTAGTTCGCTTTTAAGGTGTGTGATTGATGTGACATATTCTTCTGCCTCAACATCAATCTTCCAATTATCCTAACAATTTGGAAGACAAAGAATTAGATGACAAAAAAAACCCTGACCATTCAAAAAAGTGCTTTCTCTTTACCACAAGAAAGGTATGCCTTAATTTTAGCTGACAGCAAAATGCTGTCTAATGAGGGACTGTCTTACCAATCGTTAATCATGGAAACTGCACTCCTCAGGGATTCAGATTGTTGAGTTAAAAATGGAATTGTTGATCAGTAAACTGTTAAGACTCTGTCAATGTAAAATAAAATGAGAAGCAGGTTTGGCCAACCCACCTCAGAAAGCAAAAGGGAAGCATTCAAATAAAGTTTTACACATTTTAATTAATGTTTCTCTGTGTGCATGAGAGCTCAGGGTCCATATGACCACTGTCAGTGGTGGCATAATAGACATACGAAGCTTAGGTCGGCAATCCTCAACACCGTGTGGTATTCAGGGATGGGCTTTGGATAAGCTCACTGAGTAGCGCAGTTTGCTGCAAAGAACTTGATTGTTCTGTTCAAAACGGAATGTGTGTATACTTCTGGTGCACTTTTGATTTTGGGAGCTCTGGTCTGCAATTAACTCATAAAGGTAGTCAACCATTAATAAAAGGTTTTCGGATAGCTTATTAAATTTGCAACAACCAACAATTTTGATCCAATACATTAGTTAATTAGATTTTTTAAAGTTTATGACCCATAATGGATTGAATTAGTGAAGGCACCACCCTTGTCTTCAGCTGTTTAGGTTGTCGTCATCCTCTCCTGGTCTGTCTTTTCTCAGAAGCAGGCAAGTACTGCCTCTTGGTGGGGAATACTGTCGAACAACGATTGGCCTCCGACTCTGAACATTTCTAAATGCCCCCTATTTATACAGGGATTGCTAATTCAATTGATCGTCTGAACCCTTCTACCTAAGGGATGCAGGACAAGTGCTCATAACGTCTGAATAAAGTTGCCCTCTTGTTCACCCCCCTGATCAAGGTTAACGTACATTTTGTAACAGACCCTTCTGCTTTTCTTAATCAGCTTGGGGCACCAGCATCAGTCGCCTTTTGTAAGCTTAGCGTAGAACCTGTCTTGTCCTTGTTTGTTTGAGATTATTTATATTTGACCCAAAATAAGAGATTCAAAGATGTCTCAGCTAAATTTATTTAAAATTTCAGTCTTGGGAAGAGGAAATGAGGTTCCTGAATGCTAACAATGTGAAGATAAATTTGAACAATTCCTTTCTTCATCTTGAGTAGTTTTGTGAAAGGAAACCATGCCTGTGATTATGCAGCATAGACATAGCCCTGGATAAATATATTCTATTGAAAGTCTATAGTTTATGGATTTAATGCTGAATTTGACAATTTCTTTTTAAAAAAAATTGCTGTCGTTGAAAGTGTTTGGCAAATCATTTTTAATGCTTAGATAGGGAGTGCAGTGCCCGTGATGTGACAAAGTTGTGCATTTCTCTGAATCCAATTAAAAGTTGTTTTGGAGAAGTCCCTTGTGTATCTGAAAAAGAAGCTTCTCCCAGGCAGATGATGTTGAGATCAATACGGCTGGATTCAGTTAGTGAACGAAAAATATCAACCAGGGTTTCACTCTGCATCTCCATGTATTATGTTCAGTTCTAGTCACCACACAACCAGAAGGATGCGGATGCTTTGGAGAGAGTACAGAGGTTGCCTGGTATGGTGGGGAGGGGGCCTTAGCTATGAGGAAAGGTTGGGTAGACTGGATTTGTTTTCACTGGAACACAAGAGGTTGAGGGCGACCTGATAGCGGTTTATAGTATTGTGAATGGCATGCATAGTGTGGGAAGCCGGAGGCTTTTTCCAAGCGTGGAGGAGTCATTTACCTGGGGACACAGCTTCCAGGTGCCAGGGGAGGGGAGTGTTTAAAAGAGATGGGCAAGGTAAGTTTTTCCCACAAAGCGTGGTGAGAGCCTGGAATGTGCTGCTGGAGAGGATGCTGGAAGCAGACCTAATAGCAGCATTCAAGAAACGCCTAGACATGTACATGAAAAGGAAGGAAGTACAGGAATACAAATCCTGTACATGAAGATATTTTGTCATTCCATTCTGTGTCGGCGCAGGCTTGGGGGGGGTGGCGAAGGCCCTGTTCTTTGTTGTATTGTTCTTTGTTGTTCTTCTTTGTTCTTTGAAAATATCCGTGAGGAGACAATGTAATGATGAGATTAGGATCATCTGATATTTTTACACGTGGAAATTACCTGATTCACTGTTGGTCCCAAGTCTGAAGAACTGTAACCAGTTAATTTGGTCTCTTCAGGTGGATGCAGTGTAAGGGATGGGGCAGAAGTGGAAAGCAATAGTGATGCTGGTAGATTTCTTTCCAACAATGGGATCTTGATTCTTTAATGTGTGGAAGTGTTGCTGACATTACAACACTAGGTATTTTATGGGAGTGGGGAGTTAACTACAAATTGTCTCAAAAATCTTCCTTTATTGGCATCAATGGACTGAGTTATATCTACTAACAGAAGCAAGAATTTTAGAAAAGGGATAGCTGAATGATCTTCTTTTAATTGACACGACTATTGAATATAGTCCAATGGCAGGGATAACTGCTTGCTAATGTATGGAAGTGACTCTATATTATTGCAAGGGTGTGAAGATGTGATAATTAAGATTTGACAAAAAAAACAGTTAATGATGTTGAGACTAAAATGGATAATTAACTCAAGAGCATTAGCATTTAATGTTTGAGCTGTCAGAAACATTTCATAACGTGTTCGAAATGTTAAATGAATATTGTGTTGAAGCAAAGATTTGCAGCGCTGTTGGTGCATGACTGACCTTTAGTTTGTGCAAAGGATCATTAAATCTTTCAAATGTATGTGGTAAACACAACGCCTGGTTCTTTCATATTTGATTCTCTTGCCAAAGACTGATATTAATGAATAGTAAGTAATCCCATGAATACATGCCTTAGATAACTAGATAGTTTATAGATGCTATACATATTTTTACACTTCATTGTTCACAATTATTATTACAGCTGGAATTTCAGGGCGGAGGCATGATTAGTGAACAGCACCATACGTTCAATCATTGTTGAACTCAGCTCCCTGATCCAACAGGAACAAAACCATGCCATCATTTGCTGCAAACATGACTCAGTTTGGTGCTGTAGGCAAAGCAAACAAGTGGGAGTGGTGTGGCCGATGTGTAAGACGTTTCTGAGGATTCAGCTCCACACAGATCCGAAAAGCAGGTTATTTAATGAAGACAATGACTGTGCAATTTAGTTCTGTGGCCCCACTGGTGCAAATTCCCATAAGTAGAGTTAGTATGGGTGATTCCCCCATGTAGATAAATGCATGTTTAGCTGACAGTGAGTGCGAGAGAGTATTTGTGGGATTTGCAAAGTCAAAAATTGCTGTTTTAACATTACAACATCCTTGCTAGCACGAGTCATAATGACCACTGTCAGGTGTCTTGGTGAGCTGCTTTAACCTTCCTTTGCAATAGAGCCACTGGAATTACAGTGCTGAGTTTTGCTGGAAGGGTTTAGAACATTTCCAGATTCATAAATGAGTTGTCAGGGTCAAAAAGTGTGGCACTGGAAAAGCACAGTCGGTCAGGCAGCATCCGAGGAGCAGGAAAGTCGACATTTGGAGCATAAGCACTTCGTCAGATGCTGCCTCATCGGCTGTGCTTTTCCAGCTCCACACTTTTTGACTCTGATCTCCAGTATCTGCAGTCCTCACTTTCTCCTCCTCGTAAGGAATTGTGATGGGCTTTGACAAGGATACCAAAAGAATGGGGTAACCTGACAGGAAAAAACCTACTCACATTCATGATGCTTCCCTCCTTGGCTGCAACACTACAGGGAGACAGTGAGCAGGTACCTCTGAGGGGAAATTGTGCACAGGTGAAGGAGGGTCCACAGAGACCTCTTCACCGACCTCCACGAAATCTGGGAGCAATGTCTCAGGTGGTTACATCCCATTGAGGAGTAGGTTACTGAATTGTGCCACAGTCTGCCGTTCCAACCATACAACACACCCTCTCTTCTTATAATCAAGGCATCCTCCTGTCCAAAATCCAGAGATAAAAGTGACCAGAAAATAAGTTCCTGGCTGATGAAGAAGAAATGGCAAGGGCACTGGTCAAGTGACACTGCTGAAAGCACAAGCATTGTCATTTTGAGAGGCACTTAGGAGTTATTGCTAGTCCCTGAAGAAGCCCCTCAGCAATCTCTGTGACATCCAAGTGCTGGTCGCTGCATTATAGAAAGGGCCTGTAAGCTGCTTTGAGAACTGGTATTGGCAGCCATAATGGTACCTGTATGGCTGCCAGATAGGATTGCATCACTGCAAGCATGGATTTCATGATGTCAATCGAACATGCAATGCAGGAAAGAGAAGGTGGGTGACTTCTGGCTGTGCTGCAGTAGAAGCTGAAATGTTGAACCCCTGATGCTGCTGCATCCACAATTGCTATCATGGAATCACTGATTACTTACCGGGTCAAACTGATGTGCTCCACATTCTGTACAAAGCCCTGTGCCAAGTCCTTCTCCTCTTTCACCTAGAATGTAGCAATATGATCTGTGACAGGTATACTGTTGCATCAAGCATCCCTGTGTATATGCACATCAGCAATGTCTCAATGAGAGACCTATTCTCATCTGAGTCCTCTGCATCATAAAGTATTTGCAATCTCACACTTGTCTAAGTTGGCAGATGCTGCATGTTTTTCTCCTTGGGATGCTGAACTGGACGAGCCATATAAATAATGTAGCTACAACAGTTCAGAGGCAAGTAATTCACTTCCGATCTCGCCAAAATCTGTCCACATGCATAAAGGACAAGATTAAATGGAATATTCTCCACTTGCCTGGATGAGTGAAACTCCAAAACAACTCAAGCTTGACACTACCCAAGTCAAAGCAGCTCACTTGAATAGCAACCTGTTTAACACCAGTCTAGGAAACAGCAGTTCATGTCTGGCTATCAAAAGACCTGTTTTAGTTGAGGTTTAACATATCAATGGAGTTCCCAAAGGAAGTCAGTATTGATCTTACCGTTAGACACCTTTACCCATCTGCTTCACTAATGTCCTTTCAGGAAGATAAATGCCATCCTTACCTTGTCTCGCCTCCATGTGACTCCAAATCCACAGCAATGTAGTGAACTCTTAGACTGCCCTCTGGACAATTATGGTTGGGCAATAAATGCTGGTGTAGCCAGTGATGCCCACTTCTCACGACTGAATACAAAAGAAAACTTGCTGGACAATCAGACAATCCAAGTGACTATGCCAATCATGGAGCTGTTACTTCATTAAACTTTATCTCACCATTTAGTTTAGTCTGGATGCAGATTAATGACAGTTTGTTGTCCATTGGTCTCCATGAAGCCCCCTATGGATAAGTACATATTCCTAATATAATTGTAGTATAGCATAAACAAGAGCAGAAACCATTTAGAGTCATGGACTCCTGAAGCCTGTCAGAATTACCTGAGATTTTGACATCATGCATTTGGGATTAGCTTCGAGCAAACTGAAGCCCATTTGTTATTTGGGTAAATATCACAGGGTATTTATATAAAGGAGGGCTAGTTATAACTGATGGGTAAATATTAAGGATAAATACTGCAACTTATCCACACAAATAATTCCTGTTACTAGTTTAAATGTTATGAATAATTAAATGGATAAATGTTAATCGGACAGAAATTAGTTCATTAGGTAAATACTGGTTAGCTGAATGATTGGTTGTTCGTCAGACACGTTTTGCAGTAAATTGAATAAGTGCTACAGTTATGGATAAATGTCATGGCTAATTATACAGATGATTGTGTGAAGAAGTAATGCTGTGGAATGCTATTGATAAACATTGGACAATTGGATAAGTGGTTACAGCTTATTATGTCAATTGGTGTGAGCCTTGACTCGGTGGTATTACTTTGACATCTATGTTAGTTGATTGTTGGTTCAAACTCACTCCAGAGTTTGATTTGGAGATGCCGATGTTGGACTGGGGTGTACAAAGTTAAAAATCACACAACACCAGGTTATAGTCCAACAGGTTTATTTGGTTCATAACCACCTGATGAAGGAACAGCGCTCCAAAAGCTAGTGCTTCCAAATAAACCTGTTGGACTATAACCTGGTGTTGTGTGATTTTTAACTCCAGAGTTTGTGTGTTGGACACTTTGACATAGTTATGTGTTAAGATACATTTTACTCTTGTTGGTGAGATGGACAAAGGGGCACAGAATTTAATTTGTGGTTCAACTTGATTTTATTAACAGAAAATTCCTTCTTAATACATCATGTGATTAGTTGAGATCCTGTTCACCCTCTCTGAGAGAGAGAGAGTTGTCTGAGCACCTTGGTTGCTAATTCCTCAAACAATACAAAATAAAACAAGTTGGCTGTTATCATGTCAAAAGGAAAGAAATAGTGCTAAATTATTATATAAAGTCCTGAGTTCATGAAAGGAGCTACAAATTCCAAATTCTTCATCTACTTTCGTACTGGGGCAATTTGTAAAATTATCTGCAATAAATAACAAGGAAAATGACTTTAGACAAACGCTATGGTTAATTGTACAAAATGGTATTTAGATTGTCATCCAGATAATTTCATAAATAATAATGTGCATTGTCATCTAATTGCTTTCATCTCCGTTCTCATGGACCCTCTGAGTGGCATCCTATTTCCCGGGCTAGAAGATGGGGAAGACCTCAATGTTTATGGTACCATCACCTTCCTTGTATTACTGGGAGTTCATGAGATAACAGTTACCAAAATAGATGAGCTTGGTTTTCCTCGCTTATTTGGATGTAGTCCTTTCTCTCTCCAGGGCTCCCATAACAAGGTGCGTATTCTTTTCCATTTGGAGAAATGAAGAGGCAGATCTGTATCACACAGTGCTGCTGTGCTAAAGAGCCTTACGGAGTTGCAATACTCTTGTCATCCTTGATGCCTTTCAAGATTCATAGACTGAATATTTGAAAGGTATGCAAACATGTATTGTGAAGCCAAATGAAAGTGATGATGCACATTGAGTGTCAGGATGTCAGTCCTAATCTGAATAATGCTGTTCATGTTCATCATTTTGACTCTTTAACTGGCCAATGTAATATCACTCTCCCTGGCTAATGCCTCAGGCTATATTCAACAATTTACAATGTTTGCATCATGTTTGATTCTGAGCTGAGCTTTAACATCATGACACACATCTATCATCAGGACTGCTGACTGCAATATCCATCTACAGAACAACCTTGGTTATCCGAAAAAGGTCGCAAGGTCCTATAAAAACATTATCCGTTATCCGAACAAAATATTCCCCATCCGTCTTGTTTGGATAATCGAGGTTGTTCCGTATATCTCTCTTACAGGTATCTTTGTTGATTTAAGACTCAATGACTCCACAGATCAGCATGCTGGCTTCTCAACCTTCAACCTCCCTAACTCCTTACAATGCTCTGTTGAACCTATTATGTGTAAGTTACTCATTACGAGACCATAAGGCTGCTCTCTCATTATAGAGAGATGACTGGTGGCAGTTCAACCTGAGGGCCACCATATCTCAGGCGAGGGGAGAGAGGTTGAGAAGGAGAGTCCTTCATGGTAACCTCAGCTAGTGCGGGGATTTTCCCCATGCTCTTTGCATCACACTGCTTCGCAAACCCACCATCCAGCCAGCTGAAATAAAACGGCCCCCGATTTTACTGAGACAGGGCCACTGGTTCATCACTCTAACTGTGTCAAAGGAAAAATCTACATACTTACCTGCTTGTCTATTGTGAGATTGCCCTTACCTAACTTAAGCTATATAAGCCTTATATTAATTTCTGAATACTCTGTTAATGAGACTGTCTATCCCTCTCCTTCACCAAAACAGCACCTTCAACTAAGATGCTTCACCACTTCAGAATTCCTTTCCTAAGTATCACTGCAGCTCTCTCTCAACCTTGAGCAACCTCATCAGAAGTGATCTCTTTGGCCAGCTTCAGATCAACACACCTCATTTTTTTTTCCCTGACTCAATTGATTCTGCTGTTACGCAGAACAACCTGAGACATTGAGATTTAAATTAAGGAACGATATAAATGCAAATCATTGTTATCGGTCAGGTAGAAAACTGAGTAAAGCAGTTTTCATTGTTCTTGTACCCTCACAATCGTCAAGGTTGCTGGATTAACCAAGCGTAATCTGAATGTTTTCTGTCAGATCTAATTTTGCGTAATGTTGCATACTCAGCAGAAGTTGCTTCTTTACTTGCCCTGATTCACAAAGTGGATGCAATCTGCACTTTGTTTTTAATTTTATGACATTGATATCAGTTAAGACTCCAAGAGACAAATAATATGAAGAAACAAAGGAAGATCCTGGGTCAGTATCAGATCTTGTTCTTGAGGGCATGTTACAGTGGAGCTTCTGATCACTGTCCGGCTGAAGAATGCATGAAGACTTAGTGAAGGAATCATTGGCTGCAAATGCCCTCCAGAGCTGCTTTTTTTTGCCATACAAGTCTGGATTTTTTTGCCGCTTATTTTACAGCAGTGAGAAATGGAAAATAGGTATTAGTTCAGGTTCAGATTTGATTTGAAATATCATTATGTGGCAGATTGTTGAAAACTAAACGATAAGTTTCTTGAGGTGTTGTATAATGTAAAAGGTTCAGAAGTGAGAGAGGATCATTTTGAGGCAATTATACTGTTCACAAGAAATTTTAAAGTGGTATTGAGTTCACCAATCAGGATTTCATTTCATTGTGACATGTTGAACAGTGGTTGTACGTCAGAAGCAGGTGGAATGTATTGAAATGTTAGTTGGATGCACACAGTGATGAGGGTTAAAATAAGGTCAGTGAAAATGCACTTTCAATTTCAGGGGCAACACCATAATTGTCAGTGAAAAAGTGGTCCTCAATGCTGAATAGCTAAAGTTAGCCTCTTCATGAGCACAGATGAGCTATTTAGAGTGACATCCTTGCCCCTTTGTAAACTTTTTCATGAAAAAGGCACAAATAATATTCAACACATTAATATGGTGAAGAAAAAATATTTGGAAAGCCAATAGATTTTCAATTGTCAGCACATTGCTGCATATTCCTTTTAGAATGCCAAGTACTTGAAATCAGAACATTAAAAAAGTGTTGATCACATTCACTTGTAAAAGTTGGAGACAATTTAATAAAAAAACAAATAGTCATAAAGTTTCATCAACAGTTTTCTCACCCCTCTTTCAACAGACTAAAAATCCTACTCATGGACATTGATCATGGGTATACAAAGCTTACTGGAGAGATCGCAAAAAATGAGATATATGCAAAAGGTATTGCTGAACACTGTCATCACATATAGTTAAGTGTTTGATTACCATGACACTTTTTAAATAAATTCACAACTTATAGATTTTAAGGTGTTCAGACAGGACAACAATATTTTCATCTTGTGCTTTATCAACTTAGTAACAAGTTTCAGGGCTGAATCTTGTCATGTTTTGACTAGAGACCATTTTGTCAATGATTTTCATGGGGTAAAGTCAGACTTCTTGCCATATGGTATCCAAGTCACAGCATTAACTAACCACCCTGTTGTTATGGCAACAGAGTGGACTGATGCCAGCTTGATTTTACCACTAATCATAACCAGAAGGATGTCCCACTTTCAGGATATCCAACAATACGCTGGCAACAATGGAGCAGTGCCACCTTTACATGGCTGTTTTGCACATGGACAACCACTCTCTGTCTGGATCTGCCATGCACAGTGACTGATGTTTGACCCGGTAATGACAGAGAAGGGAAAATTGGGGTCTCACTTTGTAGGAGACAGTGAGGACTGCAGATGCTGGAGATCAGAGTCAAAAAGTGTGGCGCTAGAAAGGCACAGCAGGTCGGGTAGCATCCAAGGAGCAGGAGAGTCGATGTTTTGAGCATAAGTCCTTCATCAGGAATGTTGTAGACAGGGATCTGGAGTTCTTTGTAGATGGGGTGACACAGAGGAGGGACATCCTCTTCCTTCAGGACCACCAGTGAAGGCTTTGACTCCAGACCACTTTTCAGTCCAAATTATTTCTATGGTCAGCTGTCTGGAGGAATACCAAGCAGTATTGGGGGAGAAGAAGGTCAGTGACCTTGCCCACTCTGCCGGAGTTAAAGCCACTGTCTTCTCTCTGCTACCTCAATCCCTGCTGTTGCACATATCTCTAACCAAAGTTCATGCTCTTCCACCCTCCCTACTGTATGCAATATATTCTCTCACTCTCCCTTGCTTATCCTAATATGCAGCACTTCACTTAGCCATGATTGAATGGCAGAACAGACTCAATGTGTTGAATGGTCTAATTTCTGCTCTTGTACCTTATGGTTCCAGGTACCAGGATCATCTGACCAAAGGGTGTCTAGTTGATGTGACTGAGGATGACTGATATGACAGATTTCTCACTATAGCCCATGTTGTTCAGCCTCCTATAATGTTCTGGCATCAGCTTTTCGACAGTTATCCATACAAAAGACAAAAAAGTATTGTTGATAGTATAGTGATAGTAGATAAAGTCCTGGTGAAAATGGATGGAGACCAGGCTAAACTCCAGACTGATGATATGGGGAGGAGTTTGCCAAAGATGAGACATATGCGATAATATGAGTGTCACAGTAATCAATCTCTCAGACTGAATGTTCTTTCACTGATGAACTCTGAGAAAGTTGAAGTGATCAGTGATAGTATCAGTCCATGTCAAGATTAATTTCAAATTGTTGGGGGTTCTGATAGAAATCACTTGGTCCATGACCGACATTTCCTTTCCATATTCTGTGATGACTCCTGCTACAATCAATTTCACCTTTTCTGCCACCTTGGATTCAGGGAGGTGGGCATTCATAATGGTGAAAGAGACCATTTGGAAAGCCTTTTGGCTTGACTTATAACAATGTTCCTTTAACCCTGGGGGTTTAGTATATCGAGCAGAAGGAGTGGAAAAGTCCAGGTGAAGCGATAGGTTGCAAGCTATCAATGTCCACTTATCTCCATTGATCAGATTGTTTTTTTCAGTTTTCAGAATCTGAGCCATTAATAGAGAGTGCTGAGACAGTCTATAGCCCTCATACTCTCATGTTTGACAGATATAAGGAACTGAATATGGTAGAAAAGGGTTGGAAGATTATTGACTAAGTTTTACTGACAACAACTGACTGAAGTCCCACCGAAGGTAATGTTCAAAACAGAAGGAAGCCAAAAATGGAGGGATACAATCCACGTTGGTGGAGCAGGGAAAGCCACCAGCAAATTCACACATTGACGAAATGTCCAACATGATGGATGAGAGATCAGATCTGTGAAATGGGAAAATGAGGTTAAACAGTGGAAAGCAACAAAACATAGTTTTCCATAGTCAATTCAGAAGTGATTCTGGCAGAAAAGAAATGAAACTGAGGGGATTGCCAACATGGGTTGCCAGCCCTGGGTGACCGGAGATACATGACATTAGTCCTTTACAGAGATGCTTCTCTGACCAATCTTGCAGACGTACCTCAGGGTACTTGAATACATTTATGTTAATAATAATCATAGAGGGTAGAAATGAACAATGTTGTCCCTTGGCCTGAAAATCCCAGGGAGTTAAAAGTACTCTAGCCAAAATGTTGACTTGAGTTGTTGTGATAGTTGTAGGACATTATTTATCCAATATTTTTGATGACAATACTTATTTTAAGAAAGCTTTGCCCATTTTATGCTACACAATGAGCCATTCTCTATGAGGAAAAATGCAAAGATCAAAAAGGGAAACTTCTAAAATAAACGATTGTTGTCAACACTACCAACACCATTTAACGTTATATCCACAATGTTCTACTATCCACTCTTCACAAATGACTGAGACTGATCTGTATATTTTTGTTAAACTTTGATTTTACTTTGACTCACTTTTTATTTCGAATCTCTGTGTGTATGTTGCATCATTATTTTTTCTTGTGTTTATTCATTAGTGATCTGACTGTTTTGTTGAATCAAGAAAGCCTGATTAAACTGGCACCTTTTAAAATCTAAATTCCATTGGTCAGTGAGAACAATATCCACAAGGGAAGAGATCTTTTTAAAATGAACCTCGCTGTGACCAACTGAGGGCAGCAGGTGAATAAAAATGAACGATTTGCGGTATACTATATGGAACCATAATGATTTAAGGAAATTCATCCAGAGACGAGTTGTTGCACTCTGCCAAGGTTGCATGAAGAAATTTTGTATTAGGACCGTAGAGATGAGGTCAGTTTATGGGTGCAGTTGTTGATCTAGGCTATTGTGCCTTCACAGAGTGCTGTACTTGGACTGATGCATATTTGCTTGGCAGAATTCAGTCATTTACAAAGGAGTGCAGAGAAAGCATGATCTAGAAGATTCCTCAGAGTTGAGTTTTCACAGACAGCGGATCAGGATAGCAATGGATTGTGCAACCATTTGGGATTCCCAAATACTGATTCAATCATGCATGGGGGACAATACATTGTTAGCCACCAATTCCTTGAAGGTCCATGTTTAGTCAATAATTTCAGTGCTGTTGGTCCCTTCTTCAGAAAACTTTCTTGAAACCTTGTGATGTCATGAGAATGATGGAGGCAAGCCTTTGTCAGACCTAAAATAGGATAGATTTGCAAACTAGCGATGGGCAATAAATACTGGCTTAGCCAGCAACACCCAAAACCATGAATGCATCAAAAAAAGTATCCGGATGAGCTACTAATTTCATGAGAAGTACCAGGCCAAAACGTTTTTGGGAATGGAAGTGGTCTTCTCGTCTGCCACTCTGGATTCTGCTCAAATTCATTTCAATCTCATGTCTGGACCATCAGAAGATTGTACTTATTGGGTGTCTTGTGATAAAGATGGAATAATGATGATAGTATTACTCGTTTCCTATTCTTGTCTCTGACATGAAAATCTGGCTCTCAATGCCATCATACATAGCTCCTTTTCTTTCTGCCATGTTGTGTTTGAGTCCTCATTCTTGGCGAAATGTTGCAATGACTTTTTTCCTGCCTTTGGTTTTTGATGAACAATTCTAGACAGTGACAGGATCTGACCCTTGACCTTTGCATGCAACATCTAAATCTGCCGGGTCAATTGGTTGTGGTAAACTGTCAAGTATGTGTAGATTTTCTGTCAAACTTCGAAGAGGAGGAAATTGTTGGCAGTGATTCAACCACATCAACGTGAACAAGGGGAATCAGAAATTGACAGAAGTGCAAAACAGTTTGAAGAATAGGGCGCAACATTTGGTTTGCATTGAGAAATGCTTAAACATTAACCATTACTGAATTGTTGGCATGTAGTTTAAACTCTTATGTTGTGCTGCTATTACCATTTCATCTAACTGTACAAAATAATAGCTTTAAATTGCAATATATTGTTGCTCATTGTCAAGAAATGCAGTTATAAATAAACAACTATTCTGCCAATTCAAAACAAACTATTACTTAAAGCATGTGATCATAGCAGTGATCAGTTGCTTGCTGTTAACACATTTAATTATTTCAAGATATGCAACTCCTAACTGTTCCACTGTGACAGCAAGTGTAGAACATCTTTGCTGCTGTGGAGCTTGCAAAACGAGTATTGCCACAGGAATGTCTTACAACCTGATGGTGCTAAGAAGCCTGTCACAGTGGACTCCCAATGTTCTCTTCAATAAAACATAATGCCAGTGCAATGTCAGTATTTATATCACACTTATGTTGATTGTGCATCAAAGCAGCACAAATTTCCTAATGAACTCAAATGTTGAGCCAACATTCCCAGGCAATGCATTCGCTGTGATGTATCTGATAACAGATAGAGATTTTGCAACTCACAGTGTCACAAAGCTAGTCCTTTTTTTTTCTAAAAGCCATTCCTTGGCTCAAGGATACTCTTCCTTAACTTTTTTCAGAGGGGTAATAAACCAGGCCAGGCTCTGATCAGTCTGGGGTTTGATACAGAAATTAAAGGGTATTGAGAGGCCTTTTTATTCATATGTAAACAGATGAGACTTCAGGCCAAAGTGGTCATGTTTTAGAAGTGAGCTGTATAAAGGAAGGGGAGTGGTCAGCTCTCGTGGAACTGAGCAGTTCAGTTCAGTCCAGAACCAGTTGGGAGTTCAACAATGAACTGTGTGGAAACTCTCTCTCTCTCCGTCTAACTTCAGCCTGTAAGCATGTGTTCCATTTGTACTGGTTTTTAAAGGGGTTTGCTTATTGGGATTGTCTGTACTCAGAACAGCATAATTAGGTCTAGTTTGATAGACTGAGTTCTGTAGGGGTTCTTTATTCTGATCTTTGTGTTTCATTGTATACTTTTGTGAATATATTTGTCTGTTTTAAAACCTAGTCGTCAACCTAGTTAGCTTACTCTGGGTAATTTTCACTGTACACTTAGCAAAACAAATTGTAAAGTTAGTGTCTGGGTTGCCTGCTCAAGAATGTTTTGAGTAATCTGGCCTAGTCCATAACAACGGACACAGACAGACTTCACAGCTAATGTTTAAAAAGCTGAGCTATCTTGAAAATGTAATTTAAAAGAAGTTCTGGCATGCACATCTCAAAGAACAGAAACCAGTATATCCCCTTATAAAAGATGAAAGTTTTAGTCTAAGATTGCTTACTGTCTCACATCTCCATGACACTGGACTCCTTTGGCTATAAATTCAGTGAACATGATCTTATCCTCCACAACCACCTGATGGAGGAGTGGCACTCCGAAAGCTAGTTCTTCCAAATAAACCTGTTGGACTATAACCTGAATTTTAACTTTGTCCACGTGACGCATGTGTGTGATGCATTCTTGCATGAGTCTGTCCATTTAACTGATCTTGTGAACTTCACCCCGAAATGTGGTCACATCTGCAAATTTTCATGTTATTTTCCTAAGGGCATTTACGTCCTATAACTTTGTATGTGAAGTTCTTGTGGCAAAAACAAAACAGTAAGATACAGCAAGAAGCATTCAGAATCAGAACTGCACATGCTGTTAAATCATGTGATTCCTTTATTCTCCTTTGAGACTTCTCTTGCTGGCTCATATGCATAAGGTAGCCTCAAGTGGACAAAACACACAAACAATTGTCAATAGACTTGCATAATCGCTTAGGTGCAGGAGCATTCTAATATCTCTAAACTTTTCACATCCAATCCCCAGCAGCTAGCATTGGCCAACTACACAACAATAAATGGTAACAAAGCAAAGCAAAGCTTTGTTACTCAACAGTAAGTGTAACAGAGCAAACCCAATGGCTCTCATTTCAGAGAATTGAAATGATGAGGTTCAGTCCAGCCCCAATTCAGATCAGCTGAGTCACCACAGCCCAAGGGATAAAGTGCTGAAATTTCCTGACCAGTTTGACTCAGTAAAATGCTGCACTGTGATTTAATGATGGACCTTTTGGGTGTGCATTATTTCTGTCATTAGTCATCCTGCAAATTGAGGATGGTGTCTTCTCAGAATTAAGATTTATACTGGGGTTTTCATGTGATTAAACAGACAGATTCTCAGACCCACCGATATTTTGACTCATGCAGTAGGATATCTCTTGAGGTGCTGCGATCTGGAGTGCAGGATCTGCTTACGTTTTTGTTCACTGCTTCCGAATATCAATCTTGCGGATCTCCACTGAAATGTCTCCAACATATTTACATCCTCCCTCACATATGGAGACTAAAACTGCAAACAGTATTCAAAATATGGTCTCGCCAAGGTGTGTACAGATGAAGCATTAACATGATTTTATTCCATTCATTTTGTCAGAAAGATAGCATTCCATTTGCCTTCATAATTACTTGCTGGACAGGCAGATCAAAGTTTTATGACTTGTGCATTAGATTATTCTGCACCTCAGAATTCTGCAGTCATTCTCTATCTAGGTAATACTTTTTCTAATTCTTACCAAATGAAGAACTTCACATTTTCCCGACATTACACACCAAACACCCAACTTTAAACCCTCACTTAATTTAACTGTATTTGACTGCAACCTCTGTGAATCCTGTTCACAAATTATTTTCCTATTTATGTATCGTCTGCAAATTTAGCTACCATCCAGTGACTCCCTTCTTGAAAGTCATTGATGTCTAGCTACATTTTTTTAAAATCCTTGGGTGAAGTCCATAAGAACCTAGGGGCTTGTCAGATTGCAGCTTCACCCATTTCCTCATATAATTTTCCATTGTGATCATAATTTCACCAGTTCCCTTTGCCCTATAACCTATTGATTACTGAAGTCTTTTGTATCCTCTTTAGTGAAGAGAGAAACAATGAATTTATTATTTTAATATAATTTCCTTAATATCTACTATTAATTCTCCCTTCTCATTCTCAAATGAACCAACAGTCACTTATACTTTTTTTAAAAAACATCCTGCAGAAACTCTTGCTATTCGTTTTTACATTTTCAGCTAGTTTCCTCTCATTCTCTAATATCTTTCTTCTGACTAACTTTTTAGCATGCATGACATCACCTGTTTGTTCCTTCAACTCTGTCACACTTTGGGTCAGTTCTTTCATGTGTTGCATATGTAAACTATAAAACAGCCAGTTCTTCTAATGGGACGTGTATGCTTGCTGGCTATTGTTAGCTTGGTAAAAACAAGGGCTGCAGATGCTAGGAACCAGAGTCTAGATTAGAGTGATGCTGGAAAAGCACAGCAGGTCAGGCAGCATCCGAGGAGCAGGACAATCGATGTTTTGGGCAAAAGCCCTTCATCAGGAATCTATTCCTGATGAAGGGCTTTTGCCCAAAACGTCGATTTTGATGCTCCTCAGATGCTGCCTGACCTGCTGTGCTTTTCCAGCATCACTCTAATCTAGACTATTGTTCGCTGTTCAGCGCATACTTGTATCAACTTATCCCTAGATTGATGTTCTTTCACCAGTGAATGTCATTCTTGTGTTGAGTGCTTTAGCCATGGTAAATTATTGCTTATCCCTTGCCTGTCTGAGGAAAGATGGAACTCTGGGACTGATAGTCATTCTGTACTCAGTGCTTTTGGTGATATCACCTCTTCCTCATCAGGTTTTTTGCAGTGAGCAGCTTCTCATTGATGTTTGTAGTTGTAGCAATGTACTGATTATTTGCCACTACTTAACACCGGTCCTAATGGACCATGTGCACTGATACTATTTGGGAATGATGTCCCTCTGACTGACTTACCAATGTTCACCTCTGACAGTATTGTCATTAGTCATTGTTTTAAGTGAAAGCTGCTCCTATACCACTGCATGTCCTGAGCAAGAGTTTTGCCTATGTTCCCAAACCCAACAGATTTTTGCACTATTTTCACATCTGTTAGTAGCTCACTTTGTCAGGATCCATTTAAGGTCTTTCACTGGCAAGTCATGACCAATGCAGTTCATTTAGGCATCTTTCATCTCACCTTTTCTCTCTCAGTTTTATCTGGTGATCTTTCTCCAGTGGTCACAACAATCTCTGATGATGGTCTGCACTGGCTTATTCCGTTGTATCATAGACATTACACGATAGTTTCCATTCTATGAAGATCACTGATTCTGAGTTGCAGTCACAGAATTGTACAAATGTAAATCAGTGTGTCCAAGAAATGGAATCCAGTAAGCATCCTTCACATTTCAGGTAGAAAAGAGCTATGATTTGGCAATTATAGCAGTATCTTTTGAATGGTTTGCATGGTGGAGGTAGATTCTTTTGTTATACGCATCCTCTCGGCTTTCCAGGGTTTTTTTGTTTGTGGTAGCCATGCAGCTAATTCAGTCTGTAGGAGGATTACACCTCCTTGATCACTCCCCCTTTTTTCCTGCTCTGCTGCCTAGTCTTTCAGGTTGAATTGAGGGTAGCTGGAACTCTACTTGGCAGAAGCTGAGCTGGTCTCTCACTCTCATCTACTTTGAGATGATATTGATTAGTAAGGCATGCAAGACCTGTTGAACACATCTTTATCATCCCTTCGGGTTTTTTCAATGGTCACTGTCTCAGTGGCTTGTAAAACACTGCAAATCCTCTGGTATGTGTTAGCTTACACGTCCAAGCTTTATTTGTTTTCTAATCATTGAGTAACATTGAAAGATGTTATTCCATATCTCTGGAGCAGGTGGGACTTGAACCCAGGTCAGACTTAACTCAATGGAGCTGAGTAGATCTTTGTCATGGTCATTGCATTGGCTCACAGCTTAATTTATCCTCTTAGGGAGAGTATCATTCTAACGTAGAGCCTTAGCTTTACCATGGAGATTTTTGTTTTGGGGGTTTGCCACCTTGAACTCGCACAGGTCAGCAAGCATCATTCTGTTGCAGGAAGCACAAGTATCTGTTTGATATTATCCCTCTGTAGTCATTATAACCATCAAGAACCATTTTCATCTTTAAACCTGATGAAGCCAAGCTATTGTATAATGTCGAGCAAATCACAAGAATCATCATCTGACATTTCTATAGCAGTCACATGCACAGGTATGCTTTGGTTCTTTCCAGCTAAACATTTACTTGCATGGGGATTCAGCTTCTTGCAGTTAGAATGCTGCTTTCCCCATGCAGGGCATGTATTTTTATTTTCTTTAGTACAGTCTCTTCCACAATACTTACATCCTGTACTCTGGACTTGATCTTTCTGCTGGCCTTTTTGCAACTATTTCTTTCATTGTTTGCCCATTGTGTTGTTTTGTCCAGCCTGCACTGTCTCTCAGTATAATGCAAACACTTCTGTGTTCTCCCTTTCATACTCTCTTGCTGGTGATTAACAGTCTCCGAGATTTTGCACGTGTCAATAGCTTTGTTGAAAGTTACTTGCTGTCATGATAGAATATCTTATGCCTCAGATAATCTTACCTCACTGAGTTTACCTTTAACTTTTCAACACTGTCAGGACTCATCAAGATTTATCAGTGCAGGCACGTGCCAATCAAATACTTCCCCGAAGTAGAAAACATAAGTAAAAACTTCCCCGAAGTAGAAAACATAAGTAACATGTAGAGCATTCGAAACATTTTTTTCAAGACCTTCAAAATTTCAACAACTTGACCTTTCTGCTCCTCAAAGGTGCAATGCAGTTTGTAGTATTGTTTCCCAAGAGCAGAATCACTTTGTTTCCTTGATCAGCTCTTCTGGATTAACACTATAGTCACTTCAAAATTTTACCTTTTGTAGAGGCTCCAGTTGCATCTCATTTCATTCACCTCCACAGCACAGGTACTGAAAACTTAATAGCTACGCTGACTCTCCCAGTACTTCAGATTTGCAGACTATTGCCCTAGTTGTTCTTTGCTCTTTTTTGCAGTAGTTGGCTCTCTTATAGCTCAGAAAATCCACACAGTTTCAGCAGCACACTTCTAACAGCATGATTCATTTGGTGAATATGATGTCACTGCATAAAATGAAAATAATGGCGTCAGAGGTCACATGACTACAGCAAGCTAGAATATAAATATACAAAAGCATTTCTCCAAACTATTCAATTTAATATTTGCATTCACAGCAGCTGCTCTCTGATTTGCTAACATGGTTGTGGACATGGATGCAGCAGTTCAAAAATGCATTGCACCACTTTCTCAAGGACAGCTAGCGATGGGCAATAAAAGCTGGCCAGTCAGTGATGCCCACCTTCCATGACTGCATTAAAATAAAACTCTCTTGCTTGGGGGCTGTAACACACTCTCGCTTGACACAAGTCTAGATTTTGAAGGAAAGCTCCTGTCACGGCATCAGGAAGCAGTTGCAGGATTGTAATGAATTATGTAGGATACCCAAATCTCAGCAGTACAAATCCGCAGAAGCTCATGATCTGCTAAGTCACATCTTTGGTGTGGTTCTCAATCTTTTTCTTGGAAATTTTTGGGAAGGACAACCTTGTCAGAAATTCCTCAAAATTAGTCAGTCAGAGGATTTCCTCAGCTACAGGAAGTCGACAATTCAGAACCTCTCCGACTCCCATGCTTGCTGGCTTACTCCTGACCAAATTTATATTTCATATGTCCCTGCACTGGAAAAGATGTAAATAATATGGCAATTTTTCAATGTTATTACTGGAACATCAACATAAATATGACAGATCAAATTATGTCCTTCTGCACTGTAATAATGGCTCTCTGGTTTCATGATAAAACTCAAATAGAAACATTAACGTCTGTAAAATGTTAAATTAAAATTAATGGGACAATTATCATGCACCCAATAATTCATTAACAAGAAACAAAATGTTTTTTACATCATGACTACACACTGAATAAAAACAATAGGCATTTTGAATTCCCTGGCTTTTGAATTTTGATGTATACAAATAACAAATGATATTAATTTCATCATGAGAAGCATGCAGCACAAGTTATTAGTCATTTTTTTCTGTAGCATTGCAATATTAATATATCAACTCTGCAAATGCAAGTCCATAATAAATACATTTGAACAAATACTTGGAGTTGAAATATAAATATTTATGTGAATGTTTTGTTGCATTTATATTTTTTAAAAGTTCTTTCTTTTGTATGGAAAGCATATATACTTGCAAATTACTACCATGTGCTGAGGCCTGAATTTGGTCAAATAAAGTTAGTTTATACATCTCTCATATCTAATTGTAACAAAGACAAGGACTTTTGCTTAAAAAAAAACAATTTGGATCTGTTTGATACTGCATCTAGGACTGAAATAGGAATGTCTGGTGAGGGGAATGAATTTCATTTTCCAACTCATTGAATTACATCTTTGCATTGCAAAAAAGGAAACCTTTCGTGTGTGGCCTTTTCCTGAGACTCTGGTGGGTGCTTCTTGTTGCCTCTTATGAGCTGAAAGAAACCAGCAGGTGAAGTTCTGTCTTAAAGATAGGCACTTTAATTATCAGTAACAAAAGGCTATGGAAGAATTACTGAAGAATTCAGCACCATGGTCAATGAAAGAATTAAATTTGTCATGAGTCATAAAGGGAAATAAAAAGTTTTAAAACAGATTGGACAAACTCAGAACTGTCAGGGAATCTACATCCTGGTGAGTTGCAGGATTAATCAGTGATTCTGTAACAATACCACTTTGTTGGTGCTTTTATAGATCATTAACAATGTTATTGCCTCTTCCAAGATATTTCTTTCACTCCCTAAGGTCCAGGAGATAATTGAGTGATATTGCAACTTGCTTGAACAGCTAAGGACAACACTAAAAATAGAAATTTTGATTAAAATTGTCCCATGTCTCATCACACTCAGTTTATCACCACAGTGATGGGCTTCTTGCATTCTTATTAACCCACTCATGTGGGATAACTTCATTGCTAAAACTGCAGCCCATAAAATTCATAATATTTCCATCATCCTCGGGGAAAGTATGTGACACCGTGCTAACTCATTTCTTTTCAGTAGGTTACAGCAGAATTCAGTTAGATCAGCACGTTCATGGTTTTCTATTCAGAATGAAGATGTACAGTTAAATTATCCAGTAAGTTTGATGATGTCCACTTCCAACTTATTGGTTGACACGTGGTAGTAAGTCGATCTCTGTAAGTACTGTAAAATGCTGTGCTAAGTATATCTGTAACAATGTGTATAATCTACAAGATGCATTGCCCCAACTCGCCAAGGCTCCTTCAACAGCATCTTCCAAATTCGAGACCTTCACAACCTTGAAGATCAAGAGCAGCAGATGCATAGAACTAGCAACGTTCTGTATCAAGCCCCACACTAATCTGGTCTGGAATTATATTGGGGTTTCTTCATTGTCACTGGGTAAAAATCCTAGAACTCTCTTCCTATGGCACTGTGGGTTTTTCTCTGCACCGACTACAGGTGTTCAAGCAGGTAGCTCACCACCACCTTCTCGAGGGATATTTAGGCATGAGTAGCAAATGATGGACAAACCATGCAGCGATGTCCATATTCATGAACTTATTTAAAACAAATATTATGATTTCTTCTGTTTCTGCTTCTGCTTTGACAGTGCTATAGCACAGACTAAGATCTGTATTTCTCCAACATTTAAATTAGAGCGGCCACTATAAGAAGGTGAGACGTTGGCTGTTGTGCTGCGAGGAAATTGAGGTGGAAGATTTTCTTTCAGAAATGCCAGCTTCCAACTAAGTGCATGGATGTCATGGATCTTGGAACGAATGTACAGGAAAATTGATGGTGCTTGGAGAAAATGAGAGATTACAAATTGTTGTGATGGAAGGTAGTGTGCCTGCTGTTCCAATAACAGTGCTGCAAGCCTGATCTCTTTAACAAATGGTTGCTTGGTTTTCTACAATTTTTGAAATATATCTTGTTCTAAAGACAAGATGAATTTCATAGCACCAGGAACCTGAGGTGTTATGGAACATTTCTTTTTAACTGTTGAGGATACACTACAACTTGTGGAAATGTCAGATGTGGTAATTCTATGGCAGTTTGATGGATTAGCTAACAATCACTTATTTCAGTACCTCAGGGCTAGCAAGAGGATTATCTTTAGTTCTGTTTTCTAATTGCTAACCTGTATCTCTGCTGGAAAGTGAACTCTAAAGATTTCAGGTGGGGACATGGTCAGGCTTAATGGCAGCACCCACCATTGGCACATGGCCTATCAACTCATTCACACATATCATGAATGTCTGCTAAATAGCCGCTGGTGTCTATTTTGAGTGGATCTACAGCCCTTTGTGAATCAGTTGCCCTCTGGAAAGATTGGAAAAATGTTAATAAAAATGAAAACCTCAGTTTTGCAATAGCTACATTTTCTATGATCATTTCAGGAGAACATAGAAGGGTTTGACAAGAATGGGCTATTTGTGAGGAGAAATGTTTTCTTCCAATGCGGTCAATGCAATGACCTGAAACATATGCAGTTCCTCAGTCCATTAGGACAACTGGATCATAAAGTCTCAGCATAATTTATTTAAATTTAAGTCTTCTCCTTTGGATTTGTATCTCAGCATCATCTTTTATTCACTTGCCTCATCAAAAATGCCTTGTTTTTAAAAGGAACGAAATGTGACAATATTATGGTTTTAAGAGGTATATTTTGTCATTTCTGTTTAAATACACATATGTTTAGATCAAATAAAGTAAGGAGCTTGTGAAGCCTTGAGTTTTTTTTAAAGTAGGAACAATAGAAGCAGCCTGAATGGTTGGGAAAAGCTCCCACAGAACCAGGACTTTTAGTTTTAGTTTTCAGTAACAGTTGCTGTTGGAATCTTGAAGATGTGGAAGCTGTTTTTTCTTCCTCCCTTGGTTACAGCTAAAACCTGGAGGTTCTCTTCCAGTGGTTGTATGTGAGACAGTCTGTTTTTCTGAATCTGCCTTTGTCAAGGGTGTGTTTTAATATATTGGAGCAGTTACTGTTTAGTAGTAAGATGATCTGTTATCCTGTTAAGTTTTCCATTTGAGTTAGGTTATTCCAATGTTTTGTTTTTCTTTTGTTGTATTTAAATGATAATGGATGAATAAAGTGTGTATTGCTTCAGATCTGGTAGTTTGACCAGTTGAATTGCACCTGGAACACAACACCTTACACTTACCTTTAAAATAAGAAAAGTTAGGGTCCAGATCACTTCTTGAGTATATTGTAAGGGGGGTTGGTCTGGTCCATAACACAACCTAGTGTTACTTTCAAATCTGTTTAAAAATCCTCTCATGGCAAATTGATTCTCTTCATTATATTTCTGGATTTCTTTTTGGTTTTTGTTCAACATACGATAGCTTGTTTTGTTTAATATAGTATTTAATTGATAATTTGTACGTATATGTGCACAATATTTCTACCTCTTCAGATAAACATTTGATGCTGTCCTTCATTCCTGCCACATTTCTAACTTAGTTTTGGTTGTAAAGTTGCTGAATCTTACCGTAATCTAGTATACATATTCAGGTCACTCATTAGATCAATAAATCATAAGGATGTTAAATATTCTATTCAATAGTCATACAAAAAAAAACTCTATTTCCTATTTCTGATGCAATTTCTTCAGTCTTTCCTACATTCTTAGAATCTTGGAATCTTAGGATTAGCTTTACTATCACACACTCAAACGAAGACAGTTGTCACTTATGGCGCCATCTTAGGTACAAAGGTACCCAGTACAGATTTTTAAGTACAAGTTCTGAGGGGAAAATAAAGTTAGAAAAATAAAGAAATGAGAAGTCCAGCATTGCAGCTCATAGGAATAAATCAGAAAAATAATGAAATGAAATGTTGAGAATAACAGAAACCCGGTCCACGCTGGCACCTAACCTCTAGACCGTGCCAGGCCTTGACTCCAGTCTGCACCAGGCTTCACATCAAGGCTGTTGAGGCCGGGAGACCACTCTGGAATCCTCTCAAGGTTTGAAGTCCATGCTAAGGCCATGCAGGGTTACTGAGAAACCACCACACTAGGCCGCCCCAGTTTTCCCCCAGTATGAACATTGCTTTTTCCTTCCATGTTCAAAATCCTTTGATAAACGGACTTACTGTCCTGTCTTCCAGTATTTTGATTCATAATCAAGGATATCAGGATTATATATAATGCCATCTCAATATAATCTGCTAAGTAAATTCATCATCGTGATGACAAACCTGCAAACATGGTGATAAACCGAAGTAGGCACTTTCAACTGGAAGAGTCGATCTGAAGGTAAGATTTCAAAACCATCAGGGAATAAAATAATTTGTAATGCTTAGACTGTTTTCTGGCTGTAACTGCAATCTCCATAGACTGATGACTGAGCAGAAAGGTGTTGACTCAGTGATGATGCAGTGGTCGGTGATGATTTTAATCTCCTCCTGTCTGAGTAACCAGATTGGTAACATAATAAAGATTCTTGTGGAATCAGCATTGTGTTGTGTCAATTATGTCAGATTTAATTAGGCTAAAATGCTCTCTCAGTGTGATCATGCAGGAAAATAGTAGCAGTCTGTGATAGCATTTAACCTACATCGCAGGGAAGGGCAGTACGTTTGGCATGAAGTCACTCCCAACATTATCGTGTCTGCAAAATCAATGGGTAACTTCCATTGTCCTATAAGTAGACCAGGGTCACCTCGGGAGATGCATTTCCAAACCTTCCATATTCAGCTGGTGCAGAGATCAGAGGAGCATAGTTCTCAGTGCCAACACATGGGTTTGGACAATTATGGAGCATTTCTGAATTACGTAGTTGTTTTCGGTCAAGTATAAAACTGGAGTTTGTCAATGAAAATAATATTTGATGGGTAAGGAAGAAGTGATTAGATTACAAACATTGTTGCCAAATCTCTCACAGATGACATGCTGGAAAGCAAGCCACACTGTACAAGGAATCATCACAAAAAAATTAAACATTCTATAGAAGGTTGCAAAATTCTCCAATTTACCCATCTTTTAGATCCAGGTGGACAAAAAAGCATGGACCGGGTTTCTGTACTTAGCAACAACTAATATTTACTACAGATAAATAGATACTAGCTATTGTGGGCGGCACGGTGGCACATTGGTTAGCACTGCTGCCTCACAGCACCAGAAAGTCGGGTTCAATTCCCGCCTCAGGCAACTGACTGTGTGGAGTTTGCACATTCTCCCCGTTTCCTCCCACAGTCCAAAGATGTGCAGGTTACGTGAATTGGCCATGATAAATTGCCAGTAGTGTCAGGTGAAGGGGTAAATGTAGGGGAATGGGTCTGGGTGGGTTGCTCTTCGGAGGGTCAAAGTGGACTTGTTGGGCCTGTTTCTATACTGCAGGTAAGGTAATCTAATCTATGCGTAAACAGTTATGAATTGTTAGCACATAATTCTTCAAGTTGAAACATTAACCCTCTTCTAAACTCCTCCTTTCACTCACATTCGTACGGATATGGATAGCTACAAATAAAAATATGTTACAGGCAGAGGGAAAGACTGGGAAAGTGGTTCAATGTGCCGTGTTCACTGGGTTCATTGAGGTGATCATTTTTGTCTTGTCAGGACTTTGGAGTAGCTTGATATTCTTTTTCCAGGTACAGGCCAACTGATTCACAACTTAGAAAGTCTCTGATTTACTGGGTTAAAATTCACAACTCACAACAGCTATTGAGGGGAACATTTCTGTCTGATGTAACATGGGTTTTACCCCAAAGGAGAGAGACGGCTTCTTTCCTTTTTGATATCCCCCCAAAACATTCAACCACCCATGAGCTTTTGAATGACCTGGGAGCCAAACACATGGTATTTGACAGGAAAACTGTTTCTGTCATTGATGATTGCTACTAGTTCACAGACCAGTCAGCTACTTGTCAGGCAAATCTCCATCTGCACAGAATCCTTGGCCGCAACTCATCTCCAACTAGACATCTCCTCCCTGGGTGAACCTCAGCTGTGTAAGTTACACTTGCAATGTGTTTCAGGTAACTTGCTTGAGATAAAGTGCAGTAGTTCCTCAATTTTAAAAAATACAGTCCTTTTTCCTATTTCAGTACACAATCAAAAACACAGAAAAAAAATGAAGGCTTTGGAATTGAAAGCAGTGAACTCTAGCATAAAATTACAATAATTATGATTTCTTTGGTATCAGAACTCATTCCAGCAGAGCAGATGTCATATTAAAATGTCATGTGAACACAGAAGAACAACCAGTAGACAACAGCCTGAATCTTTGAGGAAATATCGTTTCCACACATAATTTCAATGAATAGTTCTGGTTTGGGTGTTACTACCTTTTCACATCAGGTCATGAAAGCTTTTTCAGATTTTAGAAACATTCTTTAGCAGCACAACAAGACCAAGATTATTATTCCATGCAAGCTCACTTATTTCATTCATCCCATTCACTTATCCGCTTACTTCATTCATCTACCATCTTATCACTGTGCTCATTCATCAACTCATCTGTTCAACCATTCTTTCATTTTCATCTATTCACCCAATCACTAAGATTCACACTGGACATTTAAGTTTACCTTAAAGCAGACTGGTCCCATTATAAAAAAAGGGGGAGGCATCAAAACTTCCCCCCAAAGCTTCTGGGCTGTGATAGGATTCTTTAAGTGAATATATGTTCACAGTTCTGGAGAAGCTGGTCTTGGAAGATGCAGCCAGAAATGTGGACCAGTGTTCGGGCGCAGAAGGATTCAACTCCAAATGTCAGTCTGACAACGATTGTCACTTCATGGCAGACAAAAAAACTGCAGATGCTGGAATCCAAAGTAAACAAACAGGAGGCTGGAAGAATACAGCAGGTCAGGCAGCATTAGGAGGTGGAGAAGTCAATGTTTGCTGAAGAAGGGTTATACCTGAAATGTCCACCTCCTGATGCTGACTGCCTCGCTGTGTTCTTCCAGTCTCCTGCCTGTCTATTTTATGGGAGATCTGTGCCAATATAACTCATGAGGATTGGGGTAAATGTTAACTTCTGTCACCATCAGCAGTGATGATTTCTATCTGGAAACCCATACATTACAAATTGTTACAAGTCAAAGTATTGGCAGACATAGAAATTGGCAGACACCTTGCATTAGTAATTATTTCTCTTGTATAGACTTTGAATAATGGTTAAAGTATTCTCTTTATCCGTGTTTAATGCTGTATTGTATTATCTAAAGCATACACCTATGCCAACATATCCTGTCCTCATTGAAGTCCAGTTATTTAATGTACTGAGGCTATGTCAATATGAATAGAGAGATGAGAAAAGAATCTCTTTAGGTGTTGTAAAATGAGAATGAGTTAGAAATGCAATACTTACTTAACAATTCATCAAAGTAGAACATCAGCTTTGTATTCAATCATGGTTAAAATTTTCAGTTGTTTAAGATTTACTTCATTAGTATATTTGTTTTAAAGAAATTGTTTGGAATTCTTCAGAAGAATACATATGTTCATTTATACAGCAATACAGAGACTGAAATTATTGTTAAAAGAATCAGAGGGTTGAGTTTGTTGGTCAAATCAATCTTACTTATAAAATGCTTTTGAAAAAATAAATTACTTCTGAGACTCGAGGGGACTGTTCAAAAACATTATTAAATTGTACTCCGCAAAATAACTTTAAAATATAAAGTAATTTGACTGCAATTATTTAATCACAAGTGTTGTTAGTTGTTGATTAGGTGAGCAGTTGATGTGAAAATCCATTCATCCGTCTCAATGAAAACGGATTCTATTAAAGACACTGAGGTCATCGTTAGATCAGATATTTAGATATGCTTCCAAGTTAGTTGCAGCTTTACGATCCTCCAATTGTCATATGTTAACTACCTTAAGCAAGGTACTCTTCCTTCAAGAGATAAGATGCTACAGTTCACGTGCTCATTGTAATTATGAGCATTATTCACTTGGCATAGTCTAAATTCTGTATATTAATTGACCTAAAACAATTATCTTGAAAATTACAGAGGTTTCAGTGAAATGCATGAAAAGTAATGTGATATACTTTTCACTTGACCCATTACTATACCCTTTCACCTCGAATCATCAGCCCTTATGTTGATTAATATCCCTTGTCCTTCACCCTGTCATGGACTTTTCCTCATGTCCTTTCTCCCTTTTCCACATTATCTTGATTCTCTATTTGACTGGAGCAAAAAATAAATACATTGATAACTTTTTTTTCCAATTCAAATGAAAAATCACTAATCTGAAATGTCACCTCTATTTTTCTTCCCAGATTCTGAATTCACTGATGAGTGTTTGCAGTATTTTTCGTTTTTAGTTCCAGATTTCTGGCATCGGCATAATTTTGCTATTGCTTTGTGGCACTAATGCACTCCAAATGTCAATTGAGACAAATATAAGCGAAAGCACAAAAGAAACAGAATGAGAATGAAGAAAATAAAGACTAGCACTCGTACAGGTAACTAGTTATTCTATAATGTGAGGGTTGTGTTCTCGTGCAACCCCGCATTGTGGAAAAATCACACTTTAGAAAGTATCCCCAGTTTGTCAATTGCATCACAGCAAATTGGCATTAATGAAACTTGCATTTTCACAGAATGACCTGTATTGCACTTTTCTTGATCACAGTAAACCTCAAAGAACATTCCAACTACATATTTCTTCTTTAAGTATGGTGTTGTTGTCTTTTCTCTCATTTATCCTACAAGGCAAAGGTGATTTTTTTTTGGTAGGGTATTTGGCAGGATTGATGGGTATCTATGTGACTCCAAATACCATTCTATAACTGAAGACTTTTGCTGTAAATAGGACAGGATCCTGCAGATGATAAAGTTCTGCATGACTTACTAGTTTGTGACTTTCTTTTTAGGTGGTTTCTCTCTGCCTCTGATGTGTGCTTGCCTTCAAAGGAAGATGCACTTCTCAAAAAAAAATCATACAACGCCAGGTGAAAGACCAACAGGTATATTTGGAACCACGAGCTTTTGGAGCGTTGCTCCTTCGTCAGGTAGCTATTGAACATACAACCACCTGATGAAGGAGCGGCGCTCCGAAAGCTAGCGTTTCCAAATAAACCTATTGGATATAACCTGGTGTTGTGTTATTTTTGACTTTGTACATCCCAGTCCAACACCAGCACCTCCAAATCAGCGCTATTTTTTGTTTGGTTGCATCAAGTGTAACCACCCTGGGTGAGCTTTTCACAGGGTTCTAAGTTGATACCAGAAGTTATAAGTAAAGCCTTCAGATTATCCTTATAACAGTACCTTTAATCAGTGTGAGAGCGCATCTCAGAAATCCAGCTTTCCTTAGAAGATACATTTTGGAAAATGTGGGTAAGCCCTCTGCCTTACCTCACCAGTCAAACTCAGTTGTGACTATCTTGATATCGTCTGGATGCCTGGCATGATAGTTCAGCGGAGCATCTCAGTGTCTTGCATTTTTCCTTGTCATCTAATCTTCAGGAACTTCCAGCGGTAGCCCAAGTGAAAGTCTATGAGCTTCTTGGCAAGTCACTGGCACGCAGTCCAATTGATGCATTTGTAGAGAAGAGTGGACGAGTTTGTTGCTCTATAGCACTGCATTCCAAACTATTTTCCAATGTTTGCCCATTGTAATGTCTGTAAATTGTTAGTGTGGAAGGCAGAATGATTTCTCTTCATTCCCAGACCGGTTCTCAAAATCCTGATGAAGGGCTTATGCCTGAAGTGTCGATTCTCCTGCTCTGTGGATGCTGTCTGACCTGCTGTGCTTTTCCAGTGCCACACATTTTGACTCTGATCTCCATCTGCAGTCCTCACTTTCTCCTGGTTTTCAAAATCTGTTGAAGGCTATCCTGGCATTGACAATTCTTGCATATGTCTTATCGATAATGTAGGTTGCTTAAGAGAGGTTGCTGTGAAATAAGTGAATGTATTCATTTGGTAAGCACATGGACAGAAGCCTTGGTCTTGAGGTATGCATTAGAGAGCCGGTCCATGCTGCATCGCATGTCCTGTTGGATTTCAGCAGCTAGTGCACAATCATGGCCAAACAGGAAATTTCCCAAATTGAAAAACTAGTTAGAATAATGCATGTACTGATTTGCTGGATCTCAAAATGTAGTGTACAAGATGAGTTGGACTAGTCTGTTTTTATCTACCAGTTTTCGTTTCTGGGTATCTCATAGCATCATAGAGATTTAGCAGAGAAACCTTTGGTGCAACTCATCTGTGCAGACCAGGTATCCTAAATTAATGTAGACCCATTTGCCAGCAGTTGGCCCATGTCCCTCTACTCCCTTCCTATTCATATACCCATCCAGATACCCATCTTTGCCTGGAATCCTTTCAGTTTATATAGTTTCCTGACTCTGAGATGTCTGGATTTTATGCCAGGATTAAGATCATGGAACATCAGAGATCATGGAGGAGAAAAACAGGCAGAAGGGAGTTGCTGTTAGTACACGGCTATGTTAAATTCCATTGATAACTGGGAATGGGTCAGATGTCTCAGCATGTTGGATGAACATGCAAGCTCTGTGGTGGATGAATTGCTGCTCATGCTGAAAGTTACTACTGTCATTGTCTTAAAATGAAGGAAACAAAGCATGTTTGATCTAGTGAGCCAATCAAGTGGCAACACATACTGATGATCTAAACCGTCATGTTGTACATATGAAACACAAGTCATTTAGTACTGAGGAATGAAATGAACCTTTATTGCAGCTCCTAGTATTTACATATGTACATTACACTCACATGCACGTCTGGGCTCATGCTAAGCAATTTATATGTACTTTGGCATGGTTGCCTCCGCATGTTGATGAACTGTTTGACCACCTTGTGGGAGCACGAGGTGTGGCACCGATGCAGTCAAAAAAGTAGAATGCAGAAGTCCGTTTTCTAGAGTTACACCAGCACCATTCCCCAGCTTTTCCTCTGGTACATTTTTGACTCATCAGCACCACCTCGTGCTCCCATAGTTTATCAACTTCACCAACACGTGTCAACCCGGACCTTAAATTCACCTGAACCATCCCTGAAACCTCCTCCCCTTCCTGTACCTCACTATCTCCACCAACGATGACTGACTCAACACTGACGTTTTCTACAAACCTACCAACTCCCATAGCTGCGTGGATTACATCTCCTCCCACCCTACCTCTTGCAAAATGCTCTACTGTATTCCCAATTCCTTTGCCTCCACTGCATCTGCTGCCAGAAGGACTAATTCCACCACAGAACACACAAGATGGCCTCCTTCTTTAAAAATTGAAATTTCCCCTCCCACGTGGTTGATGATGCCTTCCAACGCATCTCATCCACACCCGCACATCCACACTTGAACCCCACCCCTCCAGCTGCAACAAGGACAGAACCCTCCTGGTCCTCACCTTCCACCCCAACAACATCCACATAAATCGCATCATACACCGACATTTCTGTCACCAACAAATAGACTCCACCACCCTCCCACCCCTATCCACCTTCCACAAAGACCATTCCCTCCATGACTACCTGGTCAGGTCCATGCCCCCCTACAACACACCCTCCCTTCCTGGCGCCTTCCCCTGCCACTGCAGGAATTGCAAAACCTGCATCCACACCTCCCCCTTCACCACCATCCAAGGCCCCAAATGAGCCTTCCACATCCATTAAAGTTTCATCTGCACTTCCACACATATTTATTGTATCCGTTGCTCCTGATGCAGTCTCCTCTACATTGGGGAGACTGGACGCCTTCTCGCAGAATGCTTCAGAGAATATCTCCAGGACACCTGCACCAGTCAACCCCACCACCCCATGGCTGAACATTTCAACTCCCCCTCTCACTCTGCCGAGGGCATGAAGGTCCTGGGCCTCCTCTACCGCACTCCGTCAACACCCGATGCCTGGAGGAAGAACACCTCATCTTCCGCCTCGGGACCCTTCAACCTCAGGGTATCAATGTGAACTTCACCAGTTTCCTCATTTCCCCTTTCCAACCTTCCAGCTCAGCACCTTCCTCATGACCTGTCCCATTTGTTAATCTTCCTTCCCATCTGTCTGCTCTACCCTCCTCTCCAACCTATCACCTTCACCCCCACTTCCATTCACCTATTGCACTCTCAGCTACATTCTCCCCAGCCCCACCCCTCTCCCATTTATCTCTCCACCCCTAAGGCTCCCAGCCTCATTCCTGATGAAGAGCTCCTGCCCAAAATGTCGATTCTCCTGTTCCTCGGATGCTGCCTGACCTGCTGTGCTTTTCCAACAACACACTCTCGACTCTGATCTCCAGCATCTGCATTCCTCACTTTCTCCTGTTTTCTGATTCAGCCAAATGATTTGCAACTTTCTAAACTTCCATCAGCTATTCCTGTGTATCTTTCAATAGGCATTGTGCTTTGGATGGTAATGACTTGTCATTGACAAACTCCATTTCTGAATTTTCATTCTCATGGAAAGAATCCCTAGAAGAGTAGAGCAGTCTACATCCATGAAGATTGTCCAAACATCCTCAATCTAATGCGTGCACATTTTTCACTGAACATAGGAGACTTTTTAGCGTCCCTGAGAAGGTGTGCAGTAGGTAGTTTCATAGATAGTGGTAATGCAGAATGCGCAATGCTGTGATGAAGGCACAATGCTTGGTATTTGGTCTACATTCTCATGCTTCCTGTTACAGAAGGCATATTTTCACAACAGAAAGCATGCAGTGTTACTTGACCAGTCTTTGAGCTGAGATTTGAGGCACCATGCCTGTTTCCTTTTAAAGGATTTAGGAGAGAAAGGAGTTTACTGAGGCATAGTTGGGGGTGTGGGTGAAATTCCTGGAAATATATAAATTCAAAGAGGAGAAGTAGTAAATCTTAAATGGTTGAGGTAAGGAGCTAAAATTAGTTAGTGCGTTATCAGTGATGGGCAAACAGGATTTAATGCATAAAAAAGTGACTCTTCTGAATCAGGATTTGATGCAGTATGTGACAGAAGTTTGGGTGAATTGAAGTTCTGTGGATGAATGCAAGAGACTGTGTCTAAAAGAGCAGTGATACAAATACAAGATGGAAGCTGGCACTGGATAGTATTGAAGAGGCGGAATTGCTGGTCTTGAAATAAAGACTGAGGACAGGAACTATTGATGGTACAAATGGGATACTAAGGTTTCAAGCAATTTGATTCAGTTTGAGGTAAGAGACATGGAGGTTAAATGGAATTGGCGGTAAGGGTGTGGCAGAGGTTGAAGAAGTTGTCTTAGGTCTATGCAACATTCATCAGGCTTGTAAATTGAAGAACCAGTATAATAGCACAGAAGGAATGGTGGTTTCAAGAAACATTGTTGGAGAGGTGTAGTGGACTGTGTAGGATATGACCACACATTTCCAGATTATGTCACAAAAGGTCAGCAGAGTGTCCTTGAGGCATAGGCCACATTATCATGGGTAGAAAGGAGATACAGGCTATCTCATCATATAATGATAGATGGACAAGAAATGAAGCAGAAAATTCACAGGGAAATTGAAAATAATACATTTAGATTACTTTTTGCAGAAGGTTGGCTGTTGAGCTGAATAATCTTTTCTAAAAAAAGGAGGCAGTGGTTAAAACTGGGATTGTCCCAAGCAATACATTGTTTCAAAGGATTTATTGTTAATTTAACTTTGCAACTCAACCACTAATAAACTCTTGTAGATAAAGGATCAAAGAATATTCTGGCCTGTAATGATTTATTGCAGCAGCTCAATTTGAAATTAATGTAAACACATTAAACAACTTAAAACTATTATCACAATTATTATTTTAATCTCTAGTGAGGACACAGTCTCTGAGGGTTGTATTAGCTGCAAAATAATTTTTACTGTTTGCAAGTAATGATTTTAAAAGAAGAAATTATTCCATTATAGATTGCTTTAGAAACACAAGCAGAGTTGTGGAGTATATTTTGAAGATGGAAAATGTTTATATTAAAAGCCAGGACAAAGATCACTCATATTTCAGATAAATGCATCAAAACCATAGCCACAACAAGTGCAACTGTCTGAAAAAGCTGTCATGCAACAAATACTGCCCTCATGTATTAATGGCTTTTTGGGAAATCCTCTAAGTTACAGATCTGTTCCCTGTTTCATTGGCTGTCTTCATATCCTCAATAGAATTGCTTAAAGGATTCTTAACATTATGCTCTCTTAATCAGATACAAAAAGGAGGAGAATGTATCAAATCGTATCCAACTTGAAACATTTGCTCTCTTTCTTTCTCCTCAGCTGTTGTGAGACCTGCTGAGTTTATCCATCACTTTGTTTTAATTTTAGATTTCCAGCCTGCACTTTTACTGCTCATTTACATTTAGTTTGTAGAGATGGTCTCAGACAGACTATGATTCTTGATCTTCTATGCAATGTAGAGCAGGCGTACAGATTCACTTGAAAGAGAAATGTCCGCAAGGTTTTCTGCATTAAACAGAAATCAGTTATTCAAGCAACAGACACACTCTGGGTAGTTAAGGCTTTTTGATGAATCAGTGATGGTGCTGTTGGCTGCAAAATGTCTGGTGAAGTTTCACCTGAACATTTCTTTTGCTTTTCTTTTGACCTTTTGTACTTTCCTTCTTTCTTAAGGTTGATTGTATCACTTACCTTAATTCATCCTTTGGCTTCAAAGGGAGTTGACCTTTGTAAACCCCTAACAATGTACCATAGATAAAATATGTATGAACAGTGACCAGCAAGTGGAAATGTAAGTTGAGAAGGACAATAAGAAAGAAAATGGGGACAAAGAATACAAAAAAAATGTAAATCTTCCTCTAACCCTTTTACTGCACTATTTATTTCAGTGCGCACCTAACTAAAGAATGTTTGAAAGTACTTATGACAGCATTATCTCCATAGTTTAAACGTTCTGAATAGGACTGATCTTGGAAGTAAGAAAGATGAACTCATTAAGTTGGAAGCATACTGCCACCAGACTGTACGAGCTTATCATTAAATGTATAAAAGTATTTCTCCTGGCATGACCTCACCTCCCACCACCAAACCATCATCTCCCAGACCATCCATAACGTCATCACCTCAGAGGATCTCCCATCCACCGCCTCCAACCTCATAGTCCCACAACCCCGCACTGCCCGTTTCTACCTCCTGCCCAAAATCCACAAACCTGGCTGACCCATTGTCTCAGCCTGCTCCTGCCCCACCGATCTCATCTCTGCATACATCGACACAGTCCTGTCCCCCTTAGTCCAAGAACTCCCCACCTATCTTCGGGACACCACCCACGCCCTCCATGATTTTCGCTTCCCCAGTCCCCAACACCTTATCTTCGCCATGGACATCCAATCCCCATACACCTCCATCCCCAATCACGAAGGCCTCAAAGCCCTTCGCTTCTTCCTTTCCCGCCGACCCAGCCAGTACCCTTCCACTGACACCCTCCTTCGACTGACTGAACTGGTCCTCGCTCTGAACAACTTCTCTTTCCAATTCTCCCACTTCCTCCAAACCAAAGGAGTAGCCATGGGCACCAGCATGGGCCCCAGCTATGCCTGCCTCTTCGTCGGATATGTAGAACAGTCCATCTTCCGCAGCTACACTGGCACCACCCCCCACCTTTTTCTCCACTACATTGATGACTGTATTGGCGCTACCTCATGCTCCCACGAGGAGGTTGAACAGTTCATCCACTTTACTAACACCTTCCATCCCAACCTCAAATTTACCTGGACCATCTCAGACTCCTCCCTCCCCTTCCTAGACCTCTCCATTTCTATCTCGGGCGACCGACTCAACATGGACATTTACTATTAACCAACTGACTCCCACAGCTACCTAGATTACACCTCCTCCCACCCTGCCCCCTGTAAAAACGCCATCCCATATTCCCAATTCCTTTGCCTCCACCGCATCTGCTCCCAGGAGGACCAATTCCATATACCGAACAACCCTGATGGCCTCCTTCTTCAAAGACCGCAACTTCCCTTCAGATGTGGTTGACGATGCTCTCCACCACATCTCCTCCACTTCCCACTCCTCCGCCTTTGAACCCTGCTCCTCCAATCGCCACCCGGACAGAACCCCACTGGTCCTCACCTACCACCCCACCAACCTCCAGATACATCGTATCATCCTTCGTCACTTCCGCCACCTCCAAACAGACCCCACCACCAAGGATATATTTCCATCCCGTCCACTGTCAGTGTTCTGGAAAGACCACTCCCTCCGCGACTCTTTCATCAGGTCCATACCCCCACCAACCCAAACTCCACTCCCGGCACCTTCCCCTGCAACCGCAAGAAATGCAAAACTTGCGCCCACACCTCCCCCCTCACTTCCCTCCAATGCCCCAAAGGATCCTTCCATATCCATCACAAATTCATCTGCACCTCCACACACATCATTTACTGCATCCGCTGCACCCGATGTGGCCTCCTCTACATTGGGGAGACAGGCCGCCTACTTGCAGAACGTTTCAGAGAACACCTCTGGGACACCCGGACCAACCAACCCAACCACCCCGTGCTGAACACTTTAACTCCTCCTCCCACTCCGCCAAGGACATGCAAGTCCTTGGACTCCTCCATCGCCAGACCATGACAACACGACGTCTGAAGGAAGAGCACCTCATCTTCCACCTGGGAACCTTCCAACCACAAGGGATGAATGCAGACTTCTCCAGCTTCCTCATTTCCCCTCCACCCACCTTATCTCAGTCCCAACCCTTGGACTCAGCACCGCCTTCTTGACCTGCAATCTTCTTCCCGACCTCTCCGCCCCCACCCCCTCTCCGGCCTATCACCCTCACCTCAACCTCCTTCCACCTATCGCATTCCCAACGCCCCTCCCCCAAGTCCCTCCTCCCTATCTTTTATCTTCGCCTGCTTGGCACATCTTCCTCATTCCTGAAGAAGGGCTTATGCCTGAAACGTCGATTCTCCTGCTCCTTGGATGCTGCCTGACCTGCTGTGCTTTTCCAGCAACACATTTTTCAGTTTTTGTTGGCATTATCAATCTGATAATAAGTGCTGGTTAGTAATCCTATATTATGTTTGTATGTTCATACTCTTAATGACTAGGCAGGAATATGCCAATTCTGAGGGACAGGCAGTAAAATAAAAGTCCAGAGGATGTATTCTTTGGTTATGATGGAATATGAGTTCAAACATCATTTGGCAGTTTAGTGGCAATAATCAGTTCCATTACCCTAGATATCCAAACTCCCAGGTAGGATATCTATATTGCTCTCTCATAGTGGAGTTTTCTAACTCCACATAGCTGTAAAGTGATTTTCTGGTTGCTTTCCAGGCTTTGTTGCTTCTGTATGGCTTTGGAAAACTCCACATTTAAGCAAAATGTAAATGTACAGCGAGGGTCGTATCTAGCAGCGAGAAGGTCCTGACAAAAGCCTCTGTGTGGGTTATTGAAATCATCAAATAAAAATAATGATCAGGCGACCATCTTCACTACACAGAGAGAAAATTGCGTTTGTCATTTCCCGCTTTAAACAAAATGTAGAAAGTTTTCCAAGTTTGGTTGGCATGGACCAGTCTGGGGCAAAGGGACTGTCTCTGTGCTCTCGGACTCTATGACTCTAAGTTTTCAGGAATTGATTCATTCTTGTTTCACTCGATCTCTACATGCAGGCAGAGACTGTTTTTTGGGGGAAACGTACCCAGCCTTTTAAGGGTTTTGCTTGTAAAATTTAGGCTTATTTTTGCATTCAGCTTGATGAAAATGAAGTGTTCAATGTTTTCTTCTTCTTCCTTTCAAAGAAACAACTTTTATAAGGCATCTGGATGGGTATATCGGTTGGAAGGATTTAGAGGGATATGGGCCAAGTGCTGACAAATGCGACTAGATTAATTTGGGATATCTGGTTGGCATTGATGAGTTGGACCGAAGTGTCTGTTTCCATGCTGTACATCTCTATGACTCTAAAGGTGTTCTATTTAACATTTTTCTTCATGGTTTATCCTGTCTGCTTTCTTATCTGACAAGGTTTGCTCAGAGCTGTATTTGTGGCTGTGATATTCCTTTTGGGGAAGTTCATCGCTTTTTTAAATGATTTTATTAATGCAATTGATCATTGCTTATCTTAGAAGTCCTGTCTCTATCTTTCTGCATTCCAAGTGTCCTGTTTCATTTGCCCTACCTCTTCTCATCATTCTTATTTTTATTAAAGTTAGGATTGATACAATATACCTCATTTCAGTTTACTTTTCAAGGACAGCACAGGGTGGACATTTGGTTTCAGTCATTTCTGGGTATGCAGAGAGTGGATGAGATGCATTCCCAGCATCTGAACTAAGATGTGAGACTTCTGAGATTCTGGGCTCCAGCCATCTTTAGAATGTAGCCAAGACCTCACTGGTGAAGATCAGTGTGAAATTGAGGTTTGTCCTGGTGGTCTTCCACGTCAATGGGTCAGGGCTGGGGTTAGCAGCTGAGATTTGAGCCTGAATCCAAGGATCAATCATGGATTGAGGAGTGGGACCAGGGATCCAGAGCTCAATATCCAGGGATGAGCTTGATCAGTGCGGAGTTCCAGGGAAAGCAGAAACAGTCAGCTGTTTCAGACGAACACTCTCTTGGAATAATTCCAGACTCAATTCATTCGTTTACTTATTTGGGTATGTGCCAAGAGTGCAATCTGACTTCTTTGGCTGTGACTGCCTGAGGACATGCTAATGCTTTACACAGGACAGCAAGCAGATATTAGATATATTACTTTAATGTATAAAGGGCCTAATGCTTGCATCAGGTGTCGGTAATGTATGCATATTTATTGCATGTCCTTTTTCAATGTGATGGACAATGTTATTCTGATCAGAAGTACACATGTGCCTTCCTGTTGCCAGACTTGAACCTCAGTTATCTGGAAAATGGATGCTGCATGTACTAATCCCTGAACCCAAAACTCTGAAATGCCTCAGTCTGCCTTCGTCCCAGGACAGCGGTCTAACATGAACCATGTTTTTATTGAAATACCTGCAAGTGTGAGCCTCATGATTGAGGTCACATGACCATCCCAAGCTAGAAGGTGCATTGGTGTAGTACTGCATTTCTACCACAAGCACAGCCTTTTCATGGGGGAGAAAGCAAGGTGTACATTATCATTTTCACATTGTGAGCTGTCTATGTTACCTCCGATGCATATGAATTTTTCCATCAATTAGCTGTTTACTCTTATCAGTCTCTCCACAGAAATTGGGCAGTGTGTTTAAATTGTGCCGCTCTCTGAATGGTACGTGTGCATGTTGCCATTGTTCGTTTGGTTCCTTCTCCAAGGAGTGTTATTTCACTTTTACTTATTGTTGTTGGAGTACCTGTGGTTGTTCCATAGTCTTGCTGGGCTGCTGTGAAGCTGTGCAATTCATGGTTGGTCTGTGGTCTGAGCAGGCAAGCAGCTCACATCTTCCTGATTGGCAACCTGCAGTGAAACAGTAGGTTTTCCAGTTGTGCGTATGTACCTATAGTTGTGATTACTGTATCTGGTTGTTCATTTCCTCATGATTGAGATAACTACAGCTTTATGCAGGCCCAAGGTTGCTCCATGGCATGATTTTTATTGAGCGTGTTGAAGGTTTGCACCCTAATTGGTTCTCCAGTGCTCAACTCTCACAATAGAATCCAATTTCACTTTCGACCACTTAACTTTGATTTTGTCACTCGGACACCACTCTACTTTTCTCCCACTATTGCAAGAGTACTTTGAGTGTTGTCTGACATCAGTCTTTGTATTTTTTGTGTCTTCAGTAGTGTGTATCTCCATTTAAGGATTGCTCTGTATACATCCAGGGGTAATTTGCTTGATTTCTGCTGGTCCTTTTGGTAATTTCCACTGTTCTCTGCACCAATACCTCTGCACGTCTTTAGTACTGAATTGACATAATGGTTCACACAAATGGGGCAGGAATTTTGCCAAGTATTCCAATCCAACAAGTCATTGCAACAAAAGCAGAAATTGCTGGAGAAAGTCAGAAGGTATGGCAGCACCCGTGGAGGGAGTAATAGAGTGAAGATTTTGAGCCCGGTGACCTCCCTTCATTGCTGTTACCTCTGATTGTGCTGTACAGCTGCCACACATTTCACCTTTGAGATCTGGGTAAAGTTCTTTCAATGTAAGTACGTGACCTCCGGTGCCATTATTTACCAATACTGTTTTTGTTCAGCTTCAGCTACAGCTGGCTGACCAATTTTGAGTAGCAACTTCAATAGTTTTTGATCATGGTCAGCAAGACCTTTTTCACATCAATAAAGGAGCAAATCATCTACCATATCCTCTATTCTGGGAAGATGACTAATTATCTAATGAGGGCTGAGAAGTGACCTTTATTGAGGTTTATAAAATCATGAGGGGCATGGATGGGGTGAATAGACAAGCTCATTTCCCTGGGGTCGGGGTGTCTGGAATTAGAGGGCATAGGTTTAGGTGAGAGGGGAAAGATATAAAAGGGACCCAAGGGGCAACTTTTTCACACAGAGAATGGTGTGTGTATGGAATGGGCTGCCAGACGAAGTGGTGGAGGCTGGTACAACTACAACATTTAAAGGGCAACTGGATGGGTATATGAATAAGAAGGGTTTAGAGGGATATGGACCAAGTGCTGGTAAATTAGACTAGATTAGTTTCGGATATCTGGTCTGCATGGACGAGTTGGACTGAAGGATATGTTTCCATGCTGTATGTCTTTATGACATTAATACTCCTCTGGAGCCATAGAAATACCAAATGACATGAGCACCAAATGTGTCCTGCTTTTAGAATGTAGTTAGAAAGCCGCATGTTTTAACTAGCTTCATTTGCCAGTAACTGTCATTGACACCTAGGGTAATGAAGACATGTTTCCTTTGTGATTTATGTCCAAGATTCCTGCGATTATTGGCATGGGGTCATGAGATCTTTTCAGAACTTTAATTAAATCATTTGGCTCAATGCAAACTTGCAGTTTTGCAGGTTGTTTTGTGGCTGCTCTGCTGCCAATCCATTCTGTTGGAGTTGTCACTTCCTTGAATACTCCCTTCCTTTCCTTTTTTTTAGCTTTCAGTCTGGCTTTGAGGGCATATGAAAGTTTCCTCAGCAGATGTTGCATTGGTCTCTCACACACAAATATTTTGAGATGATATTCTCCAGGACAACATTCTGAACCTGGAAATAAATTGTTGTACTCCTCTTCGGATCTGTTCCACGTTAAATTGTTCAGTGTATGGCAGCACATTGGACAAGGGTTACCAGTCCAAGCTTTAGATTTGCTCTAGCAGAGGTGAGTGGCCTCTATTTGCTGCCCATGTTTTGGGACTCCAGATCTCTGTTGATTTGATGTTGTCCTTTTGCAGCCATCATCACAAAAGTCACAAACCCCAATGTATCACCAACTGACCTAGTGACCCAACCTGTTGTGCAGTGTAATGTGATTCATTAGAATCTTCAACTGATATCTCTCCAGTGTCCCTCTGTAACAGTTTTTTGTGTTTCCTTCTTTCCAACTACTCATGTGCAAAATGATTTGGCTCTTTGCATTGTGAAGACTGCTTTCTCCAGCCTGGACATTCCTACTCACTTGTATGACGTCCTTCACAGTATTTGTATTTTTCCTTTGCAGTGATCCTTTTGCCCTTAGTACCTCAAACATATATGAGCAAAATGCACGGCTTTGTCAGTTCCGCAATAAATATGCTGTAGCTGCTGATTGATAATCTTAGTACTTCCACTCCTGTTGATCACTTTTGACAGGAAGTTTCTCCCCTCTCAGTAGATGTGCTTCCTATGGGATCTCTATATTTCTAATGCAAACCTGTTTTAATTTGATCAGCTTTTTGTTGTGTAAATTCACAGGGTTTTGCAAGCTGTAAATGTGGTCATGCATTGCTTAATTTACTGTTTTCACCTTGATCCCTAATATTGATAATATTTATAATTGGCATTCAAAGCATGCCTTCAAAGCTCTAAAAAATTTTAAACCTTTTTCTTCTGCACTTTAGATGGATCGAGAGTAGAAAACACTTCAAAACAGTCTCTCCTCACTTACTAAAAGTGGAGCTAATGGTAGCTGTTCAGGCTTGTTAATTAAATCTGTTGCAATCTTGTCGCCTTTCCAAATGGAAAACATTCTGTTTCATGTTGATTTTCATTTCAAGTGTGTCTTAGTCAGTACTTCCATATCTGACCCGTTATTTTTCCCTTTTCCATGGCTTCTTGGGACATTTAGCAATTTTCAGCATTTCTGAACTTCCGTGTGTTCTTCTTTTGGTAGCTGTGCTCCTACAATTCTTCAACATTCAAACTCAGCTCCACTCTAAAACCATGTTATAAGTCCACAAGACAATATTTCTGGCTTATACTGTGTCTTTATTGAACTGTCCAAAAGATGGATGCCTGCTGTATGGAGTTATGGTTGAGGTTACCTGACCATGATATGCTCGGAGCCGCATTAATATGGTATCGCATGTCTGTCTCAAAACTCTGGTTTCCTTTTCTATGATCTACAAACTCGTAAGAACTAAATTTGGTGTTAACTGGCCTTTTTTTGTTAGAAAAACAACAATTGCTGGAGAAACGGAACAGGTTTGGCAATATCTAGGGAGAGAAAGCAGAGTTAACATTTTGGATCTGGTATCCTTCTTTAGAGGACAAGAATTTTTGTTGTTATCTGTCATTGTTTTCAGCTCAGGTATGCTACTGTACTATTATTTTCGCTGTTCACTTAACACTCAATGTACAATGTTGTCTTGTTCTCTTCTCCCTCATTAAGGCATCCCAAATATTTAGATGTAATGATAACTCATTGCACACATATGTGTGAAAAACATACCCTCCATATTGATAAAATGGGAAATATACTGGCTCAAACCTGATACAACACTATGCAAAAAAAAAGCCTAAGAACCTCTCACTGCTTGGAATTGATCATGCAGTGCACTTGATTACCTCCACTCCTGAGTTGATATTGACATATTAAATTACATGTGAGCAGGAACCACAAAGACTTGATTTGAAATGTTTTTCACACTGCAGTTTGTACTCTGATGAGTAGTACTGTGTTTAAGCAAAGTCTTAATGAGTGATTAATAAGGTAATGGGAAAAGAAATGAGTTTGAGAAAGAGGAATAATTTCTGAATCAGTTACCTTTTGAGCTTGATTAGTCTTCTCCCTAGCCTTTAACACCCAGATGCAGAAAGCAGCATTAGCAGAAACAGTCACTTGAGTTGTATATTACATTAATTATTCTTGTTGAAATCAGTGACAAAATAAGGACCTGCAGCAGAGATCGCAGATTGAACCAATTCTGGATTGCAATTTGAAAAAAAATGACTGAAGTGAATTAAAGGAATTGATTTTTTTTTAATTGACGGCTTGCTCTCATGGTTCTAGCACTTGAGTCTTGTCAAGTACCTGAGGAGGGATGTTGGTCATCAATGCTTACCAAATCAAGGATGTACACTCTAATATACTATGGGCATTGGAAATCTGAAATAAAAGAAGAAAATGTTGATAAATTCAAACCAGCAGCATCTGTAGCAAAGAAAATCCATTAACTTTTCAGATTGTTCCTGCTGAGTATTGCCAGTGTTTTCTATCTTTAGCAACAAGTGCATGGGTCAGTGATTTAAACCAGTGAAAATTTCAGATTGTGGAGTTTTTTTCTACATTTATTGTGCTCATTCTATTTTGGCAAGCAAATTTTTTAAAAATTGACAGATGAGTGTAATTGTCTGCAGTCTGTTCCAGGTTGACCAAAACACTAACCAGTCTTGACCCAATTACAAATACCTCAGCTCACTTGCGTTTAAAAGGAATGAAATGAACAATTCCATCATGTGTTAGTTCACATCTCACAAGGCTAATGCTTCAGGTGGAAACTGAACAAAGTGATACTCTGGAAAAGGACAAAAGGAAAAAAAAAATCGAACAAAACAGAAATTCCTGGAAAACCTCAGCAGGTCTGGCATCACATGTGCAGAGAAGTTAGAGGTAATGTTTCAGGTCCAGTGACTCTTGAAAGAAATGGAACCTAGTTGCCACAAATTGCATTTTTTTTTGCAATTGACTGCAAATAATATTGGTAACTAATAACTCTGCAACAAAGGTACTTGAAGTTTTAAGCAGGCAGTGATGTGACCTGGATTGCAAAGTTGACTTGACATTACCCCAATCTATACAAGCAAACAAAACCCCAACTGCCATAAAACTTAGGTGGTATTTCAGGAACTCGATGAAATGACCAAGTTCAAACCAAATCTCAGAAATCCACGGAATGATTTTGATTTAGTTTTTTTCGTCCAGTTGGGCGTTGATTGATGTTGGTCTGTTCATTGACAATTTGAACCTTCTGGTCATTCCCCTTGTTTCCCTCCCATTGCTACATTTTTAAAAAAAAAATTTGTAAATGTAGAATTCATATCATTTAACCATTAAAAAAAACCTACTGACTTTTCAATGTTCATGGTGTTCAGCTCAAAATAGATAGAGGCTGTTCAGTTAAATATCCTATGTATTTTTCAAATAATGATCAACTTTCATAGTTCTTCATCGCTTACTGTTTCAGTACGTTTCTCTCCCAGTGTTTGGAGAAAATGCGGGCCAATTAGCATCCTGTTTCCATAAATCAGGATAGAAAAAAAATGTAGCAGTCACCAGAATAAACAATATGGAAAATCCGGGGAAGAGAACTTTTGTCCCACCTTGGTCTGATTTGTTTGTGATTCTTGACCGACAACAATGTGGTTGTCTCTTAACTGCCCTCTGAGTGCCCACTAAGCCACCCAGTTGTTTCAACTGCTTGAAACAACAAAAGAAATTAAACCAGATGGACCACCAGGCATCAACCTAGTCACAGCCACTTAACTGACCTCATTACAACCTTGACCCAAACACTGGCAAAGACCTTAATTTAAGAGAGGAGGTAAGAATGACTACTATTGATATCAAGGCAGGTGTTTATTTGAGTGTGGCATCCAGGACCCCTGGCAAAACTGGAGTTAATGGGAATTAAGGGAAAACTCTCTGTTGGTTGGAGTCATACTTGGCTCAAAGGAAGATAGTTATGGAGGTCTGTCATCTCAGACCAGGACATCTGTGACAGCTCCTCAGGGTAGTGTCCTTTGCCCAACCATCTTCAGCTGCTTCGTAGCTCAATCAAAAAGTCAGAATTGCACATGATCTCTGATGACTGCACAATGCTCAGCATCATTCGCGACTGCTCAGATACTGAAGCCATCCATGTCCAACTGCATCAAGACCTGGACAATATCCAGGCTTGGGCTGACCAGTGGCAAGTAACAGTTACCACTCAAATGCCAAGCAATGATTATCTGCAACAAGGCAGAATCTAACATAGCCCCTTGACATTCAATGGTGTCATCATCACTGAATCCCTCACTGTCAATGTTCTGAGAGTTACCACTCACCAGAAACTGAACTGGACGAGTTCTATAAATACTGTAGCTACAACAGCATGTCAGAGACTTGGAATCCTGCAGTGAGTAACAATTTTCCTGACTTCCCAAAGCCTGTCACTATTTATACAGTCAAGACTGTGTTGCTGGAAAAGTACAGCAGGTCAGTCAGCAGCCGAGGAGCAGGATAATCGATGTTTCAGGCTGGAGCCCTTCTTACAGGTTCCTGATGAAGGGCTCTGGCCTGAAACATCGATTCTCCTTCTCCTCAGATGCTGCCTGACCTGCTGTGCTTTTCCAGCAACACTCGCAAATCTGATCTCCAGCGTCTGCAGACCTCACCTTCTCCACCATTTATACAGTCATGAGTGTGATGGAATACTGCCCACTTGCCTGAATGAGTGCAACTCCAGGAACAGTCAAGTTTGACACTACCCAGGATCAATCAGCCCACTTGATTTGCATCACATTCATGAACATCATCTCTCTGTCACCGATGCTCAGCAGTGTCAGTGTGTGCCAACTACAAGATACATTGCAGAAATATACCAGAAATTCTCCAACAACATTTTGAAAGCCCATGCCCATCTAGGAAAACAAGGGTAGCAGATACATGGGAGCACCACCATGTAAGTTCCCCTCCAAGACATTCACTATCCAGGCTTGGAAATATGTGCGGCATTGTTGGAAGTACTGTCTTTCAATAAAATATGAAGTAAGCCAAAATCTATTCTTGTTCATCATAAAATCTCCCATGACTTGAAGAGTAGGGGAGTAATCACCTTTGTCTTGACTAATGCTCATCTGTAAACTAATGTAACATGAGCAGCTTAAAAAAAAGCCGACCCTTCTCTGGTCAGTGTCACACTGCGATTGTGCAGTCTTGATACCATCACTGCATCATAGCTTGTGATCTGAGGGTATCAAAATCTAATATTCTGTCTCACCTTGGATCACTTAAAGCATGATACTCTATTGGAAGCATACTCCTCTGTTGTAATGTAACGGTTGAATATTAGCCAAGGCATCTGGTATCTGAGGAATGTAATGTTCATACTTAATAGTTCATTTTCATAAATGTCAAATTCTTCAATAACACAATGTCCACACCCAGTTGCTTATAAGCATAGCATCATCAGCTAACACATGATGTGGGAGACAAACTGTCACCAAAAGTGACTCTACATCAAATATAATTAATTTTCTTTAAGATGTCCCGCAGTCATGTAAGACACTAAATACACGTTAGCTTTCTGTCTTCAATTTACATTTCCTAATCTGCTTTGACTTTTATAAATGTGCTACTTCCATTTACATTTACTGATCTTTAGCATGCACATGCTTTGCTTGATCAATGGCATTCTCTTAAAAAGTATTTTATCCTTTCCTGAAGTTTTGAGAGGTATCCCCCCTCTTTGCCTCTTTATTAAATGTTTGCCAAAAAGCAAATAGTACAGTTTTATCAAAGTCACATCTCTTCCATGTATCCAGAGATCTTGATCAAGTTTCTTTCCTAATACTGAAATAAATAACACATTCAGGAGCAGAATATATCAAAAAGCTTTTAAAACATTTGAGATTTAGAGTAATCTTCAGTTGGCATTTTCACGTAAAAGCTTTTTGACTGCATCACAGTGATTTTGTTTCTAACACAAGTATTATTCATAAGGGATATGTTGTCATGCATTATGTGTCTCATAGCACAACTACATGTGAACTTGTTTTCTTTTATTTTGCTGCATTAACCATGTAAGGAATGGGTGGTGTCGATGGAGGTTGGGGCTGATTGACGAATTGAATCATGTGACACCCAGCACTATGGTTTTCCACTAGTGGTAAGGTCTTTAGATGGTTCAGAAGCTTCTTCACCAAATAAAGACAAATACAACCTTCTTAAATATTTGTCTTCAGCCTGCCTCTTGCTGTGTCAAACCGATTGATTACATACACATCTAGTCAGGTTCGTCGTGTGACTGTGTGATCAGTTCTCGGTCTTCCCATAATGTTTACCAAACCCTCTTGTCACTGATCGTTGGGCCTTCACAATAATAAATATTATTCAATCACATGCCAAGCTTGAGTTCCTGTGCCAGTTATTCAACGTTCCCCTGCCAATAGCCTTAGACTGAATATTCATGGGAATGCAATTAAATCATTTAATATTTGTGTACTTTAAACTCCATTTTTGTTTTATTTATAATCTGTGACTATGATTTCTGGGGAACGGGTCTTTAGCTGATATGGATCAGACTCTTCCTTTCAACCCATGATTAATTTCAAACTTTGAGACCAGCCCAAAAATACGGCTTTCATCAGCATTTATCAAGAATGTTCCTTCTGAAAGTGTCTTTGCAAGCAGCTGCACTCCCTTTTGTTTCAAATGGATTCCTGATGAAGGGCTTATGCTCGAAACGTCAACTCTCCTGCTCCTCGGATGCTGCCTGACCTGCTGCTGTGCTTTTCCAGCATCACACTCTTCGACTCTGATCTCCAGCATTTGCAGTCCTCACCTTCTCCCTGCATGCATTGTGAAAGATCTTTTGTGTGCTATTTTAATCTTTCCACCTTAGAAGTACTCACCCATGAAGGCATCTAATTACTCGAGCTGATAGTTTGACTTTAAACGTCAAACTTGACAAGCTGCTCTTTGAGCTTAAAAAAAAGATTTCTGGCCATTTTATTTCAACTAAGAACTACTTTCAGTCATGGGCAGCCCTAACAACAGATGTGAAATCATTGCATTCCTATCGTTGCATAAAAGCAACTGATATTAAAAAACAAAATTAACAATGAGAACCTCATCTGTCAGAATAGTGACATAATGCCTGGGTACCAACCCCTGCAGATTTGTGGGCAGTTGGAGTGGTGTCATCAATGCTCTTTCTTATGCCAGTCTTCCATGCTGTTCAGTAGGCTTTGGTAGAGAGAGAGATTGCAAATATCTCAGCAGAAGAAAGTCCTACCTCTGTATTTCTTTCAAGAAATGATTTTTTTTTTGCATAACCATCTACAGATAGGTTACATGAACTCTTAAGTATATCAGCTCTGACAAACAAGAAATAGTCTTCTGAAAGAGGAGACTAGTCTATGTCAGAATCCAATTAACTCCAAACTACCCCAGTCTCCAGCTTGTGGCTGTTTTATACATCAGATTGTGCAGACTTTTAATTTAGTCCCTGTGTAAGATTATTCACGGCCATTTCCCTCCACAACTGACAAAAACATTAAGTCAAATGTTGGAAGCAGATATGTGAAGACTTCATTCATGGCTGACATTGGATAAAGGGTTCTGTCTTCCCAAGTGTAAAGTTGAAAATCACTAGGTTATAGTCCAACAGGTTTATTTGAAAATACAAGCTTTCTGAGGGCTGCTTCTTCATCAGGTAGCTAGTGGGACAGAATTCATAGGACACAGAACTTAAAGTAAAAGATCAAAGTGTCATACAACTGATGCAATGTATTAGACATACCTCGATTGCTGTTCAGTTTTCGATTGCACCAGTTGTATGACACTTTAAGTTCTGTGTCCTATGAATTCTGTCCCATTAGCTTCCTGACGAAGGAGCAGCCCTCCGAAAGCTTGTATTTTTAAATATGCCTGTTGGACCACAACCTGGTGTCGTGTGATTTTCACCTTTGTCCACCCCAGCCTAACAGTCACACCTCCACATCATTAGTTCCTGAATATAGATATATAAAGGCTGGCATATTGATGATTTAATAAAACAAAGAACTGCAGATGCTGGAGAGCTGAAACAAAAAAAAAAGCAGAAATTTCTGGAGAAATTCAGCAGGTCTGGCAGGATCTGTGGAGAGAAAACAGTTAAGATTTCAAGTCCAGCAATCCCTCAGTTCTCTCTACAAGTGTCAAACCTGCTGAATTTCTCCAGCAATTTTGTTTCAGATGTTTTAATATTGAGCTGGGGTATGAGCATTTAAAGCATCTAATGTTAACTGTCTGATCAATAGTCCTGGCTTTGCATATTAGATTTGATAATTAAAACATTTGATGATAAAATAACCCCTGTTCCTTTATTCTCCATTTTGTCACCATTCCTCCAGGAACAAGTGATTAAATTAATTGGTGTTGTTTTGAAATGGGAACATAGATGAAACCTATGGGTTTAGAATAAACGAGGAAATTAAATGACGACAAAATCTTTTGAATGAGCAGAAATTATACACTTTGGAAAGGCAAAAGGCATGTATTCAACTTAGAAACTAAGAAATTTTTGCTTTCACTTCTGTACCTGAATGCAATCTTTCTTTGCTTTCCTGAATTTCTATTCTAGATATAATCTTATATCGAATTTATGTAAACTTTATATTATACAAAATATATATTTAAAATTTATATAAAATTTCACAATCCTTCATAATTCATAATGGAATTTCTTTATATTTATTCATGTCCCCAGAAATCCAAGTCCCACCCCCCCCTTGCCCAAAGTGCCGATTAGTTGATGCATCTTGATCTCCTCCTGACATCACAAATACTGGTCAGAAGTCAAATTGTTCTCTCCAAGTTTGTCAAGAAATATCATAATATTGACATGAAGAAATAGCTGAAGGCACTGGAATGCAAGTGCACCTGGACCCTAACAGAATTCTTTTAATGTTGTTAAAGACTGGTGCACATAACTTCTGTGCCAGTAGCTAATCTGTTTCTGTAAACTTATCGCATGGACATCTGCCCAGTAATGGGAAAAGTTGCACACTATATCCAGTCCACAAAAAGCAATAAAAGTCCAACCTGGCCAGTTGGGTGTCCATTCAGTCTACTCAGTTGTGGTCATTACTATTAAATGGAAATTGCTCTTCAATACTTTACTCAAATGATACTCAGTGTGGACTCTCAGGATACTCAACTCCTAACCTCATTACAGCCTTGGTCCAAACATGGGCAGAGGAGCTGAATTCCAGAGGCAAGGTGAAAGCAACTGCCTTTGACATAATGGCTGCATTTGACTGAATGGGATTTTAAGCAACCCTCGCAAATCTGATGCCAATAGGAGTTGATGGGGGGTGGGGGGGGGGGGGGGGTGGTAAACTTTCCAGTGGTTGGAGTTAAACCTCGCACAGAGGAAGATGGTTGTGATTGTTGAAGTTCAATCATCTCAGCCTCAGAACATCTCAGCAGCAGTTTGACAGGGTAGTTATTTTTCTAATCAATCTGTTCAGAGATATTATAACACATGTCTAAAGCAGGTTAGGCTTAAACCTGCCCTGGATTCCCCACCTCAATGGCAGGGACACCACCACTGCTCTACAAAACTGCAAGATTGCAAGAGACCATGTTCAAGAACCAATCACTGTCTGCCGCTTCATCCGTTTTATGAAAAAGTCATAAATGGGCATGTTCGCCAATGTTTCCATAATATTCAGAACCATTCTTGACTTCTCATTGACTAAAGCAGTCCAGATCCAAAATGCCACAAAACCTGGTTAATATCCAGACTTGGGAGTTAAACATCAGAGGTTAAATGTTGGTCCAAAGTGTTCAGGTATACACTTTTATGATTAGTGTTATTCAAATTGATACAGCATCAACTTCATCATCAGTCAAATTCTTACTCAATTACCTTCAATAAACATGGAACCAACACCTCTTCCCCAGTTCCACTTGACCTCATTTATTCCTTCTAGTCCCGACAAAATAATTACTTTGTTTGATTAGTGGCAAGTTACATTCCTACCGCTGAAGTGTCAGACAATGAACATCTCCAACAAGAGAGAATACAATCCTCTTCCCTTCACAGTTCATGTCATTCTCATCACTTGATTCCACACTTCAAACATCCAAAGAGTTATCATTGACTCAAAATTGAATTGGACCGGCCCTCAAAACATTATGGCTACAAAAATAGGAAAGCACCGGAATTCCACAGCAAGTAACTCAACTCTTCGCTTTCCAAAGTCTGTCCACCCTCTGCAACCTCAAAATAGGAGTTGCTGGAATATTCCCCACTTACCTCGATGGGCACAGTTCTAACCATACTGAAGCTCAACACCACCTAGGACAAAGTACTACACTTTGATTAGCACCCCATCCATTCATATCAGTTTGTACCATCTGCATGAGGCTCTGCCACAACTCAAAGACTGTTTCCACAGCACTTTCCAAAGCTGCCACCTTGGCATCTAGAAGGACAAAAACAGCAGATGCATGAGAATACAGCCACTTGGAAGTTCCTCTCCTACTTGCACACAGTACAGATTTAGAACATCATGGCAGTTGTATCATTGTTACTCAATCAAAATTTTGGAATTCCATTCCCAACAGCACCGATTTATGCATTTACCAACGATAGACGGCAGGCATTTGATTAGACAGCTCATTGTCACCTTCTTCAGAGCAATTAGGGACAGGTCATAAACACTGGACTAGCCTAGTGTAAAAATACGCTTGTGCTATCTAACTGTGAGGTATTTGGATTCTATTTACTTCAAGATCTCTGGTGGAACTTTCACAGCTAAAATTATATCTAAAGTACAGAATTGCAGAGTGTGAAGCTACGTTTTAATACCTAGCGACCTGGATCATTTACAATTTGATCTTTTAAAGAAACATCACTCCAAAGGTCATAACATGACAGTCAGTGATACCCACATGCAGTGAAGAATGTTTTTTAAAAAAAAAAGAAACTCTGAATTGTAGTGAATTGTCAGCCAAAATATTCAAATATAAACAGGCAAAGGCAAATCTAACTAATGGCACATGTTGTTAAGTGTCCTTCCCACTGCAAGATATGGTAAATTATGTGTAAATTGGAAAACAAGCTGGTGTGTTCCATGTAGTTAGAACACATTTTCTTCTTGAACTTGCCACATCATGAGGTTCTGCATTAAGGTGGGCTGGTAGATATTTGCAAATTGGAACTGGGGAAGTAGGAAATTCCTGACAGTGTATCTATTCAGTATAAACAAACATGGGTGTACATATTTTGAACCTTATGCATCACATTTCTATCAGATCTAATTATAAGCATTTTTTTCCCCCAGTGAAATTCCCTGTAGATGATTGGCTTCTTTGACAAGTGTTTTTGTTGCAAGAAGAAAGCCTTCATTTGATTTGGCCAGAGATGCTCCTTCGTCCCAATTAGGCTCTGATTCACTGCTCAATGATGTCACCAAATATTTAACATGAATGAGCTTTGACCCTGCTTACTTAATGTCAATTATATCTTGTGGAATATAAAGGAACCTTATTCCACATAATTAGAATAATATCATGCCATGCGTTGTGGAGATTTTCTTTCTTTTTCAAAGGAAGTGTATCATGTGGTATACCTTGAGCACAATGCATGAGTTCAGAAATACTTAATATTAAACTGTAACTATGGAAGCTTTCTATCTGTGAGGATTGACACAGTCTAATTACACTCAACTTTACAGTTTGTGGATTACTTGCAGTGCAGTGCAGATTTCTAGCTGATATGCAGTTTTATGAATTATAATTCACTTGTACGCAAATTGAGTAAAAGAGATGAGTTAATCAAATTGCTCAAACCTTTCTCTAAAAAGTTGACGTTTTTACTTTCTTTCACATTGCTGCCTGATAAAAATGTAATTTATGACTTAATTAACATCTTCAAAACCATAAAAGAACCTGCAAAAAATGTTAACTTTCGCATAAAATTCTCTACCGCCTGTCAAAAAACCTATCCATTACATTCCACTCTTTGAGCTGTATCCTCTTTGAGGTTCTGGAGGCTTTTATTTAAGTAATCCCAATTTGGCTTGTAATTGTCTTTCTCGATGCCATGACCCCGATAGCGTTCATCCTTAGCCTGCACCTTCCAAGGCCAATAGACTGATTTCCAGAATGTTTGAAATTAGCAATAGTAGAACTAGCCAACACAATGTCGGAATTCACATTATCTTGAAAGCCACAGTCAGAGTGCCATCAAAGTGACGTCAGTTACTAGCCTCCCCTTTAATGCTTCCAGACTAGGACTTCCCAAAGTGGGACTGCAACCCCAAGTGAGGTCATGACTTAATCTGTTGTCATCGTGAACTCTGAAACACTAATGCCTGATGTTTGCTCCTATGCTGTCAGGTAGTCATCTCTACACCTCCCCTACCATTGCTTACCAAAGTGGCAATTGTAACTTGTGCCAATTGGTGTCAATTATAAATTATGCTTGAGTTCTTGCAACTACTTTATCTGGGACATCTATCTACACATCAATTTTTGTTTGCGTGAAGAATTTCTAGACTATCAGGTATGTGATTTCTGTCACCTATTTTGAACCTGTGATACTTTCTGCTCATGGACAATTAGGTTTTAAAAACTTCAAAGGAATTGGAGACAGGAGAAGGTTATTCAGTCCCTTATGCCCGTGCCAGTCAGCAAGGGGGTACTCAACAAAATCAAATCTTCCTCATTCAGTCTGGAGTTCTGCAGGTTATGCTTCTTCAAATAAATAGCCAATGTTGTGACAGTGTCTGCTTCTGTTCTTTCCAACAATGAGCTCTGGGTCTAGACCGTCCTATGGGTGAAGAAAATGTTTCCATATGTCCTCTAACTCTTTAATTCTTCTACCAATTATCGTTTATAGGTTGCCTTGTTTTGAACCCTTTGATAAGGTCAACAAGTTGCTTGTAGTTACTCTATCGAATCAAAGAATCCTGACAGTGCAGAAAGAGGCCATTCGTCCCATCAAGTCTGCGTTGACCCTCTGAAGAACATCCCACCCAGACCTACCTACACCGTCCGCCCCCCCACCGACTTTCCACGTTCCTTGTAACCGCACATTTCCCAAGGCCATTCCAATTGGCCCATCTTTGGACTGTGGGTGGAAACACTTCATAATTTTAAACCTCTTGATTAAGTCACTCTCTGTTCCAACATTAAAACATAGAACACTACAGCACAGTACAGGCCCTTCAGCCCTCGATGTCGTACTAGCCTTTTATCCTACTCTAAGATCAGACTAACCTACAGAGCCTTCATTGTACTAACTTCCATGTGCCTATCCAAGAGTCGCTTAAAATTCCCTCCTGTATCTGACTACTGCTGCAGATAATTCCAGTATAACCTCCCTGTTCTTTTAATTAGACGAGACTGCATTAAAAAAAAGCAGCATGCTGCATTAATATCTGTGCTAATTCTGTTATCTTTAAGGATAAGGTTATTCTTTTTCCTGATTATAGAGTACACGTAACGAGACATAGGACCATTTTAGCTTTGTCTGGAAATGCATTTAGTCAGAATGCTGGAGTCAGTGTTCCCACTGGGAGATTCCTTGCGTGCTAATTTGTATTGGCTTCCGATTGCAACTTTGGAAGTTCATTAAAAAATTAGAAGGATTGTCACTGGAGGTGGGGAATTGTGGAAAAATGTATTCCTGTAAATCTGACATTGTAGCTGAACAATAAAAGTAAAAATCTCTGATGCATGAAACGGTTTGGTCATGACCACCTGTGACCGTTAAATTAATTGTATACTGTCAATGTCAGAATTGCGGTAATAAAACCTTATTCAGTCACCTTGAAGTATGAGTCTTGGTCAGAAGCCTTCATTCTGTTTTGCTTTAGTTATACATTGTTTTTGAATTGTCAGCTTCTTTGGAACTACATGTTAGCTTTTTCAAGTTTAATGGTTTTGAACCTTGGGGATTTTGCCAGTTTACTGTCAAAGAAATTTGAGTTGTGAAGGGTTTAGCACTGCAGATTCGTTTGCAGTCATGTTTTGATTGCTCACACTGGGCTCACCGGTCATGGGCTGGCAGATGGAGATGTTTTCACACCAAATTTGGACAGGTGTAAACTTAACTGAAGACAGTCAACTAATCCTATATCTCAGGAGCTAGTTCTCTGATGTGATATCCTAGCTGTGAGGGTGGCGGATTCAAAGGTTCCTTTCATCATCTGCATTGAACTGACCCAATATGTTTCATCCCATTTTGATGCCATCTCAGATTTAGGAAGGCATAAAAGGAGCAAAATTTGATCAGACCTGAAAATTGACTTGGACATTGGGTTCACGCCTGTTGTTTCTAACACAGCCAATACACAGACTTTGTGTTCCCTGCTTTAAAGTGATGTCAGTGGGCAGTCAACAGGGAGTCGCCAAAGTGGCCCAAAATTCTAACAGCTACCACAAGTTAGTCTGCAATACTTAAAGTCAAACCGCACTCTTAATGGATGTATTGTATGAAGTATAGGCAGGCTAAAAGTGATTTTAATGCATAATTCAAAAAAAATGAAATGTAGTGCATCCACATTTTTTTCAATGATGGGTGCTACGAAAGACGTTGTTTTGTGTCTTCACCATCCCATTCAGCAGGACCAAGCTCATGCAGTGAAACTCTGATTTCCAGGAATTGTGCATGGTGAGATAGGACAAGAGTGCAGACCAGATGGATTAGCCATGGGAAATGCAGGGTTACAGGGATTAGGTGGGGGGTGGGTCTGAGTGATTTGCTCTTCAAAGGACTGGTGAAAACTTAATTGGCTGAATGACCTGCTTCCACACTGCAGGGATTGTATGAGCTATGCCATAGGGGCAGGGTCAGGAGTTAATGAGGTAAGTTTGGTAAGATATAGTGAGAAGGTTCCATAGGGTTCATGAGGTAAATCCCACTCAAAAACTTGAAGGAACTCTTAGTTCGCCAAAGAAATTAGAGTTCTACCCAATGTAAACTAATGTCAGTTTTATTTTCTGTCACAGTAAAAACTGATATGAGATGGCCCAACATTTAAACTATCAAGGGTTTGTGCTTCACGTTCTATTTTGTATTTGTCAGTGAAAGCTTTCATATCAGGAGTAAGGACAGACTGACAGGCAGAGAGGGTGGGGTGGCCCTGTTGGTAAGGGATGATATTCAGTCCCTTGCACGGGGGGGACTTAGAATCAGGGGATGTAGAGTCAGTATGGATAGAGCTGAGAAATTCTAAGGGTAGAAAAACCCTCTTGGGAGTTATCTACAGGCTGCCAAACAGTCGTATGAATGTAGGGTGTAAGTTGAATCAGGAGCTGAAATTGGCCTGTCGCAAAGATGTTACTACAGTTGTTATGGGGGATTTCAACATACAGATAGACTGGGAGAATCAGGATGGTATTGGACCTCAAGAAAGAGACTTTGTGGAGTGCCTCAGAGATGGATTCTTAGAACAGCTGGTGCTGGAGCCAACCAGGGAGAAGGCAATTCTGGATCTGGTATCGTGCAACGAACCAGAATTGATCAGGGACCTCGAAGTGAAGGAGCCATTAGGAGGTAGTGACCATAATACATTAAGCTTCAATCTGCAATTTGAAAGGGAGAGGGTACAATCGGTAGTGACAATATTTCAGTTGAATAAAGGGAACTATGGAGCTATGAGGGAGGAGCTGGCCAAAGTTCAATGGTGCAATACCTTAGCAGGGATGACAGTGGAGGAACAATGGGAGATATTTCTGGGTATAATGCAGAAGATGCAGGATCAGTTCATTCCAAAAAGGAAGAAAGATCCTATGAGGAGGCAGGGGTGGCCGTGGCTGACGAGGGAAGTTAAGAAACATATAAAGTCAAAAGCGAAAAAGTATAACATAGCAAAGATAAGTGAGAAAACGGAGGACTGGGAAGCTTTTAAAGAACAACAGAGGATTACTAAGAAGGAAATATGCAGAGAAAAAATGAGGTACAAAAGTAAACTGGCCAATAATATAAAGGAGGATAGTAAAAGCTTTTTTAGGTATGTGAAAGGGAAAAAAATGGTTAAGACTAAAATTGGGCCCTTGAAGACAGAAACAGGGAAATATATTACAGGGAACAAAGAAATGGCAGAAGAGTTAAATTGGTACTTCAGATCTGCGTTCACTGGGGAAGACACAAGCAATCTCCCTGAGGTAACAGTGTCTGAAGGACCTGAATTGAAGGGAATTTATATTTGCCAGAAATTGGTGTTGGAGAGACTGTTAGGTCTGAAGGCTGATAAGTCCCTGGGGCCTGATGGTTTACATCCCAGGGTACTGAAGGAGGTGGCTCTAGAAATCGTGGATGCGTTGGTGATTATTTTCCAGAGTTCAATAGATTCAGGATCAGTTCCTGCGGATTGGAGGGTGGCTAATGTTGTACCACTTTTTAAGAAAGGAGCGAGAGAAAGCAGAAAATTATAGACCAGTTAGTCTGACCTCAGTGGTGGGAAAGATGCTGGAGTCGATTATAAAGGATGAAATTACTACACATCTGGATAGCAGTCACAGGAGTCAGAGTCAGCATGGATTTATAAAGGGAAAATCATGCTTGACTAATCTTCTGGAATTTTTTTGAGGATGTAACTCTGAAGATAGACAAGGGATATCCAGTGGATGTAGTGTACCTGGACTTTCAGAAAGCCTTTGATAAAGTCCCACATAGGAGGTTAGTGAGCAAAATTAGGGTGCATGGTATTGGGGGCAAAGTACTAACTTGGATTGAAAATAGGTTGGCTGACAGGAAACAAAGAGTAGTGATAAACGGCTCCATTTCAGAATGGCAGGTGGTGACCAGTGGGGTACCGCAGGGATCAGTGCTGGGACCACAGCTTTGTATAATATATATTAATGATATAGAAGATGCTATTAATAGTAACATTAGCAAATTTGCTGATGATACAAAGCTGGGTGGCAAGGTGAAATGTGAGGAGGATGTTAGGAGATTACAGGGTGACCTGGACAGGTTAGGTGAGTGGACAGATGCAGTTTAATGTGGATAAATGTATGGTTATCGACTTTGGTGGCAAGAACAAGAAGGCAGTTTACTATCTAAATGGAGTCAAGTTAGGTAAAGGGGCAGTACAAAGAGATCTGGGTGTTCTTGTACACCAGTCAATGAAGGCAAGCATGCAGGTACAGCAGGTAGTGAAGAAAGCTAATAGCATGCTGGCCTTCATAACAAGAGGGACTGAGTATAGAAGCAAAGAGGTTCTTCTGCAGCTGTACAGGGCCCTGCTGAGACCACACCTGGAGTATTGTGTGCAGTTCTGGTCAACAAATTTGAGGAAAGACATTCTGGCTATTGAGGGACTGCAGCGTAGGTTCACGAGGTCAATTCCTGGAATGGCGGGACTATCTTACGTTGAAAGATTGGAGCGACTGGGCTTGTATACCCTTGAGTTTAGAAGACTGAGAGGGGATCTGATTGAGACATATAAGATTAATAAAGGATTGGACACTCTGGAGGCAGGAAACATGTTTCTGCTGATGGGTGAGTCCCGAACCAGAGGACACAGCTTAAAAATACGGAGTAGACCATTTAGGACAGAGATGAGGAGAAACTTCTTCACCCAGAGAGTGGTGGCTGTGTGGAATGCTCTGCCCCAGAGGGCAGCGGAGGCCCAGTCTCTGGATTCATTTAAGAAAAAGTTGGATAGAGCTCTCAAGGATAGTGGAATCAAGGGTTATGGAGATAAGGCAGGAACAGGATACTGATTGAGGATGATCAGCCATGATCATATTGAATGGTGGTGCAGGCTCGAAGGGCAGAATGGCCTACTTCTGCACCTATTGTCTATTGAACAAATATACAATTCAAACCAAGGAAATGGTACCAAACAACAAGGATTGGGATATTTTTGACTTACTTTCTTGGTCCCTAAAAATAAAATACTGCCTTACAATTATTCATCCTTTTTTCCAAAGCATAGTTTTCATAGCTCTGCAATGATTGATTCACCCAAGTCGTGTTGAGTTAGTTTTGTGCAGTTCTACTAGTTAACACGAAGCGTATGTGTTGCTATGGCAATAGTGCAGCTCAAAAGCTGGAGACTATTCTTAGCCTTTGATATTTGGAAATTGTTATAAAACTTAAAGGTTAATTCAATGAACTGCATGATCTTTTGTCAGAATCCTCTTCCGCCTTGTAATTGCCTGTTGTCTCCCAAAAAAATCTAATATCACTGCTAGATAAGAAGAACACACTAACTCCTTCAAACTTGAATTCAAGTTACAAATGACCAGTGATGCAGCACTAATGGAAGATCAAGAGCTGCATTGTGCACACCCCGATGGGGAAGGCTGGCAGGCAAGGGATGTGGATTAGGGGACTGTAAGATGTGACAACATGCCAAGGGCTGTGTTCCTGGTGCTCACAGACCTTCAGGTGTCCCTGCTGCAATTTTATCAGTGGCAGAGGAAGTATCAGAAAACCCAATGCGGGCTTGTTGATGCCCTTAAGTGGAGAATTAATGCAAGTGGAGGGGGGTTTGACCTCTTTTGCCATGCCACTTAGTTAGATCAGGCAGCTTGCCTTGCATGTCAATGCAGAGGATAGTTTTCTGCTTGGGTGTATGCTATGTCAGTCTCACACCTGCACCGCACATCAGCTGCCTGCTGCTTCTGTTTCTCTCTGTGCAAGGGGATGAAGTCCCTGATTGCTAAGACCATAGTCCTCTCCAGCCTGGGCCTGAGCTGGTACCTGGTGTCTGGCAGTCCTCCAAGTGCCAATTTGCTGAGTGTGCTTCTTCCTCAGCCATTTGCAGAGCAGTCCCCGTGAGGGGCTCACCAGATTTTTGGATATATGCTTCCTAAGGTAACATTCTCACCTGAGCCAGGGAGGGATGGAGGAGGCAGCCTTGCTGATCCTTCCCATGTGGCCTTTGGAGTCTTGTCCTTGGAGGTCAAGGATATTACTTCTGGCAGAGCAGGCAATTTCGTAGCTAAACTTGTGGACATCCCATTGGTCTCTCTGTAAGACAGGAGAGAAGATGCCATAGGCAACAGTTAGAACTGATGTAAAATGAGTGACACTGATAATGGGGTTACTGTAGAGTCAGTCAGCTGTGCACAGACCATGCAGGGTTAGTACTGTGAAAGATATGGTGCGGGTGGAGAACAACAGTAAATCAAGGAAGATGTTACTGGCAATAGTGAGAAATACAGGCCAAGAGACATAGGAATACAGTAGCAGAGAGAGAGTGAGAATGACACAGTACAGAGAAGAGTGCAGAACCTACCTTGGTACAGTAGAGAAAGTATTGACCTTCTTAAAGCACAGCTGCCATTCCTTCATGCCAGAGAGAATACACTAACCTGGATGGCATCATAGGATGGGATTGTCACATTTTTCTGTCCTGGCCTCCAGGATGACATTGCCCCTCTTCTGCACCACCCCTTTAATCAGGATCTCTAGGTCCCTGTCGGAGAATTGTGGAGCCATCTTCCTCTTTACTAACACCTTCTAACTGAATGTCTGTCACTGATTAGAATGATTTCAGAATGCTTGTGGTTGGAGTTGAATAGCATTTTATATAAAAAAAGGGGCAACAACAGGAGTAATATGACACTGTAGTGATTGGAATGAGGGCAAGGTGTGGATCTTATTGACTATAAGGTCCTTGATTGGGGCTGTTAACCTGGGCCAATCAGGGAGCCCTGGCTAACAGATATAAACAGGAGATGTGCTCGGGAATAAAAATAAGCACTACCGCACTTAGGTGGTAATGTGGGGGTTAAATTTAAAAATATATTAAAAATACAGACTAACCATCACACAGACCAACCATAAAAAAGAATAAAAAGAAAGAAATAAAGAAAAAAAAAGAAAAAAAAAACAAAAAAAAAATAAACAGGAGATGAGTGTCAGGCATCCTTATCACTCTGAGAGCTGACTCTGACAGAGTTGGATCAGTGTCAAGGACTCTTCATGTGTAAACAAAGGCTGACTTGGTGCTGGGATCCCAGCCTCTGTGGAGTTATTTCCATTCACAGCTAAGCTACAAATGAAGATTTTAAAAAAACAGGAGATTTGGGGAAAAAATAAGCACTACTGCAGTTAGGTGGTAGTGTGGGAAAAACAAAAAAAAACACAACAGGAGTTGTCAGATATCCTGTTCACTCTGAGAGCTGGCTCTGAGGGAGCAGGATCAGTGTCAAGGACTCTTGACGTGTAAATAAAGGGTGGTTTGGTGACAGGATGCTGGCCTTTGTGCAGTTATGTCAATGATGATGAAAGAAAAGCACCCTCCTGAAGAAATATGTTCGCAACAATCGTTTTTGTGTTGGGGAAAGTAGTTCTGGCATCATGCTGATATTTGGGAAGCTTGACTCATTCGAAAAAAAATAAACAGGAGATTAAGTTGAAAGGTGGGTAGGCTGTCCTAGAGGTGGTTGAAAGGTGTGTCAGGGTGGACTGAGAACTGGAAGGAGCATGGGGTGGGCTGCCTTAGTGTGGTCAGAAGGTGGGAGAGACGGGGGCTTGCTGGGTCTGTATTGTCTAATGTACAAATGTTATTGTCACTGTCTTGTCATATGTGAAACTGGGATTTGAGGTTTGTTCTCATGTCCCTGTAAACTGTTTGAACGGTAGAGTTTGGGGCCTGGCTTTGCTGCTCCTCTCCCTTGTAAAATTGTGTCTCTTGTATGCAGCTGTAAATGTAATTGTTTGTTGTAAACTGTTTTTGTAATTTGTTTAATTTAAAAAAAACTGGAGATTGGTGTTTTGACTGAGCCCTGTGGAAGACATACATTTTACCAGAGGAGCTGCTCCTGTGGGGAGGCCTAGCCCTGGGACTGGGCCTCTGAAGATTGAGCACCTGTGTGTGTGTGCTGGGAGGTGAGCAGTTGCTGTATCCTGGAGTTTGGGAGAGCTCCTTTCCTTCAGGAGTGGACCAACCCCTGTGAGTTAACTGCACTTGTACTATGTACTGTGTTCCTGTGAGTGGGCCTGGCTCTCCAAGGCTGGACCAGGACTCCATCGAGACTGCACACCTGCTGCCTCCAGGAGTGGACTCTGCCCTTGGTTGCGGACTCTGTTTTTAACAACGGACTCTGCAGTTTGGAGTGGACTCTACTTCCAACATTGCACACTGTATCCTGGAGTGGACTCTTCCTGGAAATGGATTCTATATTTTGAAGACTGTATAGATTTGGACTGTGTACCAGAAAGGACTGTTTTTTTTTTGTAACTAACTGTATTGTGGTGTTTCCTGGGTCTATCACCCGTACTGTCTTGTGTGTCCCTGGGTCTGGCAGGCCTTGCTGTGAGCTGGGAGGCTCATGGGTCGTCCTGAAAGCTAACACCCCAACAGCCGGCGGGTGGGTAGGCTACCCTGTGAACCTGAAAGCTAGAGGATGGGTAGGCCACCCTGACGCCAGGCTCCCTGAGAGCTGTCGTCAGTGCTGTCACCCCAGGCAGGTACTAGGGTGGGCTGCCCCAGAGGTGGTCAAATGGTGTATCAGGGCAGACCGAGAACTGGAATGGGCATCGGGTGGACTGAGAGCCAGAAGGTGGGTAGGAGTGGGCTGCCTTAGTGGTCAGAATGTGGGAGGGATGGGGGCTTGCTGGGTCTGCATTGTCTGCACTTTTGTACATTAGACAATCCAGTTACATACAAATATCATTGTCACTGTCTTGTCCTATGTGGAACTGGGATTTCAGGTTTGTCCTCATCTCCCTGTAAAATGGTTGAACGGTAGGGTTTGGGGCCTAGCTTTGCTGCTCCTCTCCCTTGTAAAATTGCTGTTTCTTGTGTACAACTGTAAATGTTTCTTGTAAACTTTTTTTTATTTTATTAAACAAATTACAAAACAGGAGATTCAGAGCCTTCTCAGTTTAGGGCACTGACTCTGCGCTGGCTGGTGTTATAGTCAGTATGTTAGTTTCTGCTTCCTTTTTTTTTGGAAGGGGAAAACCTGATTCCTGACCTGGCTGAATTATTTCGCCAGATTGTTAACGGGCATTCCTTTTAGTGAGGACTGATTTGTTCAACTCTTGATGCGCACAATGTGTTTCAGGTGTAGCTCAGTTCTCATTAGGGGATTGATGTTTCACTGGCTGGTTACAGCTTGTGTTACTGTGTCCTTTTTTTTCCTCAAAAAAGAAAAATGTTAATTTTATGGTAGGGATTAGCCCTTGGACTCTAGTTTTCTTTGCTTTTTGTATGTGTCTTCTCTTTTTATTGGTGTTTTGGACTGAGCCCTGTGGAAGACATACATTTTACCAGAGGAGCTGTTCCAGTGGGGAGGCCTAGCCCTGGGACTGGGCCTCTGAAGATTGAACACCTGTGTGTGCTGGGAGGTGAGCAGTTGCTGTATCCTGGAGTTTGGCAGCAGACCTTTCCTTCAGGAGTGGACCAGATCCCTGTGAGTTAACGGCATCTGTACTATGTTCCTGTGAATGGGCCTGGTTTTCCAAGACTAGGCCAGGACTCCATGGAGACTGAATGCCTGTGTGCTGTGGGGTGTGCATTTGCTGCCTTCAGGAGTGGACTCTGCCCTTGGTTGCGGACTCCGTTTTTAGCAACGGACTCTGCAGTCTGGAGTGGACTCTATTTCTGACATTGCGCACTGTATACTAGAGTGGACTCTTCCTGGAAATGGATTCTATATTTTGAAGACTGTATAGATTTGGACTGTGTACCAAAAAGGACTGTTTTTATTTTGGTAATTTAATTGTATTGTGGTGTTTCCTGGGTCTATCACCTGCACTGTCTTGTGTCCCTGGGTCTGGCAGGCCTTACTGTGAGCTGGGAGGCTCATAGGTCGTCCTGAAAGCTGTCACCCCGAGAGCCGGAGGGTGGGTAGGCCATCCTGCAAACCTGAAGGTTGTTAGGCTGTCCTGAAAGGCGGAGAGTGGGTAGGCCACCCTGATGCCAGTCACCCCGCGCCAGATGGTGGGTAGGCCGTTCTGAGTGCTGCCTTCCCAAGAAGGGGTAATCTGGATGGACTGTCAGAGGAGCAGAGAGCCAGAAGGTGCATAGGGGCGGGCTGAGATCCGGAAGGCTTGTGGGCTACCCTGCATGCTGTCATCCCAGGGAAGGGGATGGGCTATCCTAGAGGTGGCCGGAAGGTGTGCCAGGATAGTCCACTGGCCAGACAGCGCATCAGAGTGAGTGAGAGCCCAATGGTACATAGGGGCAGACTGAGAGCCAGAAGGCAGGTAGCCGTCCTCAGTGCTGTCACCCCAGGCAGGTACTGGGGCGGGCTGTCCTAGAGGTGGTCGAAAGGTGTCAGGGCGGATCGAGAACTGAAAGGGGCATGGGGTGGACCGAAAGCCGCAGGCGCGTAGGGGCAGGCTGCCTCAGTGGCTGAAAGGTGAGAGGGACGGGAGCTTGCTGGGTCTGTATTGTCTGTACTTTTTTATGTAACTGGATTGCCTTGTGTATAAAGGTCATTGTTGCTGTCCTTTTTCTATTTGAAACTGGTTTGTCCTCGATTCCCTGTAAACTGAACGGTAGGGTTTGGGGCCTGGCTTTGCTGCTCCTCTCCCTTGTAAAATTCTGTTGTAAACAGCTATAAATGTTAACTGTTTTTGTAAATTGTTTTGTAATTTGTTTAATAAAATATTATAAACAGGAGTTTAGGGGACTGATTATTTGCTGGCTGGTGCTACAGTCAGTATGTTACTGTTGCAATTGGTTTCTGCTCCCTTTTTTTTTCTAGGGTGAAAATCTGATTCCTGAACTGGCTGAATTATTGAGCCAGTTTGTTAACTGGCATTCCTTTTGGTGAGGACTGTTTTGTTAAACTCCTGATGCACATAATGTGTTTCAGGTGTAACCCCATTCTCATTAGGGGAATGTTGTTTCACTGGCTGGTTACAGCCTGTGTGTTACTCTTTCTTTTCTCAAAAAAGAGAAATGTTAATTTTGTGATAAGGCTTTGCCCTTGGACTCTAGTTTCCTTTTTTTGTCTTCACTGTTTTTGGTGTTTGGACTGAGCCCTTGTGGAATGAATACATTTGACCAGAGAAGCTGTTCCTATGGGGAGGCCTAGCCCTGGACTGGGCCTCTGAAGATTGAACACCTGTGTGCGTGCTTGTGTGTGTGCGTGCATGCACGCTGGGAGGTGAGCACTTACTGTAACCTGGAGTTTGGGTGAAGACCTTCAGGAGTGGACCAAACCCCTGCAGTTTACTGCATCTGTACAATGCACTGTTCCTGAGAGTGGACCTGGCTTTCCAAGGCTGGGCCAGGCCTCCATGGGGACTGATTGCCTGTGCTGGAGTGTGCATTTACTGCCTTCAGGAGTAGACACTGCAGTTTGGAGTGCACTCCGTTTTGGACAATGCACCTCAAACTGGAGTAGATGCTATTTCTGGGAATGGACTCTCTATTTTGAAGACTCTATATAGATTTGGACTGTGGACCAGAAAGGACTCTGTTTTTACATAATTAACTAACTGTTTTGTGTTGTTTGGGTCTATCACCTGCACTGTCTTGTGTCCCTGGGTCTGGCAGGTCTTACTGTGAGCTGGGAGACTCATGGGTCATCCTGAAAGCTCATCCCAAGAGCCGGAGGGTGGGTAGGCCATCCTGTGAACCTGAAGGTTGGTAGGCTGTCCTGAAAGCCAGAGGGTGGGCAGGCTGTTCTGAGTGCTGTCATCCCGAGAAGGGGTGATCAGCGTGGGCTGCCCTCTAGGTGGTCGAAAGGTGCTGAGGTGATTAGTGATGCCAGAAGGTGGGGCAGGGGCTTGCTGGGTCTGTATTGTCTGCATTTTTTTTATATAACTGGACTGTCCTTTTATGTACAAATGTCATTATCACTGTCTTTTATATGTGAAACTGGGATTTGAGGTTTGTCCTCGTCTCCCTGTAAACTGGTTGAACAGTAGGGTTTGGGGCCTGGCTTTGCTGCTCTCCCTTGTAAAATTGCTGTCGTATACAGCTGTAAATGTTTACAAAAAAGTTAACTTTTTTTTTTGTAATTTGTTTAATAAAATATTATAAGTGAACAGGAAGTTGCCTCAGAAGCTGATATTAGGGCAGGGGGCCTAAAAAGGCAGATCAAGAGGTGAGTTCTCAAGAGTGTTTTTAATGAAGGAGAGAAAGACCAGAGGCTGAGGGAGGGAACTCCAGAGATTTTGGGCCCAAGTATGAAAGGGGAAAGATATCAGGGATGCGCAGTGAGCTAAGAACAGGGCTAATATTTCTGTAATCCTCAATTCCTGCTTCTCCAGGCAGCGCAATGCCCTTTTGAATTTCCAGGTGTTTCCTACACCTGGTGACATTCCTGGAAACACATAGGTGGCCAAGGTTAGATTTCCTTGGTCTGCGTTACTTTCAACAACCAGGTGAGACTTTGAGGAAATGGTTTATTGACTGTAATTTAAAAAAACAGGAGATTAATACAGGATAAGGTTCTTGCACAATAGTGTCTTTTTTGTTAAACTGAGTCTGTACACACACAACCATGTGATATATAAGCATGATTTGCTGTGCAGTAGTACTGTAGGGGGTAAAATAAACAGGTTCAGAGAATTTCCACCCTTCAGGGAATGGCAGAGTTAGCTGGTCTGAGTCCATGTACTGTGCATGTGTAAATAAAGACTGACTTGGTAATGAGATCCTGATCTGTGCAGTTTTATTTCAGATCTCCAGCTAATACTGCGGTTTGTTTTAGCAACTTGGCACAGCCTAGGCGTCAGTTGAAATGACTGGAAAGGAACTTTGTTCGCACTTGGATGTGCAGGTAGTTCTGCTGTGATGTTATTTTTGCTGGAAAAATTAGGGAATGATATTTAGGAGAACACTAACCTCTGTTGGCAATAGCGTGATTCCAGCGGGGGTGGGTTTGACCATTTCGTTCTGCGCGCAGGTCGATGTGAATGCTGAAATCTCGACGCCATTCTGCGTATGCTCCAGTGTCTGCGCCTGCATGACATCAGTGCCGTTCTGTACATGTGCTCTGCAAGCTCTGGTGTTTGTGCTGTTCTGTGCATGTGCCGATGTCAGCTGCCAATAGAGCAGCTTTCTGTGGGAGGTGGTGTATAGAGAGCAACTAATGTATTGTGCTAAATTTACTTTTGTTAATAAGTTTTCAACCTTCGTTCAGGCTGTGCTAGACTTTGTGTTAGACTTCTGGGTGATTTGTGAGCGATTTTGCTGGTCTGCCCTGAACCCCTCTTTTTCCCATTGGCTCCATTATTTCTATTGAGCAATTTCCTATGAAGCGAGTTTTGGCTGGTATGTAACTGTTACAGGAGGGCTACCTGTGTCAGCCTTGGAAGCAGATTATAAACAGATTCCTGTAGAAGGGATAAGAGAAAGACCGAAGATAGAAGATTTTTGGTTTATTATACAGGGGAGGAAATGTAAACAGCATATGTGTATGTAACCACTGGGATATGAAGGTTGATAGTTTCCTGGGGCAGAGATGAGGTGGAGATTGAACAGAAGGTAGACAGTGTGGGTTACAGCAAGACAGAAGCAAGCCTAAAACTGGGACACCAGTGCAGGGTCGGGAGTGAGGTGCTGTTTCTCTTCTATACAAATGACTTATTTTCTTATAGGAAGTAAATTTTCAAATTTTCTGGGTGACACATAATTTGACAATATAAGAACTAATGAGCAGGTCCATTTGCCACAGGGAACCATTGACCCATTGATAATGTGCTATGACACTGTGCACATTTAGATTTCTACTGCCCTATGTAAAGTATACATTAAAAGGAGCAATATGGAAAGGCAATATAATTCAAAAGGTATTATTTTCATAGGCACACATCATAAGCACCAAGGCAAGCTAATGGGACAGTTTAGAAGACATTTGCAATGCTTGGTTTTGTAGGGACATTGACCAAGGAAGTAATGACTAAATCCAAATAAATCACTGCTTAGACCTCCATTAGAATAGTCCCCCAGTTGGGCCTTTGAGACCATTCAGGTTTCTCGTTTTCCTTCAGAGAAGGTAAAGGAGGATTAATAGAAAATTACAAATGGTTTTAATAAGGTAGGGATGATTTGTTTCCTGTATTAAAACAATTACCAAACGGGGAAAAAAGATTGTTATCCATGCAGTGGCTTGTTGGTGCTTGTGGAATGTTCAGCATTGTTTGTTTGAGTTCTGAGGCACCGAATTAGTGTTCCTCTACAGCAGGTCAACATCGAGGCTTAGACAAGGATGGTGCAAATGTTAAAAGCTACTTACAAGTGCAAGGCAATGACCATTTCCACAAAGACAGAATCATCACTCCTTGATGCTGAAGGGCATAAGCATCACTGAAGTGCTGACCATTATTATCATGGCGGAATACCATTGACTACCTTTTTGTAGACAGTGTACAGAAAGCAAGCTTTCTTCTCAAAAGTGTGGGAATTTTGTGGTGAGGAGCTCTGCTCTGAAATTCCAAAGCCTTTCCACAGCCTACAAGACAGTGTGATGCAATAATGTTTGCTTACTTGGATGGGTGATGGATCAAAAAGTTCAATACCGTCTTTAAAAAGCAGCCCACTCGATCAGCAGCCCATCTACCAACTGAACCAGTTACTCTCTCTCAGTAGCAGCAGTGTGTATGCTAAATTAAGGTGCATTTCATCAAGCCTCCTTCAACAGCACATCATAGACCCATGACCACGGCAATCTTGAAGGGCAAGATGAGCAGATATGTGGGAATTACCATCTTCAAGTTCCCCTCTGAGATTCACCATCTTGACTTGGAAATATGTCACTATTCCTGGAGCAGAAGCCTTTCAAATATAACTGTAGTTGTACCTGAAACATGTAAAGTGGAGTAGTTCAAGAAGGTAACTTATCGACACGTCCTCAAAAGTGATTAAGAGCAATGAATGCTAGTCTAGCCGACATCCCATAAATTAATTTTTGAATAAAGGAAAGCTGATTCTTAGAGGATTGAAAGGTGCATAACCTCTCGAGAGCATTGGAATAAACAAGTCTGGATGTAATATCCAGGACATAAGAGCAGGGATGGATTATTCAGAATGTGGTAGACTAACCGGAGTACAGTGGGATAATAAAGTTTAGTGGTAATATGGTCATGAAACCTGGTTTCAGCAGCAGAATTAACTGAGGGGCAAAGCTGATGACTATACAGAGTTAGAAATAAGTGGTCTTATGGGCAAGACAAAAATAATATCGAAAGTTCCTCTCAGAATCACAAGAGACACCAATGTTGCAAACAGACTGTCTCCATTTCAGAATATTGCCAGGGAGATGGAAGGAGCCAGCAGACTGAGAGAGGAATTCTGAAGGCAATTGGAAGCAACGACTTCAGTCCACCACTATTTAACTCTAGGAAGTTTCTATTTATATGGAATTGGATGTTAGGTTAGGTGGATTGGCTATACTAAATTGTCCCATAGAGTCGAAGGATGTGGAGGTTATGTGGATTAGCTGTGGTAAATTCAGGGTTAGAGGAATAGGGTTGAGAAGGTGGGTCAGGGTGGGATGCTCCTCAGTGAGTTGGTGTGGACTTGATGGGTTAAATGGTCCCTTTCCATCCTGTGGTCCCTTTCCTTTCTGACTGTCAGTTTCTGTCTTTATATCCACAGCTATATTTTTGCTGCATCAATCACTTTCAATGAAATAATGTTTCAAAATAATAATTATAAACAGATTCTGGTCATGAAATCTGTAAGATATCTTTGCCTGTGTGTGGGATCTAGTTTGGTAATTAAACATTTCTTGCACTTTCTACAATACAGATATGCTCACTCTATAAAGGACCGGACTATTAATTGTGCATATGCATAGCAGCAGTTTTTTTAATTTCAAGAGAGACCAGTGAGGTAATCAGTATTCTGATCACGAACTACATTTTTGCTTAAGACTTTTCTGCAAAGAAAACCATTCATTATCTCCATCTGAAAGGTCAGATAGGGTTAAAGAATTATTCAGTCAGGTTAATGAATTGTCAGATAAGCTGATTACCATATGAATTTTTACTTTTGAATTTTTAACTGTAATCATCCAACCTCCTCTCTTTCCCCGCACACCCCCCCCCACCTTTTGAAACAAACATGCCATAGAAATAATTATTTCTGTGAAGAAGGGAGATTGGAAAAGGAATGATAAATAAATTAGCAAAAAAACTAAGATTTGCCAATTTCTTATTGTTTATGGACTCAGTGGCACAGTGGGTAGCACTGCTGCTTCACAGCACCAGGGTCCCAGGTTCGCTTCCTGCCTCGGGCGACTGTCTGTGTGGAGTTTGCACATCTTCCATGTGTCTGCGTGGGTTTCCTCCGGGTGCTCCAGTTTCCTCCCACAGTCCAGAGATGTGCAGGTTAGGTGAATTGCCCGTAGTGTTAGGTGCATTAGTCAGAGGGAAATGGGCTGGGTGGGTTACTCTTCGGAGGGTCGGTGTGGACTTGTTAGGCCAAGGGGCCTGTTTCCACACTGTAAGGAACCGAACCTAATCTAATCTAACTACATAAAATTCACCTTCCAATCTCTGCCTCATTTGCAACCCACAGTGTTGCAGTCTTGTCCACAGAGCAATAAATATAGGCTTCAAAGGATTGGACTGCTTTCTGCGAGCATCAATCTGATCCAGATTAGCCATTTCAGCCAATTGCGTTGACCACAAGGATTAGATTAGATTCCCTACATTTTGGAAACAGGCCCTTCGGCCTGACCCTCCAAAGAGTAACCCACCCAGACCCATTTCCCTCTGACTAAGGCACCTAACATTATGGGCAATTTAGCATGGCCAGTTCACCTGACCTGTACATCTTTGGACTATGGGAGGAAACCGGAACACCTGGAGGAGACCCATGCAGGCACAGGGAGAATGTGCAAACTCCACACAGTCTGTGAGGCAGCAGTGCTAACCACTGAGCCACCGTGCCACCCTTCATCTTGCTAGAAAATATTCTTGTAAGTAATAGGATAACTGCTTCTATGAATGATTCCAGTCACAAGATGACCTAAAAGAGAAAATCCAGATGTACACCACAAGCAAATGCACGTCAAATTAAATTCAAAGCTACTCTTGTTTTCTTTCATCACGCTTCAAGAACTATATTTTGAAGAGCATTTATTTAAAAAAATTGAAGTTTTTCATCTTGCACTCATTGGGGCAATTCATAGCATCAATATCTGCAGAGGCAATGGACTTGACATTAGTTGGATTAATAATCTAATGATGATGTTCTGGAGACCACTTCATAGCAGATTTGCATCCAATAAGATATCTGGAATTGAGAATCTAGTTTTGGAAAGGTGCAGAAGTAACAGGGTTATGGTCATGGGTGACTTTGACTTTAACTTCCCTAATGTTGATTGGAACCTCCTTAGTTCAATTTGTTTGGAAGGAACAGTTTTTGTCAGGTCTGTCCAGGAAGGATTCCTGACTCAATATGTCAATAGACTGACTGGAGGGAGGCCATATTGGATTTTGTGCTTGGCAACGACCCAGGTCAGGTGTCAGATCTCTGTGGGAGACCATTTCAGTGATAGTGATCACAAGTCCCTGACCTTCATTCTCCTCCTGGAGAGTGATAGGTGTAGACAGTATGGGAAAGTTTAATTGTGGAGGGGAGGGGGTGGGGATGGGGAATGACAATGCTCTTTGGCACAAACTGGGGCACTTACTTTGTGCATTTTCCTGAGAACATCTGTTCCCAATGGAAATGTGGAGTTTGTTCAGGAAGCACAACAGGTTTGTCCCACTGAGCCATGGTAGGTTGAAAGAACTTTGGCTGATGAGGGATGTGGAACATCTAGTCAAATGGAGAAGGAAGCTTAGTTAAGGTTGAAGAGACCAGGATCAGACAGGGCACTAGATGGTTTACAAGGTAGCCAGGAAAGAACTGAAGAATGAACTCGGGTGAGCTAGAATGGGGGATAGAAACGCTTTAGTGGGTAGAATTAAGGAAAACCCTAAGACCTTCTACATTTATGTATGGAACAAGAGGATGGCCATAGTGAGGGTAAGAAATCAGGGATAGTGGAGGGAACTTGTGCCTGGAGTTGGAGGAGGTAGGGGAAGTCCTAAATGAATACTTTATTTCAGTATTCACTACTGAAAGGGACCTTGTTTGTGAGGACAGTGTGAAACAGGCTGATATGCTCCAACAGGTTGATGTTAAGAAGGAGGATGTGCTGAAAATTTTGAAAAACATAGTTAGATAAATCCCCTGGACCAGATGGAATATACCCTAGGTTATGACAGGAGGCGAGGGAAGAGATTGCAGTGTGTTTGGCGATGATCTTTGCATCCTCACTGTCCACTGGAGTAGTGCCAGATGATTGGAGGTTGGCAAATCATTTTCCCTTGTACAAGAAACAGAATAGGGATAATCCTGGGAATTTCACACCAGTTAGTCTTACATATGTGGTGGGCAAACTATTGGAGAGGAGTCTGAGACAGGATTTATGATTGGTTTTCCAAGCATAGTTTGATTAGAGATATCAGCATGGCTTTGAGAGGGGCAGGTCATTCCTCACAAACCTTTTTGAATTCTTTTGAGGCTGTGACAAAACAAAATGAAGGTAGAGCAGTGGATGTGGTATACATGGGTTTTCGGAAGGTGTTTGATAAGGTTCCCCATGAGAGGTTCATTTAGAAAATAAGGAGGAATGAGATACAGGAAAATCTGGCTGTCTGGATCTAAATTTGGCTAGCCCCTTGAAGAGAGGATGGCAGTAGATGGAAAGTATTTAGCCTGGAGCTTGGTGACCAGTGATGTCCCACAGGGATCTGATCTGGGACCTCCTGCTCTTTGTGATTTTTATAAATGACTTGGATGAGGAAGTGGAAGGGTGGTTTAGTAGGTTTGCTGATGACACAAACAGTGGTGGGCAGGGCTGATGTAAGCTGCAATGGGACATTGACAGGATGCAGAGCTGGACTGAAGTGGCAGATGGAGTTCAACCTGGAAAAGTGTGAAGTAATTCATTTGGAAGATCACATTTGAATGCAGAATAGAGTTAAAGGAAGCATTCGTGGCTATGTGGAGGAATGGAGAGATCTTAGGGTCCATGTCCTTAGATCCCATAAAGTTTTCACCCAAGTTGATAGGGTTGTTAAGAAGGCATATGTTGAGTTGGCTTTCATTAGCAGGGGGATTGAGTTTAAGAGCCATGAGGTTATGCTGTAGTTCTATAGAGCCCTGATTAGACCATACTTGCAACATTGGTTGTTCAGTTCTGGTTGTCTCATTAAAGGAAGGATGTAGAAGCTTTAGAGAGGATGCAGAGAAGATTCATCAGGATGCTGCCTGCACTGGATGGTATGCCTTATGAAGAAAGGTCAAGGGAGCTAAGAATTTTCTCATTGGAGCAAAGAAGGGTGAGAGGCAACTAGATTAAGGTGTACAAGATGATAGGCATAGATAGAGTGAATAGTCAGAGACTTTTTACCAGGACAGAAATGGCTATCACAAGGGAGCAAAACTTTCAAGTGGGGATTAGAGGAAGGTTTGGGGAGATGTCAGAGGCAGGTTCTTCACACTCAGTGGTGGGTGCGTAGAATGCACTGCCAGGAAAGGTAGCAGAGTCAGATACATTAGGGACATTTAATCAACTCTTGAATAGGCTCATGGTTGAAAGTAAATGAAGGATATGTAGGTTAGTTTGACCTTAGAGTAGGATAAAAGGTTAGCACAGCGTCAAGGGCTGAAGGGCCTGTAATGTGCTGTACTGTTCAATTTCTACTTACGAAAGTGAAACCATTGTTGTTTTACCAAAAATCAATCAGATTCACCAAACTCCTTAAGGCAAGGAAATCTACCATCCTTACCTGGTCTGGCCTACATGTGACTCCAGGCACACTATTGTTGACTCGCAGCTATCTCTCAAATGGCCACTCAGTTGTATCAGTTGCTACCAAGTCTCAACAAAGACGGGAAACTGGACAGACCACCTGGCATCGACCTGGGCACCAGAAAGGACAATGGCTGAAACAGTCATAGAAATGTATAGCCTGGAAACAGACCCTTCAGTCCAACCCGTCCATGCCGACCGGATATCCCAACCCCACTTGCCAGCACCCAGCCCATATCCCTCCAAACCCTTCCTATTCATATACCCATCCAAATGTCTCTTAAATGTTGCAATTATACCAGCCTCCACCACATCCTCTGGCAGCTCATCCCATTCATGCACCACCCTCTGCATGAAAAAGTTGCCCCTTAGGTCTCTTTTATATCTTTCCCCTCTCACCCTAAACTTATGCCCTCTAGTTCTGGACTCCCCGATCCCAGGGAAAAGACTTTGTCTATTTATCCTATCCATGCCCCTCATAATTTTGTCAACCTCTATAAGGTCACTCCTCAGCCTCCGACACACCAGGGAAAACAGCCCCAGCCTGTTCAGCCTCTCCCTGTAACTCAGATCCTCCAACCCTGGTAACATCCTTGTGAATCTTTTCTGAACCCTTTCAAGTTTCACAACATCTTTCCGATAGGAAGAAGACCAGAATTGCATGCAATATTCCAACAGTGGCCTAACCAATGTCCTGTACAGCCGCAACGTGATCTCCCAATTCCTGTACTCAATACTCTGACTATTAAAGGAAAGCATACCAAATGCCTTCTTTACTATCCTATCTACCTGCTACTCCACTTTCAATGAACTGTGCACCTGCACTCCAAGATCTCTTTGTTCAGCAACACTCCCTCGGACCTTACCATTAAGCGTATAAGTCCTGCTAAGATTTGCTTTCCCAAAATGCAGCACCTCACATTTATCTGAATTGAACTCCATCTGCCACTTCTCAGCCCATTGGCCCATCTGGTCCAGATCCTGTTGTAATCTGAGGTAACCCTCTTCGCTATCCACTACACCTCCAATTTTGGCGACATCTGCAAACTTACTAACTGTACCTCTTATGCTCGTATCCAAATCATTTATGTAAATGACAAAAAGTAGAGGGCCCAGCACCAATTCTTGTGGCACTCCACTGGTCACAGGCCTCCAGTCTGAAAAACAACCCTCCACCACCACCCTCTGTCTTCTACCTTTGAGCCAGTTCTGTATCCAAATGGCTAGTTCTCCCTGTATTCCATGAGATCTAACCTTGCTAATCAGTCTTCCATGGAGAATCTTGTCAAACGCCTTACTGAAGCCCATATAGATCACATCTACTGCTCTGTCCTCATCAATCTTCTTTTTACTTCTTCAAAAAGCTCAATCAAGTTAGTGAGACATGATTTTCCACGCTCAGTCATGTTGACTATCCCTAATCAGTCCTTGCCTTTCCAAATACATGCACATCCTGTCCCTCAGGATTCCCTCCAACACCTTGCCCACCAGCGAGGTCAGGCTCATCGGTCTATAGTTCCCTGGCTTGCCTTTACCACCCTTCTTAAACAGTGGCACCACGTTTTCCAACCTCCAGTCTTCCGGTACCTCACCTGTGACTATCGATGATACCAAATATCTTAGCAAGAGGTCCAGCAATCACTTTTCTAGCTTCCCACAGTGTTCTCGGGTACACCTGATCAGGTCCTGGGGAATTATCCACTTTTAACCGTTTCAAGACATCCAGCACTTCCTCCTCTGTAATCTGGACATTTTGCAAGATGCCATCATCTATTTACCTACAGTCTATATCTTCCATATCCTTTTCCACAGTAAATACTGATGCAAAATACTCATTTGGTATCTTCCCCCATTTTCTGTGGCTGCACACAGGCTGCCTTGCTGATCTTTGAGGGGCCCTATTCTCTCCCTAGTTACCCTTTTGTCCTTAATATATTTGTAAAACCCCTTTGGATTCTCCTTAATTCTATTTGCCAAAGCTATCTCATGTCCCTGTTTTGCCCTCCTGATTTCCCTCTTAAGTATACTCCTACTTTCTTTATACTCTTCTAAGGATTCCCTCGATCTATCCTGTCTATACCTGACATATGCTTGCTTCCTTTTTCTTAATCAAACCCCCAATTTCTTTAGTCACCCAGTATTCCCTAGACCTACCAGCCTTCCCTTTCACCTGACAGGAATATACTTTCTCTGGATTCTTATTATCTCATTTCTGAAGGCTTCCCAATTTCCAGTTGTCCCTTTACCTGTGAACATCTGCCTCCAATCAGCTTTTGAAACTTCTTGCCCAATACTGTCAAAATTGGCCTTTCTCCAATTTAGAACTTCAACTTTTCGATCTGGTCTATCCTTTTCCATCACTATTTTAAAACAAATAGAATTCTGGTCGCTGGCGCCAAAGTGCTCCCCCACTGACACCTCAGTCACCTGCCCTGCCTTATTTCCCAAGAGTAGGTCATGTTTTGCACCTTCTCTAGTAGGTACATCCACATACTGAATCAGAAAATTGTCTTTTACATACTTAAGAAATTCCTCTCCATCTAAACCTTGAACACTATGGCGGTCCCAGTCGATGTTTGGAAAGTTAAAATCCCCTACCATAACGACCCTATTATTCTTATAGATAGCTGAGGTCTCCTTACAAGTTCGTTTCTCAATTTCCCTCTGACTGTTGGGGGGTCTATAATACAATCCTAATAAGGTGATCATCCCTTTCTTATTTCTCAGTTCTACCCAAATAACTTCCCTGGATGTATTTCCGGGAATATCCTCCCTCAGCTCAGCTGTAATGCTATCCCTTATCAAAAATGCTACTCCCCCTCCCCTCTTGCCTCCCTTTCTATCCTTCCTGTAGCATTTGTATCCTTCTTGCAAAAATGCCATCCCGTATTCCCAATTTCTCCGCCTCCGCCGTATCTGCTCCCAGGAGGACCAGTTCCACCATAGAACACACCAGATGGCCTCCTCATTTAGAGACCGCAATTTCCCTTCCCACGTAGTTAAAGATGCCCTCCAACGCATCTCGTCCACATCCTGCACCTCTGCCCTCAGACCCCACCCCTCCAACCGTAACAAGGACAGAACGCCCCTGGTGCTCACCTTCCACCCTACAAACCTTCGCATAAACCAAATCATCCGCCAACATTTCCGCCACCTCCAAAAAGACCCCACCACCAGGGATATATTTCCCTCCCCACCCCTTTCTGCCTTCCACAAAGACCGTTCCCTCCGTGACTACCTGGTCAGGTCCACACCCCCCTACGACCCACCCTCCCATCCTGGCACTTTCCCCTGTCACCGCAGGAACTGTAAAACCTGCGCCCACACCTCCTCCCTCACCTCTATCCAAGGCCCTAAAGGAGCCTTCCACATCCATCAAAGTTTCACCTGCACATCCACCAATATCATTTATTGTATCCATTGCTCCCGATGTGGTCTCCTCTACATTGGGGAGACTGGGCGCCTCCTAGCAGAGCGCTTTAGGGAACATCTCCGGGACACCCGCACCAATCAACCAAACCGCCCCGTGGCCCAACATTTCAACTCCCCCTCCCACTCTGCCGAGGACATGGAAGTCCTGGGCCTCCTTCACCGCCGCTCCCTCACCACCAGATGCCTGGAGGAAGAACGCCTCATCTTCCGCCTCGGAACACTTCAACCCCAGGGCATCAATGTGGACTTCAACAGCTTCCTCATTTCCCCTTCCCCCACCTCATCCTAGTTTCAAACTTCCAGCTCAGCACTGTCTCCTTGACTTGTCCGGACTTGTCCTACCTGCCTAGCTCCTTTTCCACCTATCCACTCCACCCTCTCCTCCTAGACCTATCACCTTCATCTCCTCCCGCACTCACCCATTGTACTCTATGCTACTTTCTCCCCTTCCCCACCCTCCTCTAGCTTATCTCTCCACGCTTCAGGCTCACTGCCTTTATTCCTGATGAAGGGCTTTTGCCCGAAACGTCGATTTCGCTGCTCGTTGGATGCTGCCTGAACAGCTGTGATCTTCCAGCACCTCTAATCCAGTATTTGCTTTCCAGCATCTGCAGTTATTGTTTTTACCTAGCTGCCAGTCCTGCCCATTCCTGAGCCATGTTTCTGTAATTGCTATGATAACACAGTCCCATGTTCCTAACCATGCCCTGAGTTCATCTGCCTTCCCTGTTAGGCCCTTTGCATTGAAATAAATGCAGTTTAATTTATTAGTCCTACCTTGTCCCTGCCTGCCCTGACTGTTTGACTCACTTCTGTTCTCAGCTGTACCCGTCTCAGAGTGATCTCTTTCCTCACTATCTCCCTGGGTCCCACCCCCTCCCCCCACCTTACTAGTTTAAATCCTCCCAAGCAGTTCTAGTAAATTTCCCTGCCAGTATATTAGTCCCCTTCCAATTTAGGTGCAATCCGTCCTTGTACAGGTCACTTCTACCCCAAAAGAGATTCTAATGATCCAAAAATGTGAATCCTTCTTCCATACACCAGCTCCTCAGCCATGCATTCATCTGCTCTATCCTTCTATTCCTGCCCTCACTTGCTCAGAGCACTGGGAGTAATCCAGATATTACTACGCATGAGGACGTCCTTTTTAAATTTCTGCCGAACTCTCTCTAATCTCCCTTCAGAGTCTCAACCTTTTCCCTTCCAATGTCATTGGTTCCAATATGGACAATGACCTCCTGCTGGCCCCTCTTCCCCGTGAGAACATTCTGCACCCTCTCTCATACATCCTTGATCCTGGCACTAGGGAAACAACACACCATTCTGCTTTTTCTCTGCTGGCCGCAGAAACGTCTGTCTTTCCCTCTGACTACAGAATCCTCTAACACAATTGATCTCTTGGAATCGGCGTACCCCTCGTTGAATTAGAGCCAGTCTCAATACCAGAAACTTGGCTGTTCGTGCTCCTTTTGGCAATGCAAATTCCTCCTTACTAACATCTGGGGCTAGAGCCATAGTCATGCTCACTTACAGACAATGTCTCAGACACCATAATCACTATCTATGCACATGTCCTGTTCCATCGACAGGACAGACCCAGCTGATGTTGTGACACAGTGGTATACAGTTGGGATGGACTTACCCTGGGGGTCCTTAACATTGACTGCAGAATCTGTGAAGACTCATGGCTTCTGGTTCATCATGGTCAAGGAGACCTCCTGCCACATACTGTCCCCCCCTTGATGGATGAATCGGTGCTCCCCTATGAGGGACAGCACTTGGAGGAAACAGTGAGAGTCACAAAGCGCAAAATGTATTCTGGCTGGAGGATTTCAGAGGCCACCCATTAGTGATTGCGCTGGTCTGGTCCGAAAGGATACAGCTGCTAGACAGGATCTGTTGCAGGTGGTGAGGGAACCAATAAAATGAAAAACACCTCTTTGACTTTATCCTTACTAATGTACCAGCTGCAGATACATCTGTTCTTTACGGTATCAGTAAAAGTGACCACCGCACAGTTCTTGTGGAGACCCAGTACCATCTTCATATTGAGGTTAACCTCCACCACGTTGTGTGTCACTTTTGCAGTGTGAAATGGGAAAAAAATTCAAACAAATTGAGCAAATCAAGCCTGGGCATCAAATCCCACCATGGCAGATTTGAATTCAATAAAATATCTGGAAATGAGAATCTACTTATGTGCTGTGACTATCAACAGCAGCAAAGTTGTTCTCCAACACAATCTGTAACCTCATCATCCAGCATATCCCCCCAAATCCACCATGACCATCAAGCCAGGTGGTCAACCTTGGTTCAACAGAGAGTGCAGGGCAGGCTAGGAGCAGCACCAGCCTAATTCAAAACTAGGTGTCAACCTGGTGAAGCTACCAAACGGGACTACTTGCATGCCCATCAGCACAAGCAACAAGTGACTGACAGAGCTAAATAAACCCATAATCAACAGATCAGATCTAAGCTCTGCTGTCTGGCCATATCAAGTCATGAATGGTGATAAACAATTAAACATTTCATTAGAGAAGTGGGATCCACAAATATCCCCACCCTTAATGATGGAAGAGCCCAAAGCATCATTGCAAACGATAAGGCTCGAAGAATTCACAACAATCTTCAGCCAGTGGTGCCAAATGGATGATCCATCTTGGCCTCTTCCAGTGGTCCCCAGCATCCCAGGTCATAGTCCCCAGCCAAATCGATTCACTCCATGTGATGTCAAGAAACAGTTGGAGGCACTGGATACTGTGAAGGCTGTGGCCCTGGTATCATTCTGGCAATAGTACTAAAGACTCTGGAACTTGCCTGCTCTGAGAAATTAATTGGAGAATAAATTCACTTGTTTTGTTGATTTGAAATGTATGCAGTGTGTGCATATGTTCTTTCCGCCTGCAAAGAAAAAATGCCTTCATGTATTAATATATGTAGTTTTTTTGCACACCACATGTGACATGGCATAAGCCTGAGTGACAATCCTTAATTGGTTGTCGACATTAATGCTACTTACACTCAGGATTATTTAGCAAATGTCCAGTTGCTGAATCACGTCAACTGTTGGACACTGTTGTGAGGTTTGGAAGTGTTAGCTGAAGAAAGATGCTGTTTAATACCATTCATCAGTCTTTGTGATATACAGTCTACATACCTAGCACCACACAGGGACTGAAATTCAAGTGTGACCTGATTCATTAATGTTATAGACAGGACGTCATTTTGGTTTGATGGTGGCATTTTGTTAGCGGCGAGCACCACTTGTGTTATAATTGCATTGTATACCCATTTGAATTCTGAACTAAGGTCTGTCAAATGACATTTTCTTCTCTTTTCTGATGATGCAAATAATTTTGCTGAAATTATTTTTCAATTGATTGCCATCAGCATTGTAAACTTCTATTCTGTATTTGTTCCTGCCATCATTATACTACCTACCACTGACTAAGGGGATATGAAAATTATATCTTTAATCTCTAACTAAGTGCATATCTACCTGGATTCATAGAAAGATTTTGAAGGATTGATTCACCTGGACTTGTATTTATTGTCCCTCCTATGAGAATGCAGGGATTTTTTTTTTGCCTTCTCAAATAATGTCCTTAAAATCTGTTGGATTATAACTTGGTGTTGCGTGATTTTTAACTTTATACACCCCCATCCAACACCGGCACCTCCAAATCTTAAAATTAGGATGTAACAGAGTGATATCTCAAGAGTCCTGAGCCTCTGTAATCAGAAAAGTAGGTCAGTGTTCATGCTGTTGTTTGTAAGCTTATAAACTGTGTGAGAGCTGCAATGGGCAGAACATTTTGATTGCAGCCAAGTAGGATTTTTATAAGTTGAAAATGTCGGAAAATAAGTTCAAAACGTTAAGAAGAAAGATCCAATATATTCGACAGGTTTCAAGATCCAAAGCGTATGAGTAAGAGTTGACAACATTTGTCTGTTGTTTTCAACAGATTTCTCGGAGGTACAACACAGGAATATTCATATCACAGTAACCAGAAGAATATTGATAGAGACAGAGATGCAACATTGCGACAGAGAGAATGTATGAGTGGATTTGAGGATCAGTTGCTTGACTGATAAATGTATTCAGACATTGCCTAAATACATTCAGAATTCCCTTTCACTGTTGATCTGTGTAGACACTAATTTTGCTGGAGGATAGGCTCATACTTGGGTTATCATCCACACTCCAGCATCATTGCTAATTGTAATTTTGAACACTCATAGAGACCTTTCACACGAAAGGCAAGATCTGTGATTTGTATTCTGCTGAATTAAACCTATTACTGTTGTCGGATTGATGACGTTTTCTTGCATTCTTTTCCAGGCAGGGATGATCGCCTTGCTATTGGCAATTTTGTTCCTTGTGATGATTCTGTACACTCGGCGGAGATGGTGCAAGCGGCGCCGTGTTCCACAGCCACAGAAAAGTGCCAGTGCAGAGGCAGCAAACGAAATCCATTACATCCCATCAGTGCTGATGGCCGGGCAGACTCGGGAGAGCGTGCGGAACACCCGACTGCAGGGTCACAACTCCAGCGGCTCCATCAGTATCCGGGAGACGCCGATACTCGACGGATATGAGTACGACATTGACGACCTTCGCCAACAGCTGCAGAGGGAATGCATGAACGGCGGGGAGGATTTCGGCAGCCAAGTGACACGTACCTTGGATTCTCTACAAGGTTGTGATGAGAAAACCTGCCTGGATCTCACTCCAGGTCTGTACCAATGCACTGCTTTACTGAGAATGGGGTTTGCTGGGTGAATAGTTCTTGCTGATGAAACAGGCTGGGCTGAAGTGCTTGGTGATACCATTATCAGTGTATATGCATTACAGCAGGAATGACTAAAGGTGACGATGTAAAAACTCGTCTAAACAGCTTATTTCAGAAGTTTGTCTGCACCACTTCACTCAAAACTAGAGGTTCCTACTCTTGAATGCATGTCGATCAAAAATTCATCGCATTTTTATGTATCTCTTCCTCAGACTGATATTGTCTAATACAAACAATAGTAAATTTTGCATTATTTTGAGGGGAGTTACACATGGGGCTGACCCGCATTTTGAGGTTTCCCAACTCTCGGTACTGTTAGAAAATATGGCAACGCAGTCACTTCTTCAATAGTGCAATAGTCGTGTTGCTGTGTGAGACCGTGCTATATTAGAATTGCACAATACAAATAGCACTTGGAGGTTTGGCAATCTAATCACACTATAACCAACACACATTTTAAAAGTTTGCACTTGAGAAACAGTGCCCCCTATTTGTCAATCTCGTTGTAGCCAATTCACGTTGACGAAATGCATGTTGCAGCAGAACGACCTGTAGTTTCAAATGGTGGCAGACAATATGATTGGGCCCATTTTACATCTATGGAGGCGCTCCACCTTCTTCTCATCTTACTGACCGCTATTATACTTCCTGGACCAGGGCAGCAGCCACTCCCAATTTTTGACTCCCATTTTCAATATTTTTCTGACAGAATTGTTTGGCATCTTCAACTCTGACATCCATTGAATGCTTCTGCTTTTTAAAATCACCCAAGGATTCTCAAAGTCATTGAAGGCATGATGCATTGTGAGTCTGCTTCTTTCAGTAAAATGTTACTGGAGCTACAGCAGAATTCTCAGGGGCCAAACCATAAAATTGAGGGTTACTGTATAGATTTTTCAATCATATTCAAAATTAAAGAGAGAACATTCTGCAGGAAGGAACAGGATTAATGTTTACTTAAAATAATTAATTCCAATAAACCTTTTCTTCAGAACTCTTTTTCAGAAGTAAAGTGTTTTCAGACTCAAAACATTCTCTCTCTCTCATATTCTTGGCAGATTCCCCCAGACCTGTCGAGTTTCTCCAAAATTTTTCTCTTTTAATTTCAGATTTCTGGAATCCACAGTACTTTTGTTTTTATTATCAAGCATATTCATATCAGTCCCATTGCATTGATATGTACAACTTAAATTTTGCCAAGTCATTATGGATCCCACCTTTTGCAAAATTCTCTTTTTGTTAAAATTTAAATATCTAGGTACATGATTAAATGTAATGACTCAGGAAGGTTTGAGTTTTTTTTCTATTCTGGTCTGTCTGCCATTCTTCAGTTTCTTTTTAAATATCTTTACTCTATTTGGTCTCACTCATCTCCTGATTTTCTGATGAGGTATCTTCTGTTTCTTCACTTTCAATCAATCATTTGCTCAGATCTCAGCTGATCATTCAGTTAAGATCTTATTGGATGGTGAGGATGGCAGGAGGACTGAACGCCTACTCCTTCGACTTCTGATATTCTTATATTGCTGTTTTTCCTTTCTTCATCCTCTGCTTGACAGTGCGAGTAGCCCAATAGTCATGCGACTCACATAATTATACAGAAGGTCAAGCTAATGCTCTGAGGATCATCAGTCGAGGCCTCACCAGAATATTTGCTAGTATTTAGTCATAAATTTGCAACATACAGAATCTGTGCTGGTGACCATGACAACTATTGTCAACTGGTGTAAAAAGAAATGTGGTTCCTTCTACTGTCCTTTGAAGGAAGGTGATCTGTCATCTTCTGCTTATTTGGACTATATGTGACTTCAGATCCACAATAATTCAGTTGACTGTTCAGCACCCAATGAAACTACTCAGCAAGCTGCTCAGTTCAAAGCACTTAGAAGTGGCCAAAAAGAGCTGGGCTTGCCAGTGACACGCACATCCCATTTGAAATAATTTTTAACTATTGCCTCAGGTGCATGCTTTTTCACTGTGCCTGATAATAGTTATGGTCTTAAAGAGATTTGTTCATTGTTGTCCTTTGCTTACTTGATCGTTCACAACCCTCGGAGCAAATGGCAGCATGTTGGCTCAGTGGTTAGCACTGCTGCCTCGCAGTGCCAGGAACCCAGGTTCAATTCCAGCCTTGGACAACTGTCTGTGTGGAGTTTGAACATTCTCCCTGTGTCTGTGTGAGTTGCCTCTGGGTACTTCAGTTTCCTCCCACAATCCAAGATATGCAGGTTAGGTGAATTGGCCATGCTACATTATGGATGTGTAGGTTAGGTGTATTAGTCAGGGGGAAATGTAAAGTAATTGGATACGGGAATGGATCATCGTGGGGTACTCTTCGGAAAGTCAGTGTGGACTTGTTGGGCCGAATGGCCTGTTTCCACACTATAGCGATTCTATGAAATGTGATATTTTGTGAATGTATCCCTGGTGGTGAAATATACTATTTCAATTGTTTCATTATAAATAAACCATCTTGCTTCTGAATTAGAAGACCATGAGAGATCATGCCCATTTGAAAAGATATCATCTTGTTTGGTGTTCTGGATCAGCACTGATGTTTGTCTGAGCTGACATTGCAGAGCATTGGCACAGGCCCTTCAGCCCACCATGAACAAATCCATACATTCTCTTCAGGCAGAGTTGGGTACTGTAGATGCTGGATATTAGAGTCAAGGTTAGAGCAGTACTGGAAAAGCATAGCAGGTCTGGCAGCATCCGAGGAGCAGGAAAATCAAGAATGAGACTAGGACGCTCCAAGGTGGATTGATAAATGTGAGAGGGTTAGGGCTGGGGAGAAGGTGACTGAGAGTGCAATAGCTGGATGGAGGTGGGGATGAAGGTGATAGGTCAGAGAGGAGGGTATAGCAGATAGATGGGACAGGTCATGACGATGGTGCTGAGCTGGAAGGTTGGAACTGGGGAAATGAGGAAACTCGTGAAGACCATATTGATGCCATGCGTTGAAGAGTCCTGAGGCGGAAGATGAGGCGTTCTTCCTCCAGGAGTCAGGTGGTGAGGGAGTGGCAGTGGAGGAGGCTCAGGACCTGCGTGTCCTTGACAGAGTGGGAGGGAGAGTTGAAATGTTCAGCACGGGGTGGTGGGGTTGATTGGTGCGGGTATTCCAAGGATGTTCTCTGAAGCGTTCTGTGAGAAGGCGTCCAATCTCCCCAATGTAGAGGAGACCGCATCGGGAGCAACGGATGCAATAAATGACATGGGTGGAAGTGCAGATGAAACTTTGGATGTGGAAGGCTCCTTTGGGGCTTTGGACGGAAGTGGGAGGTGTGGGCACAGGTTTTGCGATTCCTGTGGTGGCAGGGGAAGGTGCCACGAAGGGAGGATTGGTTGTTGGGGAGTGTGGACCTGACCAGGTAGTCACGGAGGGAATGGTCTTTGCAGAAAGCGGTAGGATGGGGAAGGAAATATATCCCTGGTGGTGGGTTCCATTTGTAGGCGGCGAAAATGTTGGCGGATGATGCGATTTGTGTGAAGGTTGTTGGGGTGGAAGATGAGGACCAGGAGGGTTCTGTCCTTGTTGCAGTTGAAGGAGCGTGATTTGAGTGCAGAGGTGCAGGCTGTGGATGAGATGTGTTGGAGGGCATTTTCAACCACATTGGTCGGGAAAATTGCAGTCTTTAAAGAAGGTGACCATCTGGTGTGTTCTTTGGTGGGACTGGATCTCCTGGGAGCAGATGCAGCAGTGATGGAGGAATTGGGGATATGGGACAGCATTTTTGTAGGAGATAGGGTGGGAGGAGGTGTAATCCAGGTCGTTGTGGGAGTCGGTGGGTCAATGTTGAGTCTGTCATCGTTGGAGATGGAGAGGTCCAGGAAGGGGAGGGAGGTGTCAGTGATGGTCCAGGTGAATTTAAGGTCCTGGTGGAATGTGTTGATGAAGTTGATGAACTGCTCAACCTTTTCGCGAGAGCACGAGGTGGCACCAATGCAGTCATCAATGTAGTGGAGGAAGAGGTGGGAAATGGTTGGGAGTCCATCCGAAAGATGGGCTCCCCCTCACCTCCATCCAAGGCCACAAAGAAGCCTTCCACATCCATCAATGTTTCACTTGCACATCCACAAATGTCATTTATGGTATCTGTTGCTCCCGATGCAGTCTCCTCTACGTTGGGGAGACTGGACGCCTGCTCGCAGAATGCTTCAGAGAACATCTCCGGGATACCCACATCAATCAACCCCACCGCCTCGTGTCCGAACATTTCAACTCCCCCTTCCCACTCTGCTGAGGACATGCAGGTCCTGGGCCACCTCCACCACCGCTCTCTCACACCTGGAGGAAGAACAGCTCATCTTCCAACTCAGGACCTTTCAACCCCAGGGCATCAATGTGGGCTTCACCAGTTTCCTCATTTCCCCTCCCTCCAGCTTACCGCAGTTCCAAACTTCCAGCTCAGCACCGTCTTTATGACCTGTTCCACCTGTCAATCTTCCTTCCCATCTAACTGCTCTACCCTCCTGTCCAACCTATCGCCTTCACCCCCACCTCCATCCACCTTTTTGCACTCACAACCACCTTCTCCCCAGCCCTAACCCCCTCCCAATTATTTCTCCACCCCCAAGGCTCCCAGCCTCATCCCTGATAAAGGGCTTTTGCCTGAAACATTGATTTTCCTGCTCCTGGGATGCCAGCTGACCTGCTGTGCTTTTCCAGCACCACTCTAATCTAGACCCCACGCAGTACCTTTCACAGGGCAAACACTGTCTTTCAGATGAGACATTTAAGTATAACCCTTTTCACTCTGTCAGGTAGAAATAAGTTGCTTTTCACTACAGTAGATGTATGTCACACCCACAAAATATAGACTTCAGTTTTTATAGAATGAGCACTGCAGTTGTAAAGCAAACTGCAGTCAAGATGTCGAGAGGCCTTTTCCATGTTTGTTGGTTGGAAAGATTTGCACAAGGTCCCGGAAACCAGTCTGAATGTTTGGACAAGGGATTAAATGCATTGTGACGAAAGGTGTGAGATTTTTTTTATTTGTATTAATATATTAATTTGATAGTTTGGAGTTTAAACCAGTGGCACATGGGTGTTGGTCTCTTTTGAGAAGGTGTTAAAAAAAACTAGGTCAGTCTTTCCAGAACCATATTTTAAATCCGTATATAGTTACCAGTGTGTTATAGACGTTTGTTGATACTGTGAGATTTTACAACAGGAGAGAGAAAACATTGAAAGTTAGCTCTTTGGTTTAGAGTAAACAAGGATTGATTTTAGTTTAGAACAACAAATTAAAGGGAGGTAATGCCTCGTGGTCTTATCACTAGACTATTAATCCAGAGACCCAGGTAATGAATGGGATTTGAATCTGTGGAATTTGAATTTTACGAAAAGTCTGGAATTGAGTGTAATTATGCCTAATAACTATTGTCAGTTGTCAGAAAACCCCACCTGGTTCACTAATGTCCTTTAAGGAAGGGAATTGCCATCCTTACCTGGTCTGGCCTGTATGTGACTCCGGGCCCACAGCAATGTGATTGATTCTGAATTATTCTCTTGGCAATTTGGAATGGCCAATAAATACTGGGCAGGCCAGCGACCTCACTATCTGATAAATACATTTAAAAAATAAGCTTTTGCTCAGTCTAACAAGGACTTTTGTTATCTAAATTAGATTGATATGATTTAAATTTCTTTAATTTCATGTAATAATCTACTACCTACTTGTTAAAATCAAATCTGAAGCCTTCTGAGTTTATGTTTCAATGAAAGCATTCCAGTTTGAATTAAAACGAGTGTATCAAACCAGTTTTCATTCTGTAACCAGTCTCGTCTAGTAGTAACACCTAGCTGGGCAAGTGTTTGTGATCTACCAATGATACATCTCTGAAATTTAACACATCATTCCTGGATTGATTGTTTTTATCCAAATAATCAAAAAACTGGTTCAAAATAATCCATAAGACTTCTCAACTTCAGGTGAAAATTGAAAGAATGAGTGTGTCAGAACTTTACTCTTAAAATGACACGTGAAAGAGTGAAATTTGAACACAAATTTGTGTCAATGACCAAGTCTTCAGAGACCATTTTTGAGGGCAGCAAGAAATAGATATTCTGGTCAGGTTTCTAAAAAGGGACATTTACTCAGGCATATTTTTGAAGCAGTAGGAGAGAGAGAGAGAGATCCGGATCAGCAAAGTAGAGAACTTGGGCTCGTTCTCCAACCTTCATCTGTTAATGTACTTGAAGAACCAAACCAGAATTTTAGTCAGGCATTTTGGCAACAACCTCAAATGGAGTGAACTTAGTCAAAATTACGCCATCAAGCAACAAGATGCTGTGAATTCAGATTCATTAGTCTGTAAACTCTATATTTTTTCAGCCAACCAAGAACAAATCAGAGCCTGAATCATTTGCCTGACTTCATCTCGAGAGAAGCAAGTGTGGCAAGCAATTTCGACACCTAAATGCATGTTACCTCTTTTGGAAACAAAAACAGGAATTGCTGGAAAAGCTCAGCAGGTCTGGCAGCATCTGTGGAGAGAACCTCCTTTTGGAATTGTGTGTGTAACTGGGTATGTGACATGTGAATGGATACAGTTATGAATGAAGTTTGGGTATTGCGTAAGACATATTTATTTATCCTTTTCAAAACTCAGGAAAAAACTGGTCATTTATCTCCTCTTGACAGTCCCTGAAATTATGGGTTAAAACACATTATTAGGAGCGTATCTGTCTTTGTGTGGTCAAGAGGAGGAAAAGAACCATCCTATGCTGTCTGTAAATCCTGCAAGAGTTTAATTGATTTTTTAAGTGTTTTAGGATATATGAAGGTTATGAATTACACAATGTAAATATAACATATTCCTTCCTCTCTGTCATCTTTCAGAGCCTTTCCTCCTCAATATCTGTTCACTATAATCTCTTTGAAAAAAATACCGATTTATAAGCCAACCCCAGAAAGCTCTATTAAATGTTACTTTTAGAAATTCATTGTCAATGACTATACCAGTTTTGAGTGAGCAATTCCAGTTGTTCAAAAGGATTGGTTGTACATATTGGTACAAATTTTAATTTCTAGACTTCTGGTATTTGCCTTAATGTACCAAGAACATTTTGCTGTTGATTTAGTATTCCCATTGTACATCACTGATATTGACTTTCCCAAATTATATTTTAAAGTTCGGATTATTGCTCATTCAAACACCAAGTGTGAATACCCCCTACCAAAACTGAAGAGGAAATCAATCAGCATATTTGGAAAAGTGTAGGTATGCTGGGTGTTGTCATTACTCAGAAAAAACCACAGATGTGCACAATTCAATACCACACAGTATGAAATAGCTGAAGGAAGAATACTAGCAGTGCACATCCTACTTATTTTTAAAAAAAACCCTGCTAATGCTGGCAATCAGAAACAAAACCCAATTTGCTCCAAAACTCAACAGGTCTGGCAGCATCTGTAGAGAAAACAGAGTTAATGTTTCATGTCCAATGACCCTTCTTCAGAACAACCTACTTCATCTTCGTATAAAAAGACACAGAAAATATAGACCAAACAATGAGTGATGAACTTGCAAAAAAAAAGGTAACCCAAGCAAGGATACCTGATTGCAAAAGTTGGTATTTTTGAAGTTTCCTCAGTGGTATTATTGGAACACTTTGAAGATGGGTATACACTGAATGAACCCTGTGCAAGAATTGATGACAATACTGCACGGCTGCAATGATTTCACTTCATTTCCATAGTGAACATACTCACACAAAAATAAATCTATCAGACCATTTGATGCTCCATTACCAAAGCAATTAAATGTTGATGATGTGAAGAATCATTAATCAATCCCAATACCGATGGACATTTTGGTAATCTGCAGAGAACTTTTGGCCCTCAGGCAATGCTGGGAAAAATAGTATTTCAACATGCAAGGAAAACCACAGTGACAGCCAGTGGAATGAAGGCATGTTTTCTATCAAAGTAAAGTGCATTTTAATGCTGTAGCTTTACATTTTTTTCTCCCTCTGTTTGTATCATTGGATTTTATGTTCTAGCTATAACAAATTCTGAAATGTTGACTTTTGATTATTGGGGACAAAGGGGGATTGGCTTTGCTGTGATCCCTTCATGTTAATGCTGTGACATCCCAGAGATGGATCACGTGGATTAGTACTAGAGTGCTTGTTGACATCTGCATCAGCTACTAATTTTTAGAATAGAAAAGACTAACAATTTACTGTCACTTTCATTCATGAATATACAATGAGACGTGTATAAGTCAACACGATTCGGCATTGTCTTAATTACAAAAATTATAAGAATAAGTAACTGAGACAAAGTTAGGACAAGGTTCATCATTTGTTCCCTCCACGGCCACTGCCAAAGCGTCACTGCCATTGCGAGGAGGGACAGACCGGACCCACCAAGTCACCAATGCTGAAGCCATTGTCACATTAGTTGGCGCCCAAAGTTGTCACACTGCTGCCATAGCCATGAGGAATGAACCAGAACCACCATACCACCACCGTTATAGCCGCCACTGAGATCACTGAGGAATGGATCAGACCCACCGACAGTGAAGCCTACGATAAACCCATGGCCACAATAGCCATGAGGAACAGACATCTGGATCCACCACACTGCCACAGCATGCCTTCAGAACTAGCTTCCTCCACCACAGCTGCAGAAAAGAAGCAAAGGTGAACTTTGATACAAAACAGAAATGAAGAAGCAAAACAAAAAAGGAGCTATGAAGAATGCGACTGGCCAGATGAGCGGGACCGGGAACATATGGGCACAGAACCTGAACACTTCCTATTGCTGCTGCCATCTTGAATCATCTTCTTTCTCCATGTAAGCAACTTATTTGAAAATCATCACTTTTTCAGTTTTACAGGTCATTATGCCATAAAGCGATGATTTGTGTTCCTCTGCAATCTCGTGCTATTGAAAATCGAGCTGTGGAAAACCGCTTATAGAAAAATGCTATACCCGTTCAGTAGAAAGTTCACGTTATCCAAGCAACATCCACAGTTCATCAATTATGTTCTAGCCAATTCGCACTGACGAAACGTGCATTATAGCCGAACAACCAGCATTGAATTCCATTTGAGTGATGGTAGAGTCCTGCTTACTATTTTCCTTGCATGATGCATTCCTTAATGAGACCAATTTTCTCCTGTTTCATAGATTTCCATGTCAGCATTTGAATTGCATCAGTATATTTTTCCCTGCTTCCAGAGTGCTACTAGCTTGTTTGTAATCTCCAATATCTTCAATCTCACAAACACATTTCATTTGATAAGCACAAACGAAAGGCCATTAAATCCTTTGTTTCTTCGAGAAATAAAGAACCAGCACTCTAGCCTTCCAATTAATTCTGGATATTTTTACTCATCATCTTGAGGCCAATAAAACATATATATGAGGAAGAGCTTCTAAGTATTTAAGTCCTGAATTTGTCTTTCACTAGATTGACATTCAGGCTCCTTGACAAAACTTTGAAGTTTAAATTAAAGTTCTTTTCTAGTTATAACTTTTTCAAGCTACTTACAATATATTAGCTCATTAAGGTTACCTCTCAGTCCTTCTGAGACCAGGAAACTCTGACATTTCTCTGATTTTTCTGGCTGCCTTATTCCTCAAACACTGGCGTTCATTCTTATGTCCATTCTCTAAATGTTGCCCCTCTGTTCAAAACTGGAGGTAGACAGAGAAATCGTGTGCCCTTGTGCTTGTTCTGCTTTGGGCACATAGTCCAATTTCTTCTGGTGCACAGAATTGGAAACTATACTCGGTGAGTTTGGACTTCATTCAGCCTGTTTCACAAGACTACTTGGCTTTTGTCCATTATTCCTTTATTTATAAACCTGTCAAAACCTCAGGCTTCACTATGATAGAAAACAACTATGGCTGCATTGGACAATCACACACAGCTTGGTCATTCGTGTAACGCAACTAGCGTCTTTGATCATTACCTTATGCAATATTTGGACAATCACATTCAGAGATGTGAACCTCAAAAGCTCCTCCAAATCCTATTCCAAATGAAAAATCTTGGAAGAATAGTGGGACATATTCTATTTACACCTGACTGTAGGCCTGAATCATCGTTTTTTTTTCGGCTCAGTCCACATTGTATTGAGTTTTTCGGAGGTGCTGTCACCACCAGGCACAATGAATTGTCTCTCTGTATTTTATCAAACTCACCTCATTAATGACCTGATGCATCCCATAGCATCTCTCACACCGATCTTTGCAACGGAGGCCATGGCACCAGATCAAGCCAGCCTAGTCTGAGAATCCTACATGGGTTAGCTTTACAGAGGTATGGCCAGCACTTTATGAAGAGGGATAATGTCTTTATCCACTCTACCAGGTTAAACACCACTTTGTTCCCTCTGACACCTCACATTCACTCTATCTCTGTTTATGTAGCCACCTCTCATCAAGACTCTGCCTACTCTACCACTCTCTCAATTGCCTGCATTATCTTTCCATCTGTTGTCACCCACCCAACCCCTGATGCCACTAATGTTGCATGCCCTCTGTGGTGCCTACTCACTTGCTCAGGAAATCTCCCCACTACGCCAACAGCAATAACTGTGCCATCTGCTTTCATCTTCCATGATATCTGCCTCTTTCTCTCTCACACAGCATCCCTGCCTTGTCTTGCCTTGGTCGGGCAAAGCTCAAACAACAAGGCAAAGTAATGCAAGGCAAGGACACTGTGAGTATGGTCAGGGTCAGTGAGTGCTTTGATAGCCAGGCTCAGTCCATAAGCTGGCATATGTCTCTGAGTGCATAGTCTCCTTGCTGCAGCATTGCGATGATAGGTGCAGCAGCATTCTGTGACAGGGTCAGAGATGTGCTCTAAGGGTTTTCAGAGGCTGGTACATGTCAGATGCAAATGTCTGTGTGCATGTGCACATGGATCATGCCCAGAGATGTTGGTGCATGGTTTCCAACATGGAGGTTTGTTGGAGCAAGCATCTATTTGAATTTGCCAGGTCCTTGCTCTGGTTTCTGTACAGAGTTTTCTCAGTGTTGAGCTTGTTTGATGGATTTGGTCAGAGAGAGTCATAGAGAATTAAAGAGTTTTTAACTGCTCAGAAGATGTCACTTTGATTTGTCATGTCTTTGTTAGTCATTAAGCAACCATCCATTCTAGTCCCATTTTCCAGCACTTGGACTGTAGCCATGTATATGCTGGTATTTCAAGTGCTCAGCTAAATACTACTTAGTGTTCCTGCCTCTACTGTCCTTTAAAGCAATGAATTGCAGGTGCCCATACCCTCAGAAAAATATGAAATCCTCAAATCCCCTCTAACCTGCCTGCTTAAGGTAAAACTGTGCTGCATGGTTATTGACACACTACTAAGAGGAAATGTTCCTCCCTATTTTGCCCTATCTGTGCCCCTCATAACTTCCTCAGCCCTCTGTCCTCTTGTGAAAGGCATAAAAGATGGCTCAAGTTTATTTCAATATTGAGATGGGCCTCACTGCACTTACTGTTCCAATCTGCCACATATCACACACAAACCATGTCACTCAGGCCCCTATAAGAATCCGCCCACAGTGTCATTTCTTAAATTCAAAAATGACAAACCTTCCAGTGGATTCATACCAAACCAATTCACCTATGATCATGTACTATTGCTTATCCAGACATGTGGCCTTTGTTATCCACAGGACAGAGATCCAGATTTCTCTCTGACATCTTGAGAAACTTAATCTTCCATTTAAAAAAAAATTAAAGACAAAGACCATGATGGTCTTGAGTTGCCATTAAAATCCAACTAGTTCACTTTCCTTTCTGGAAAGAAACCTGCCATCCTTACCTGATCTTGGCCCATACATGACTCTAGTCTCATGCCAACATCACTGGTTTGACTGCTTTCTCATGCGGCCAGCGTGGGTACTTGGTGGTGCCCAATCTTGGGTCAGGTTTCAGAAAGCACACCATCATTTGGACTGATGGTATTTTTCGGCACCCCGATAACATTGCAAAATCACCCTCGACTGACGGCAAATGTAAACAAAGGCATTGCTTGCACTACCTCCATCGAAATGATGAATCGGAGCACATGCTCCCATAATGCCCTTCCCTTTCTTATGCAAGAGATTCCTGAAGATGATCAACTCAAACTATTTTCTTTGTAGGCACAGTGGCTCAGTAGTTAGCACTGCTGCCCTGTAATGCCAGGAATCCAGGTTCAATTCCAGCTTTGGGCGATTGTCTGGATGGAGTTTGCACATTCTCCCAGTGCCTTTGTGGGTTTCATCTGGGTTCTTCAGTTTCCTCCCACAGTCCAAGGATGTGCAGTTGAGGTGGATAGGCCATGCTCAATTTCCCACAGTGTCCAGGGATGTGCACACTAAGGTGGTTCAGCCATGGGAAATGCAGGGTTACACAGGAATAAGGGTATGGGGGTGTATCTGGGTGGGATGCTGTTTAGAGGGTCAGTGTAGACCTGATGGGCTGAATGCCAGCATCCACACTGTCGGGATTCTGCAATTCTTTCAAGTGAAACTCCAGGAATAGATCAGAGAACAAGTGGGAGCTGAGCCCTTGACTTGTTTGTCGTACTTGATACATACGGAATTGGAGAAGTAGGACATTCAGCCCCTCAATCCTGCTCTGCCATTTAGTCTGATCACAGCTGGGCTGTTTCTTATATCAATATTACCATCTCCCTCCAATAGGCTTTAATCCTAATTTGATTCCTTAGCCTAACAAGAATCTAGTCACCTCGATCTTAGAAAAAAAACAAGGCTCTGTCTCCACCAACCTCCGAGGCAGAGTTCCAAATCCACATAACCCGCTAAGAGGAAAAGACGTCATCTCATCTCTGTCTTAAAGAGCGACCCCCCCCCCCCCAATTTTAAATTCACAGCTGAGTCTACCAAGTTGAATCACCTTCCTGTGGGCGATAAAAACCTTAAACTCACTGGCCTTAGAGGCATCTTCCACTGAGCTTGACTGAAGGTTTATCAACCACCCAAGGGGGAGTGCATGTGCCAAATACAGCAGGTGAGCCTATTTCTGTACCAGGAGGCAAGAGCCACACCCAAGGCCAAAAATGGGCTACACACTCCCACAGCACCCGAGTTGTCCAAAGAAATGGCAATGAGCTCTCACTCCAGGACAATTGTATCTCAAGCTCTGGAACTTTGTCCCGGAGTGGTGTGTCCATCGAGCCCATTCTGGGCTGCTTCAGAGAACAAACTGCTCCCTGAACTCCTGGATATTGGTGATTACCACTGTCTGTCTTGAATGGTCTGCATGACCAAAACTGGAAAGAGTACCCGAAGCTTGGTCTGAGGAGAATTTTGTGTATTGGCTGCGACTACATCTGTTCACTATTTAATGTACTCTTTAGCATGTTGCTTGCTTTGTTAATTTCTGTTCTGTAAGTGTTTAGGTATGTTGAGCACTGATTGGAGTGTCGTCAGGCTCATCTGGCTCGATATCGATCATTGCTGTCAAGGTAAAGATAAAGTCACCATAGTCCTATCAGACCACAGGCTGCTCTCTCATTAAAGACAGAGAGATGATTGGTGATGGTTTAACCTGAGGGTCAGCAGGCCTCAGGCGAGGGGAAGAGGTTGAGAAGGAGAGATCTTTATGGTAACCTCAGCTGGTACAGGAATTGAACCCATACATTCATTGTCACTCTGCATTGCAATCTATCCATCCAGTCAACTGAGATAATTAACCCTTTGTTAGTTATTATGGGAACATAATAACACAGGAAAGACAGGAGGCCGTACAGCCCCTGGAACTTGTTCTGCCTTTTGATGAGATCGTGGATGATCTGTGGCCTAATTCCATGCACCTGCCTTTCACCCATATTCTTTAATGCATTTACTTAAAACTCTAAACCTCTTCCACCCTTTGAGCATAGAAGTGCTGCCGAACATCTCTTTTTCTCACACATAATCTGAACTCATTATTTTCTTGCAAACAGAAAGTATATTTGGTGCTAATTACACCATTGACCTCATGCATATCTACAGGAGAGGTGATCGCCCAGTGATTTTGTTACAGGATTACAGAGGAACCTTGATTATCCAAAGGCCACGGGCGGGGACTATTTCGCTCTGTTAATCGAATGTCAGGCAACATAGTTTAGCCATGCATCGGGACCTTGCGATTTTGTTCAGATAATCCAAAATTCGAGGTTCCTCTATGTTCATCCTGAGACCTAGGTTGTATCCTGGGGACCTGTGTTAAAATCCCACTATAACAGGTGGTGGAATTTGGATTCGATATAAATCTGGAATTAAGAATTTAATGATGACCCGGGATCCATTGTCAAATGTTGGAAAAACCCACCTGGTTCGTTTGTGTCCTTTTGGGAAGGAAACTGTCATCCTTACTTGGACTGGACTACATGTGACTGCAGACCCACAGCAACTTGGTTGACTCTTAAACTGCCGTCTGAGGCAATTAGGAATTGACAATAAATGCTGGCCATGCCAGCTTCACCCTTGGCAAAGTTGAACCCAAGTCAAGAGTGTGGTGCTGGAAAAGCACAGCAAGTCAAGCAGCATTCGAGGAGCAGGAGAATTAACGTTTCGGGCATAAGCCCTTCATCAGGAAACATGCTTATACCCAAAATGTCGATTCTCTTGCTCCTCAGATGCTGCCTGACCTGCTGTGCTTTTCCAGCATTGCACACTCGACTCTGATCTCCAACATCTGCAGTCCTCACTTTCTCCAGAGTTGAACCAATCCCATTCTCATTTGATGTCTACTCACATCAACAAACAACAGGACTAACTAAGTAGTGAATGAATCATCAACCTTTGTTGAAATTTGATGTCTAGAACTCAAGACATGAGACCTACTGTGAGTTAACTGCCATTCAAGCTCAAATCAGCAGAGAAAGGACTTTGAACTGCAGCTTTTCTGTGATGAAATTAATCATTAGATAAACTCCCAGGCTACTTGAATAAATGACTATACCTTTTGAATTGTGCATGCATGTTTGGTGTCAACGCCTTTCATGGTTTTGAAGAAAACGTTCAGGACTTGTGTTTTAACTGTAACCGAGTGTTTCCAATAAGGAATGCACTTCATAGTGCACTTCAATTTTTCAAAGAATTGAAATGACTCCCAAGCCTGTTGTCTAATGTGTGTAGAATGCAGATATATAATCTGATTTCAGTTGTGATATTGAATAATTTGTTATTTCTAAAATGGGACCTGCATTTCTTTGCCTTTTGAATACTTATGTTTATTTCATCAACTAGGCAAACAACATTATAATTTGTATAAGAGATCATTTGTCTTTCTCATGCAATTTATTTGTGCAGCATGTTAGAAGTAGCTAAAAGGCACAGTCAGCTGTAGCTCATGCTCTGGTCAATTAAACTTTGAAAGCTGAGGGTATAGAACTTCAGCATATTAAATGTAACAGTAATTTCATGGTGTGTGTTCCTGTATGGTCTCTTAAATGTAAAATTGAAGAAAATCTTACTGTTTTTTTTTCTGTTTATGTCTGCCTGTCACAGTGAACATATTTCAAATCTTGTTAATTAATGTATAATATTGAAGGTGCCAAAGAATTTTGGAATTCTAAAATAATTTTGAGCATTGCTTTCTCACACAAGTTGAGAAAGTTGAAGCTGTTTGGTTCTTTTGTCAGGTGGCCAATATCACTGAAAGCATTGCAGATGGCATATTAAACTCCGTCTGAGTCATTGGCAGCTCAATGCAATTAAGCATCTCATTGTTGCAGGCTCAGAATTTAGCACAGTGACACCTTCAACAGAAATAGAATAATGAAGTTTTTGATCGCATGTATCTAGTGAGATAATTAAACCTTGGCTTATATCGGCACTGTATTACACTTCAATGTTTTATGTCAAAAATTGCATCATCTTAGAAACTGGAGAAGCCGTGTGAAGTACTGAAGAATGAATCTGCTAAAATGCTCTGAAGCAATCACAGTTTTATGGGAGTTAGATTAGATTCCCTACATTGTGGAAACAGGCCCTTTGGCCCAACCAGTCCACACCGACCCTCCGAAGAATAACCCACCCAGACCCATTTCCCTCTGACTAATTCACCTAACACTATGGGCAATTTAGCATGGCCAATTCACCTGATCTGCACACCTTTGGACTGTGGGAGGAAACCGGAACTCCTGGAGGAAACCCACGCAGACACGGGGAGAATGTGCAAACTCCACACAGACAGTCACCTGAGGCTGGAATCGAACCTGGGACCGTGAGGCAGCAGTACTAACCACTGAGCCACCATGTCCTAAAAACAAGTGTCCAGACTATTTTTGTTTGATTTCTGTGGAAAGCTCTTATCCTGTTAACTTGCAATGGTGAGATTGCATTGACCCTATAGCAATATGAGCTTCGACCATTGGTAATATATTCCCTGTTTGTACAAATATGGTCATGTTATTTAATTGGCTGAGTTTAAGATTCAGTAATTTGGGAATGGCCTGTTTTCAGTGTTTTTCCCTGATGCAGGTATTAAATTGCATAACAGTGTATGCACTTAATTTGAAGCATACTTTCTCTGATATATTCCATTTCCTTATTTTAGTAAGACTGGAGTTCTAATAGGATGATATAGAAGAAATTGAATATTGCACTAAATTTCATGTATCAGCACGCACATCAATGTAGTTTGATGTAAAGTAAACAGGTTGTAATGAACAAAAGTGCTGAAATACATTTAAATGGGAGATGTTCTAAAAACAATTACAGTGGAAGTAAGGAAGCACATATCTATCTATATTGGAGCTTTTTTTGTTTAAAGGGAATAACTATTGTCCATTGAAGTTATAGGTTTTGTTAAATTTAAATGGAAATAAGCAATTTAGGTATCAATTTTCTGGAATGCTGGTTAATTTAGAAAGGGTGAAGTGCATTAAATAATACATTCTGAGCTTCTGTTCTAATATTTTCTTGCATTTGATCGAAATTGGTCATAGTATGTTTCCAGTCTATAACCAGTGACAATAGTTACCACAAACTAGGGTCAGATGACAATCCAGCATTACATAGCATGACTGAATTTTAGAACAAAAACGTATCTATCAAGGCCAACACCACTTGGCTGGTCATGTCAGAGTTTAAGCTCTGTGTGGGCCTCATCTCACCTTATTTCATATAAAACTATTAGCATATTCTTTTATTTCTTTCTCCTGTTGCGTTCCTCCAGTTTGCTCTTGGATGCAGAATGCTATTTGCCTAAACTACACTGTGTCAGAAAATTTTGCATTCAAGTCACTCTCTGGGTGGCGATTGTTTTTCCTGAATACTTTGTTGGGCTTATTGGAAACCATCCTATGTTATGACACTTGAATTACGACTCTTATCTCAAGGCTTAGTGCTGCTGAAGCTTAGTAAGTGCTTTAGGAAGTTTGAATCCGCATGTGGTGAAACACAAGGAGTGGTTGGAATGCAGCCAGACCAGGGAAGAGATAGTCAGTAGAGGGCGAATTCCGTCTCTCAGGTAATGGACTTTGATAGGGCAGAAGAAAGTTGATGGGTGCACATAAACACAACTATGCTGAGTGCATTATCAAATAATCCACAGAACCTGTTGTGGTCATGAAGGCCAAAGATCATGAAGGATGGCATCAGGCTTTATGCAAAACTTGAAACTTCTCCCTTTTCAGTGTTAGAAATAGCAGCCAACTCCATGACTACAGTTGCTGAACCAACTGTGAGGCAGCATCACATGGGAAATGTTTTAGTTTTCATTCTAACGCAGCTATCTAAGTCCTCCAGAGGGAGCTCACACTGAGGTCATGAAATTAATGCTAGCTGTAATGCAAGCCTATCTCATTGCCATATGGTCTTAGACTATTGCAATTATGACTGAATAAGAGTGCTCAATGGGCAGACAGAATCTACCCACAGGTCAGCAAGCTGTGCTCCAAGCATATGGCTTGCATTGATAAGGCTTTGCCTGAGGGTGTAGCAATGGCTTGGGACCAAATGAATCATTTTAAAGAGAACAGCATCCATCCTACCACCACTGTCACTCAGCTAGACACTCTTAAACTGCCAAGGAGATTCCTACAAGACCATTTATATTATGCAGCCCTGGTTTGTCATGCATTCTGGTAACGATGTAAAGGAAATCTAGGCCAGATCCAGGTTTGCAGGTGTTATCTCCACATCTGAGGTATTTTACTGAAAAGGCCAGCATTTATTGTCATCCATAATGAACAACAATGTCCAAGCATCAATTCCTACAATGCACCACTTCTAGCCTTTTGTCAGACTGAGGAAATACTTCTAATTAATGTTCTATCCATCTCTCCATATAGCTACTACTCTCCTGGCTTTCTCTGTTCTAACTTTAGACATGAGTGCGCTATTTAATTTAAACTTATTTCTAAAATGGTTCAATAAGGTAAATGAAAAATATATTATTAAATCTGCTTCATCGTGATGCCAAAAGAATTGTCTCTACAAATGTAGTGTAATGAGGACCTGCAACACTGTGGAAAATTATTGCAATAATGAGCAGTTTCTATCCTTTGGTGTCATTCTGGGCATAGCCTGATCTTTTGCTAAAATGATTCATAATTTCTCCACTCGGGCATCCAAATTGCAGATCCCTAAGTACCAGTATCGAAAGGAGGATAGTAAGGTAGAGCAAAGTCTGAGGGTGAGCACGAAGTGAAGCCAACACCAGTAAAGTACGAGATGATGGTATTACTGTTTTTTGTTATTGAAAGTCATACTTGATGGAATTAAATGGAATAGTCTGCCTCGTCACTTGTGCTTTGTGATTTGAGTTCATTCAAAAGCCCTGAAATCAGGGCCATTATTTCAACGGACAATTCCTAATCCCTCAGTGGACTGCCTTTTGAGGTTGAAATCTGTTCTCTGTTGATGAGTGTGACGAGTTCTGATGACTTGCTGAAAGGCATTAAGTAGAAACCTTAAGAAAATGATTATCAAAAAAATAAAATCTGTCAATAATTATTAGGATATCTTGTCGACACAGACAAGTTTCCGTACTGTACAACTCTGATTCTATGATACTACATGTTGTTGAGAGCACAGAATGAAAGTTTGATCCTTTGATGTTTTGAATTAATACGAACTTTAATTATTGAAATGCAAAATGCAAAATACTGAGGATGCTTGGAATCTGAAAAGTAAACAGGCGATGCTGGAAATAGTTAAGCGGTCAGGTAGCATTGGTGAAGGGGAAAAGAAGATGGACTGAATTTTCCCAGATTTTGGGACTCTGATGTCAGGAACAAACATGGTTGTGTGAGTGGGGTCAGTGCAGGGATATTCATGGCGTAGGCTGCCTGGTTAACGCCTTCAAGAAAATAGTCCAATGAACAGTTTGTTTCTGCTCCAGTGAAGGTGGCCAGTTGACGACTAGCAAAATTGGCTTTAATAGCTTCAATTAGTTACCTCCCTCTATTGAGTGGGAACCCAATCAATCTGATGGCACACAAATGGGAAAATTCCTCTGTGCTGAGAATCCACAGGGAATCCATCCTGAAGTAGCTCACTTTGATTTTCATGTCTTCTCGATATATGAAGTTAAATTCTATGGATGTCCAAAGAGACTTAGGGGGTTCATAGCATAGATATTTATAGTACCATGCACAGGAACAGAAAGTAATCAAGACAGCTATTGCAGTGTTGGCCTTTATATGTAGAAGACTGCAGTGCGAGAATGCACAAGTTATGCTGCAGTCATATAAAACCCTGGTTAGACCCCCCTTGGAGTACTATGACCAGATCTGAGTGCCACACCTGAGGAAGGTTATATTGGTCTTGAATGGAGAACAACATAGGTTTGCAAGAATTGTATCTGGATTTCAGTGGTTAAGTAATGAGGAGAGATTATACAAATTGTTCTTACTGACTCCAGAATTTAGAAGGTTTAGGGGTGACCTGATCAAAGTCTTCAAGATATTAAAAGGAAAGGGTAAGGTAGTTACAGATAAACTGTTTCCAGTGGTTGGGCATTATAGTTAGAACTAGACGGCACACTCTGAGAATTAGAGTCCAACTGTTCAGGAGAAATGTTAGGAAACATTCTTGTACACAGAGGGTGGTAGCTGTTTGGAACTCGGTTCCACAAATGCAGTGGATGATGGATCAGTTTTTAATTTTAGATCCGAGATAGATAAATTTTCATTCATTAAAGATGGGCCAGAGGTAAATATATGGAGTCAGGCCACAGAACTGCCATGAATGAATGGTGTAACAGACTTGAGGGGCTGAATGGTCTACTCCAGTTCCTATTTTTCCACATTCCTATGTCATTATTCTAGGGCTGGGAGAAAGCAATCACCAATGTTTGCGGTCAATGGAATTAAATAAGTTGGAAAAGTTACAGGCTTGAAGTAAACACAGGGAGCAGGGAGAGGAGGGACAAGCAGTAGAAAAAAATCCTTCTGTAAATGGATAAAATGCAGGAGAGAGTCAATGTAAAAATAAAGGGTTTAGCAAAGGTGGATCAATATGGGATCAGTAAAGAAAAAAAATTGTGTCCAGAGGAAACACAAATGTCACAACATAATCATTACCAGCACTTACTGTTAGATAAAATGCAATCAATGGTATGAGCTCTACTGTTATTAGGTTATATTCAGATTATCTTAGGTATGATGTTTAATTGATATTGAGTCACAAAGTCATTGTAACAGTAGAGATAGCCAAGAATGGAGAGGTCAGAGGAGGAATGGAAAGGTGTGTTAAAATGGCAGGCAACCAGGATTTCAAGATCATGACTGTGGACAAATTTGAGGCATTCAGCATCATTTCCACATACATCCCCCACATTTCCCCCCCACCCCCCCCCCCCCACCGATTCCTATGCTAACTGAAACCTATACTTGCTGTAATATTTTCCACCCATGATGAAAGATCATAACCACAATGTTAACTGTTTCTCCTTGCTCAAATCTTGCCTCCCTGTTTAGTCGGAGTTTGCAGTTCTTGTCAGTATCAGAATCAAAGGATTTGAGTATTACTTTTAAAAGATGTATTTTGTTAAAGCTTTTCATCTTGTACTCATCAAGGCTATTTGGAAGAAATATCACTGTAAATGGAAAATGCTAATACTTTGAGAAATGAGTGCTGGTTCATTGGCAAGTGGACTCTAATTAATCAAGAGGTTGCCATGGAGAATGCACTATTATAATAATGATTGACGGCTAACTGTTAAGCTTCATTTAATTTTTAAAGCAAGCAAGCTGACTCTGTTGGGTTAAGGCATTTCCCTGAGAAATAAACCAGAGAATGTCTGTCATCCATATTGTTGAGTTGAAACAGATGCAGCGTTATACTTAGAAGAAATAAGAAATTTACAGGTGGATAAGAAAAGGTTTGGTGAATAGGCTAAAATCTGGCAGATGAAGTCTAAATTTGAGGTTCTCAATTTTGGTTAGTGGAATAGAAAGACATTGTATTATCCACGTAGAGAAAAACTTCAGAATGCTTCAGTGCAGAGGATCTGGGCGTCCTCATTCACAAACTGTGGAAAACTAGAATGCGGGTACTGAAAGTACTAAGGAAGTAAAATGGAATTTTAGCATTTATTGCTAAATGAATACAGTAAGGACGTGTTGCTGCGACTGGAGAAGGCATTTGTGACGTTGCACCTAGAGTATTGCATCCATTTTTGGTGCCCTGACGTGAGGAGGGATGTGGTTGTTTTGAAGGCAGGTTCACTAATTTGATTACAGAGGTGAAGGGTTTGTTTTGAAGGGAGGTTGAGCAGCTTATGCCTATACTGTCTAGAAATTAGAAGAAAGAGAGGAGACCTAATTGTGGCAAATAAGATGCTGAAGAGGATTGACAAAGTAGACTTTGAAAGGAAGCTTCCATGTGTGGAGCAATTTCGAGCGAGAGGTTGTAGTTTTAGTATAAGGGTTGGCAGATTTGAAACATATGTGAGGAGGAATCACTTCTGTCAAAGGTTCACAAATCTGTGGAATTCACTCGCCCAGAGTACAGTGAATGTGGGGACATTGAATACATTTAAAGAGAAGACAAGCAGATTTTTAGTCAGAACTGGGTTTAATGTTTGCAGAGAGCAGGCAGGAAAACAGAGTTGAGGCCAAGATGAGTTGCAACAGCACCACACAAAGACCAACTGGCGATTCTATATTGGTCCTCAGTGTAATTTTTCACATACTCGAGGCTATTCAGGAAATGTCTAATCAATGAGTAATATCTAATGTTGGATTCTATGCTTTGAGTTTTGAAAGTTGAGTGCACTGCCAGTTAAAAACAATCAAAGGGATACTAGGAAAAAGTGAAGAGTGCAGATGCTGGAGATCAGAGTCGAAGATTGTGGTGCTGGAAAAGCACAGCTGGTCAGGCAACATCTGAGGAGCAAGGGAGTCATTGTTTCGGTCAATAGCCCTTCATCAGGAATCCTGAATGTACAGTGGGTATAGATTTTATCCTGATGAAGGGCTTATGTTCGAAACATTGATTCTCCTGCTTCTCGGATGCTGCCTGACCGGCTGTGCTTTTCCAGCACCACACTCTTCGAATCAAAGGGATACACCTGACATTGCACTGGCGCTGAAGTTCATACCACATTACCCAGTTGTGTGATTGGCCAAATGTCGTCTTAGCTTGATGGGATCATCACGTGTGTGACATGTTGCTACTGCATGGCTTGAGCTCTTACTGAAAGTTTTAAGAAAACTTACCCTTCCAAGGAACCTAATCAAGGTGTTTGCAAGTGCTGGTCCTATCTGGGATCCAATGGCAACATCTTTCATTTGGACATGCATGGTATTATGTGATGCAGTGTGTACGATAGGGATCTATTTTATCTTTTGAATTTGAACTTTTGAGCTAGTGGCATGTGAGGTTTTCTGTGTCGGAAAGGATTTACTGATGAACTTGTAAATATTTCTCTGGCCATGATGATCCCTTTTAAAAGAATTTGAACAGCCTCCAAAAACTAATTTTTTTTTGTTTATTTTGGGAGAACTTAAGATGAACAAAGTATACAGTGTGGTCCATTTGGTTTTCTGATGGAAGATTATGTATTTGCTTTTTGGTTAACATGGTGAAATTCTCATAGATAAACCTTGCAATTTTCATTGCAGTTTGGGGGACTTCTGCAGTGCTCTTAGCTGATGTTGGATAGAAGAACATAACATAAGCACTAGAAGCAGGAGTAGGCCATCTGGCCCATTGAGCCTGCTCCACCATTCAATAAGATCATGGCTGATCTTTTTGTGGACTCAGATCCACTTAACTGTATCCCTTAGTTTTTTTTTAACAATAAAGGAACTATCTTAGCTTTAAAATCATTTACTGAAGTACAGTCAACTATTTCCCTCGCCAAGGAATTCCATAGATTAACAACCCTCTGGGTGAAGAAGTTCCTTCTCAATTCAGTCCTAAATCTGCTCCCTCTAATTTTGAGGCCATGCCCTCTTGTCCTAGTTTCACCCGCAAGTGGAAACATCCTTGCTACTTCTATTCCCTTCATAAATGTATATGTTTCCATAAGATCCCCCTCATTCTTCTGCATTCCAATGAATGCAATCCCAGTCTACTCAGTCTCTCCTCATAAGCCAAACTGCCTCAACTCCAGAACCAACCTAGTGAACCTCCTCTGTACCCTCTCCAGTGCCAGTACATCCTTTCTCAAGTAATGAGACCAAAACTGCACATAATACTGCAGGTGTAGCCTCACCAGCATCCTGTACAGCTGCAACAAAACCTACCTGCTTTTAAACTCAACTCCTTTAGTAATGAAGGACAAAATTCCATTTGCCTTCCTAATTATTTGTTGTAATTACAGGGGCATCCAGATCCCTCTGCATAGCAGCGAGCAGCAACTTTCTACCATTTAAGTAATAATCCTTTTTACTGTTACTCTAACCAAAATGGATGACTTCACGTTTATTAACATTGTATTCCATCTGCCAGACCTTTGCCCACTCACTCAAAGTATCCATGTTCCTCTGCAAAGTTTCACTGTCCTCTGCACACTTTGCTCTGCCACTCATCTCAGTGTCATCTGCATACTTTGACACATTACACGTGGTTCCCAACTCCAAATCACTGATATAAATTATGAATAATTGCGGTCCCAACACCGGTCCCTGAGGAACACCACGAGTCACTGATTGCCAGCCAGAATAACACTCATTTATTCCCACTCTTTGCTTTCTGTCAACCAATCCTTTATTCTTGCTAATACTTTACCCATAATGCTATGAATCTTTATCTTATGCAGGCAGGTGGCTGGAAGAACACAGTAAGCCAGGTAGCATCAGGAGATGGAGAAGTCAATGTGCTGTGTTCTTCCAGCCTCCTGCCTGTCTATTTTAGATTCCTGCACATGCAGATTTTTGTGTTCTTACCTTATGCAGCAGCCTCTTGTCTGGCAACTTGTTCGAAGGCCTTTTGGAAATCTAGGTACAAAGGAACCTCGATTATCTGAGCGAGATGGGCAGGCACTATTTCGTTCAGATAATTGATTATTCGGTTAACTGGTTTCCTCTGGGGCTCGGAGTTTTCTGTGAAGTCTGCTCCCTGTTCAGGAGACTAGGCAGCAGCAGACTACATGTGAGCCACTGCCACCACCCCTTGCCCACCCCAAACCCCGTCCACCCCCAACCCTGCCCCTGCCCCCGCCTGCCTCGCCAACCCCTCCTGCAACTGCATCCAACCTCTAACCCCAACTGCCCCCACCCTGCCCCCCGTCTGCTCCCACCCACTGCCTGACCCCCGTCAGTGCCCCCGCCCCTCTGAGGCAGCCAGACTGGACACCAAGAGTAAGACTGCTGTTGCCTTTAAGGGGGGAGGTGTGAGTCTTCAAATAGTGCATGCACGCACACAACGTTTTTACTGAAACATTTTTGACAGGTTCTACTTCTGCCCTGTACAGGACGATGTCGGAGAGATTATCTGGGGAAAGGGGGTTTTGGGCTCACCCCTGTATAGAACTCCAGGGAAAGTGTGGGGGGAGAGAGAGAAAGGGCAGGAGGTCAATCATTTAGAGACAGTCCAGCACTGTTCTTGGCAGCATTTCACTGAGCCGAGTTCATTTTTAATCATTGTACGTGTAAACAAAAGATGCGATCAGGGTTGAACACAGCTCTTTGATGTAATGTTTCCATCGGGACTTGAGATCCGCTTCGGATAATCCGAAATCCTGATAATCAAAGTTCCTCTGTACACCACATCCACTGGGTCCCTGTTGCCCACCTTGTTCATAATGTCTTCATAAAATTCCAAATAATTTGTTAAGCATAACCTACCCTCCATGAACCATGCTGCGTCTGTCCAACGGGACAATTTCTATTGAGACGCCCTGCTATTTCTTCCTTGACAATAGACTCAAGCGTCTTCCCCACTACAGAGGTTAAGCTAACTGGTGTATAATTCCCCATCTTTTATCTACCACCCTTTTTAAGCAGTGGCGTCTGCTGGGACTGCCCCAAATTAGAGTGAATTTTGAAAAATTACAACAGTGCGCTTGCTATTTCTCCCTCCATCTCTTTTAGTACCCTGGGATGTATTCCATCAGGACCAGGAGACTTATCTAACTGTAGTTACATTAGCTTACCCAACACTACCTCTTCCGTAATAATGATTGTTTCCAGGTCCTCACCTACCTTCATCTCTTTGTCAATTACTGGCATGTTATTAGTGTCCTCCACTGTGAAGACCAACACAAAATACCATTTCATCATATCCCATAACAAAATGCTCTTTCTCATCCTCTAAAGGACCACTTCAGCCACTCTTTTTCATTTTATCCATTTGTAGGAACTTTTGCTATCTGTCTTTATATTCTGTGCTAGTTTTTTTTTTGCTCATGCTCTGTCATCCTTTTCTTTATAGCTCTTTTTGTGGTTTTCTGTTGACCTTTAAAGTTTTTCCAATCTTCTAGGTTCCTGCTGTTTTTGGCTACTTTGTATGCCTTCTCTTTTCAATTTGATAGCTTCCCTTATTTCCTTGGACACCTATGGCAGATTACCCCTTTTCTGACAGTCATTTCTTTTCACTGGGATGTAGTTTTGGTGAGCACTTTAAAAAATTGCTTTGAAAGTCCTCCACTGCTTGTTAACTGTCCCAGCACAAAATATTTGTTTCCAGTCTACTTTAGCAAGTCCTTCCTCATTCTGTTACAGTTTCACTTGCTTAAACACAGGATCCTGGTATTAGATTTTACCTTCACACTCACCATCTGTATTTTAAATTCAACCATACTGCAACCACTCCTTCCAAGAGAATCCCTAGCTATGAGATCATTTATTATTCCTGTCTCATTACACAGGACCAGATCGAGCATAGCTTGCTCCCTCGTCGGTTCCACTACACACTGTTCAAGAAAACTGTCATGAAGACGCTCAATGAACTCCTCCTCAAGGCTACCCTGACCGAGCTGATTTGACCAATCGACATGTAGATGAAAGCCCCCATGATAATTGCTGTACCAATTTTACAGGCATTAGTTATTTCTTTGTTTGTTGCCTACCCCAATGTGATGTCATTATTTGGTGGCCTATAGACTGGGTCTATCCGTAACTTTTCATGTTAGAATTCCTAGTTTCCACCCAAATAGATTCGATCTTATTCTCCATAGAAACTGTATCATCTCGCAGCACCGCCCTGATGTCACCCTTGAATATCGGAGCTACACCACCTCCCTTACCTTCCGGTCTGTCCTTCCGAATCATCGGATACCCCTGGATATTTAACACCTAGTTATGGCCATCCTGTAACCATATCTCTGTAATGGCTACTAAATCATATTCATTCACAATGATTTGTGCCGTTAACTCATCCACCTTGTTACGGATGCTACAAACATTCAGGTAAAGTGCCTTTATGCTAGCTTTCTTACCCTCATGATTTCCAACATCCCTAATGATATCGCCTGAGTTATCCTTCCTTTTTACTTCTTTCATAGTCTGCCTTGAACTTTAACCCCCTGCACACATGCTAATCTGCTGTCTACCTTTTTATTTATCATCATACTTCCTGTTGTATTCACTAACCCTCAACCCCCGCCACCACACTGTTTGTCCCAGCGTGGACCACAACAACTGGATCCTCCCCCTCCTACTCCAATATCCGTTTAAGCTGGTCAGAGATACCCTGCATCCTGGCACCGGGCAGGCAACACACCGTGCGGAACTTTCGATCTGGCTTACAAAAGATGCTATCTATCCCCCTAATTTTCGACTCCCCTATAACTACCACTTGTATTTTTCCTCCCCGCTCTTGAATGGCTTTCTGCACCTTGATGCCATGGTCAGTTGGCTTATCCTCCCCACTGCCCTTTTTCTCATCTACACAGGGAGGAAGTATCTCATACCTGTTGGATAAGGTCAAAAGCTAAGGCTCCTCCATTCCTGAACTCAGGATCCGCCTACTTGTCTCACTTACAGTCACACCCTGTTGACCCTGATCACTAACTTTATTTGAATTACTTAATCTACTCACCAAACTGGGAATTTGTCTTGCAAATGTTTTGTCCCCTGTCTAGGTGACATCCTCAGTGCTTGGGAGCCTCCTGTGAAGCGCTTCTGTGATGTTTCCTCCGGCATTTATAGTGGTTTGTCTCTGCCGCTTCCGGTTGTCCGTTCCAGCTGTCCGCCATATGGCACTCATCCACAGACTCTATCAACAAACACATCAACCTGGACCCAATATACCGGCCACTACAGTGGACAGCTGGAACTGACAACCGGAAGCGACAGAGACAAACCACTATAAATGCCAGAGGAAACATCACAGAAGCGCTTCACAGGAGGCTCCCAAGCACTGAGGATGTCACCTAGACAGGGGACGAAACGTTTGCAAGACAAATTCCCAGCTCAGCAAACAGAACCACAACAACGAGCACCCGAGCTACAAATCTTCTCCCAAACTTTGAATACTTAATCTACCAGGTGTGAGTCTCCCCCTCCTGGATGCGCTGCACTGTTTGAAGGTCAGATTCCAGATCATCAACTCTGAGCTGGGAGATCCTCCAGCAATAAACACTTGCTGCAGATGAGGTCACTGCCATTCATAGTGAGATCAGCCAGCTCCCACCTCATACAGTTACTGCTCATCACAGTCCAGCCATCTCCACTTAATTACTTTATTATTTTCTATAAATTTATGAGTTAAATAATTTCTAATACTTGTGTATGAGGATGGAACATGAGAGTAACAGCTCCTCAGAAAGACTCTATCTGACCAGCGACTGTGAAGGATTCTTGGGATCTGTAATGTAGTTTTTTTTCCCGTTTGTTTTGAAGTTTTTAAAAAATATTTGAGTGTGCATAGTTTGATTTATTCTATTTTATCTACTTTTTTGTCAATTAAATTGCTGTTTTATTGTTAAAACTAAATCTGCAATATTGCCTGATTCGATGAAAGACTACCTTAGTCGAAGCAAAAGAACAAATTATGAACTATTAATTCGGATTTCAGTTTGTCACAAAACCTCTCCTGTAGTTACACCAACTGTGATCACTGCTGAATTCATCCTTTGCCTCATACTGATTCACATAGTCGTGACAGGTGTAGATCACCATGATATTGGGGTGGACAGGAAATGCCAGTAGTGTCCTTGAATGAATGGATAGTCAAGCAACATGAAGTAAGCACATGTACACTGCATTGCTATTGACGTACAAATTGTAGCCTCTAGCTAGTGCACTATAAACGAGAGTATAAGTATGGGAGCATTATACTTAGCAAAATTCTGGAAAATAATGTTGAATAAATTCTGTACAGATGTTGTATATCGCACATCAAGTGTTTTTAATATAACAGACCTTTTTTGGATTTCTGGATGAACATCATATTACACACTTGAGCGGCATGGTGGCTCAGTGGTTAGCACTGCAGCCTCACAGCGCCAGAGACCTGGGTTCAATTCCTGCCTCAGGCAACTGTCTGTGTGGAGTTTGCACATTCTCCCCGTGTCTGCGTGGGTTTCCTCCGGATGCTCCGGTTTCCTCCCACAGTCCAAAAATGTGCAGGTTAGGTGAATTGGCCATGCTAAATTGCCCGTAGTGTTAGGTGAAGGGGTAAACGTAGAGGGTGGGTTGCTTTTTGGAGGGTTGGTGTGGACTTGTTGGGCCAAAGGGCCTGTTTCCACACTGGAAGTTATCTAATCTAATTATTCTCGTATATTTGCAGACATTCCATACTTTGCTCAATGTGAGTTACATGGGTTTAATGCCTGTGAAGGAGAAGAGAAAGATTCGGTAGGGAAATCTGGAGAGAAGCTGATTTGGAGCCAATTATCATTAGTGCCCATCTGATGAGAGAGAGCAGAAGTTTGCTTATTGGGTTGCTGGACAATGTCCATCTCTTCGTGAAGACAGTGAAGGGACAAGACACCATTTAAAATCTTTAACATTACCATTAAAACCTTTAACTGGAAAAATGCAAGATAATAGAGGGGAAGAAAGGAATCATTCAGACTTTTAGCATATGTATACAGTTGCAAACAAGTCTTGAGAAATCTGGACCAATATTTCTGCCATATCAATTTGAGATTTTTGAACTTAAATGCCAATCTAAATAGGGGAGGCAGTGGCATGGTGATATTGTCACTAGATTATTACTCAGGCAGTGTTCTGGGGACCCAGGTTTGAATCCCGCCATTGGCATAGTGGAAGTGGAGTTCGATAAAATATCTGGAATGCCTACATGTCGCTCCAATGTGGTTGAATCTTAAATGTCCGCTTTGAGTTATAACAATCACTCACAATCTCAAGGGCAACTGGGGGCAAGCAATTAGTGTTGGCCTCCTCAGTACCACCCATGTCTCAGAAGTGGATTTAAAAAAGGCTGCATACTTAGAAATAATGTAAAATAAAATATTGTTCACAGAGTAAGGGCTCATGGAGCTGGGATGATGTTTCAGTGTGGATGGAGGATTGATGAAAGGAAAGATAACAGTTTCAGGTTTGTGGATGTCCGAAGGATGAGACCTGGGGCCTCAGATATTTGCAATCTATGACGAAAGTTTAAATTCAATTTAAATTAAATGTATTATAATGATGTTTGCTGACGGTACAAAGTTAGGTGGGAAAGTAAACTGTAAAGTGGTCACAAGGAGTTTACAAAGAATGAAAGACATGTTAAGTCAGTGACGAAGAAGGTGACGGATGAAATATAATTTCAAATGTGGGAGATTATTCGCTTTGGGAGGAAGAATGAAAAAAAATTACATTGAAGAAAACACTATTAAATGTTGATTTTCAAAGGGCCTTGGATGTCACATACACATGAGATAGAGAAAATTTCCATGCTGCTGCAGCATGCAGTTACAAAGGTAAATATTCTGTTGATCTTTATTGCAAAAGAACAAGAATACAAGAACAAGGAAGTCTTGGTGCAATTGTACAGTGCTTTAGTGAAACGACATCTGGAGTACTGTGCACAGTGACACGACAGAAACGTTTACCAAATT